>NC_050082.1:22841479-23147210 GCF_009764565.3 Dermochelys coriacea
GTGGCAATTCTTCAACAAAAAAACTTCAAAAACAGACTCCAAGGAGAGACTGCTGAATTGGAATTAATTTGCAAACTGGATACAATTAACTTAGGCTTGAATGAAGACTGGGAGTGGATGTGTCATTACACAAAGTAAAACTATTCCCCTTGTTTATTTCCCCTCCTACTGTTCTTATAAAGTGCTGGAAATGGCCCCCCTTGATTATCACTACAAAAGGTTCCCCACCCCCACCTCTTCGCTGTCCTGCTGGTAATAGCTCACCTTACCTGATCACTCTTGTTACAGTCTGTATGGTAAAAAGAAAAGGAGTACTTGTGGCACCTTAGAGACTAACAAATTTATTAGAGCATAAGCTTTCGTGAGCTACAGCTCACTTCATCGGATGCAGTCTGTATGGTAACACCCATTGTTTCATGTCCTCTGTGTATATAAAATCTCTCCACTATATTTTCCACTGTATGCGTCGGATGAAGTGAGTTGTAGCTCATGAAAGCTTATGCTCTAATAAATTTGTTAGTCTCTAAGGTGCCACAAGTACTCCTTTTCTTTTTACATACACAAACTATCCTTGGTTTTAAAGGGATCTCTCGTTAAAGTACTTCAGGTGCAATCTTTGAGTACATTTTGGCTCATTACAACTGAAAGAACTATTTCAGGTGAACAGGACCTGAGAAAATACTGGCAGAGATCCAACTAACCAGTGATGCTCCATGCATGCCAGAGACAATAGCCATAGCATTATTTGTCCTGCAAGATAATAGGTGGATACAGAGGCGCAAAACCCTGCACAAGGAAAGAGGCTTAACACTTCTGCTAACAACAGCAGGCATTTTGCATCCAGAGCCCCAGGTATTGCATCTTTAGAGAACAATGGGAAAGTGAAAATCCCCATTACTGTGAATGGAGAAAGCTGTATAATACACGTATCATTTTCTGTAGCAGCCTTGGCTGAAAGAGCTGTAATTAATTATAAGGAGATGACAAATGGTCAAGGCTCTGCTGAAGGCAGTGGCCCTGGTATTTGACATTGTAATGTGATTGGGGAAATGCTTGTCAAATCAAGGTTGTATTAATTTATTAGACAGTTAATCTTGGCAAGTTATATGAGGGGGGAGGAGGAGGATAAAAGCTAAAATGCTATTGCAAATATTCAATCTTTTTTGGGGCGGTGGATCACTGGAAAATATTAATGTGCTTTTAGGAACAAAGAAAAATCCTTGACCTGATATCTGTGCTGGAGGCTTGTTTATCTGTCAATCACACTCCTCACAATGGACTACAGCCTAAGGTCCTTACATGGTGGTTATTTTGGTGACCTCCCATTGGTGACAATGGAGTGAGAACATCAGGATTTTGCCCAGTATGCATTCAGCTATTTGTCAACAAGTTACAGGTGTTTAACAGAAATTCCCTATCTGCAGCATGGAAGTTTCAAAGTGATTCCTGGATCTCTTCTGAATCATTCTGTGCTCTTTTTGAAAAGCAGTGTATTTTAGTGACTAGGGCTCTGCTCTGGCACAAGAGAACTGCCACCAATCTGTTGTGTGACCTCGGACGTGTCAGTTTATCTGTGTGTTGCTTTTATCCCCTCACACACTCTGTCTTTGTCTTGTCTATCTAGATTATAAGTTCCTCTGGATAGGAGCAACAAGGATTCCGGTGGCACCCTAAAGACTAACAGCCATCTACTATCCAGCGTCTAGCAAATGTGATCCCAATGTCAGTAAGGGCCTCTAGGTGCTAAGTTAATAATCAGATACTATTACAAAGATTCCAACTTTCTCTTCAGCACCATCTCAAATACCAGTGTTCCGACCCTCTTTACATGTGCTAACTACCATGGCAGAAGCTATCAATTATTGATTTCTAAATCAATTAAGTTGCAGCAGTAGCATGTACAGTGGAGCCAGGCAAAAAAATTTCTCTAAAACCTTTTTTGAAAAATGCAGATTTGGCAACATCAAAACATTTTGCAACTTCATGTCAGTTTCCCAATATTTTCAGCCAAAAAACAAAAAGATAAAAAAATTCGTAAAAAGTTGAAATCTTTCACTTTGATGTTTTAGAAACAAAATGTTCCAATTTGGGAGGGGGCCGGAAAGGGTGGCAAAAAGACTGTGTTTTGACATTTCTGACCATTTTATTTTAAAAACAAAATTCCAAAACATTTTAAAAAGCTCCAAATCACAGGAAAATGTGTAGCTTGACCTGAAAAAAAATTTCAACTTTTTGATTTGCCTAAAACTTCTGAAACATTTTGATTTTAGTCACTCAAAAACTATTCCCCGCCTCCCCTTCCTTATTTTTTGGAACTGACAGCGAACCAAACAATCGGTTATATACACAGGTCTACTCAAGATCGCTGGGTCCTGTATCCTTCCATCTGTTATGCTGCAGTCCAGTGTGACCATGTCTTTATACTACCTGGAACAGGGTGACCTGCCTCTTTAAGAGCCATGAGGTCTTGGGCCAATTAGCCCCATCCTAATCCACCGGTGCAGGGCGTGGGATTTAAAAGGCGGAAAGCCCAGCAGTTGAATGCTGGCTGAGGAGGAGGGTACACAGGCTGCTCCGATATGAGGCAAGGAGCTGGGAATTGGCTGAGGCTTCCCTCAGGCCCTTGGTAGGAGGATAGACCTGACCCAGATGATGGGAGCCCAGGAGCTGGCAATGAGATAGGCTGTTGCCATGGGAGCCCACCTCTAAGGTAGGAGGCTAAAAGCTGGGCCCTGTAGGGCTGAACGAAGACGCTCTTCTTTTATTGTTGTTTCAGACTTGGACTAAGGGACTTCGTTCTCCTGGAAGGTGTTGTTAATGAAGTGCCTTGGCCGGAAGGCCATGTCACCTCTGTGCTGGGAGTAAGCTGAAGTTCATTGTGGGAAATTAAGGCAGATCATTGCAACGCTGGGTCTTGCTGCGAGGGGTCACTCTGAGATGGTGAGTCTTGTAATGCTATCCAACTGGATGTGGATATATCAGGAATATTAAGGCTATTGAGTACACTGCTAGTTCTCCCAGAGCAGCAGCACATGGATACTTAGCACAGATGCTTCGGTAATTATGATACATTGAGACTTCTGTGCTCAGTAGCCCTAAAGCCTGCAACTCCAGTTCAGTGGCAGTATACAGTTAACAGTTAACAATGAGGAGTCCAGTGGCACCTTAAAAACTAACAGATTTATTTGGCTATAAGCTTTTGTGGGTAAAGCCATGCATCTGAAGAAGTGGTTTTTTACCCATGAAAGCTTATGCCTAAATAAATCTGTTAGTCTTTAAGGTGCCACCGGACTCCTCATTGTTTTTGTGGATACAGACTAACCTGGCTACCCCTCTGATAGTTAACAGTTGTAATACAAAACATAGTGATGCTTGCGCTCTTTGAATCTGTGTTCATTTAGATGTATGGATTTATTAAACCTTTTGTTATATATAAATCTGGAGGGGAAATTCCTTTTGCAGTAAACATATACTTTCCTTTTCTTCTTCCTTCAGGTAAGATTGGTTCTGTATTTGATCACACTTCTTACTGTCTTCACTCTTGCTTTCTCTCAAAATTGACCATCCAGCTTGGTTCTGTATTAGCCAATCAGGTTTGGCCAGTGCCATATCTTCGGTTGATAATTCAGACTCCTGTTGCCCATTCAGTTCCTGCAGCATGTGCCAGGATAGAGTCTATCTGAATGTAGATTTATTAGATACCTATTCTGTTGTAATCTTGGCAGAGGCTAGAAATATGGCCAGTTATGGAAAATGTTAGGAAAATTTGTATGAAGTGATGAATAGAAGTTCCATGCAGCTCTAGGGACCTGTTGCCAATTCACCTCTTGGTTCCCCTCTGGGAGACTCTAGGTTTCAGAGTTAGGGGAAGGGTTGTTGTCTGCTTAAAGCAAGATACTAGGAGTTTGGGATTCCTGTTTCTGCTAATGTTTCACAGTGTGTCCTTTGGCAAGTCACTTACACACACCATGTGTCTGTTTCTGTATAAAATGAGCATGATAAACTTGCCTGTGTTGCAATAGGGACATGATATTCTAGTGGCTGGGGTCTTTATTGGAGTTCGTCATTCAAAAGTATTGTACTTTCACTGGCTTTATGTTCCCCCTCGCATAGCAGTTTGCTGGCTCTTTTTCTCATCCAGGTGATCAGTGACCCACTGCTACACACTTTGATTCTATGAGATTGAACTCAGCTTGACCTGTTTGTCTCCCCACTCCAGACAGTCAGAAGGGTCCTGAGGGACCTCTGGGGCCTTGGCTTCTGAGATATGGTTGAATAATAGAGTCATGGCTCTCTGGACAGAAGTGTCTGTCCACACAACATTATGAGTAATACACTGAGCCAAACAAGCTTCAATATGTCACTTCAGTATGTCCATGGCTTCCAGGTAACATGGCCGAGTCAGCCCCAGGATACCTGATTACACAGGGGATAGAGTGCCAACAAGTTGGGAACATAGAGTGATACAGGCAAAGTGTGGACAACTAGAAGAGTGATTGTCCACATAACTAATCTGTGAATTTTAGCTGCACAAGGACCATGCTTTTTGAAAGCCATGCCACCGCTGAGTTAGTGGCAGAGTTAAAAGCTGGGCCTAGGAGTGATTGGCACTGCGGTGTGATTTTTTTTTTTCCCCTTAGTACAAGTTTGCTAACTGAAGATGATGAGTCTGTGTGGGTTGTTTTTTTTTTTTTCCTGAGGCTCAAGATGTGAAAATGTGTCTGAAGTCTTTCATTTCCACCTATTGAAAATGCTTTTAAAAGAAAAGAAATAAACAGATGGCGCTCATTAGCGCAAGAGTGCTTTAATCTTTTGCACATTTTAAAGTTTATTTTCCTTTCAACGTTCGTAAGTAAATTGGTATAAAATTAAGACTTCACCAGAGCAATTGAGTTTCACACATTTCAAGCCATGAAAGGGGAGGTGGACTCAGTCCAAATTGCGACAACTAATGCAATCCTGGCATTGCAATTATCTATTATGACCAACAAATATATTCTAAGTAGATGGAATGCATTGAGGCCAGTCTTACACATCTTACTCAAGCAAAACTCCTTTAAAAGCCCAGTACAAGACTGGTTTCATAGTAGCAGCCGTGTTAGTCTGTATTTGCAAAAAGAAAAGGAGTACTTGTGGCACCTTAGAGACTAACAAATTTATTAGAGCATAAGCTTTCGTGAGCTACAGCTCACTTCATCAGATGCAGTACAAGACTGTGTCTTTTGCTTCTACTATTCATCCAAGTAATTTTCATTTTAAACTGGAAAAAAAAACACTTCATTTTAAGGAATGCAGGCAAGCCACTGTGGATCAAATATTCAAACTGGGACATTCTGCCAAAGTCAATGGAAGTGCACCATTTTACACAATAGAAAATTTGGGCCAATATATACATGCTATGGAACTCTGGGGTCAAAGAAGTTAGGTGAGATCTGAAGCTAGACTTTAGCATTAGTTGGGTGAATCATACTGTAACCCACTCATGAAGGAGTATTCCAGTTTCCCCTTTATGCCAGTCTGCAAAGGTTATGAGTTGCTACTGTTCTCAGCTACAGAATCTGGGCTCTTTAGCTCACTATGTAGAAGCTTGTGCTCTGAGGTCCTGGAGTTCAGTCCCTGGTATGGTGGCCAAAGAAAAATACAAACCAGACCGGACAAGGCAATGATCCCCAAGACACTGAAAGGACATTTCTCCCCTAGCAGTGGTGGAATGGGTTGCATTTCTTGTCCAAGTGATTTATAAATCACAGGCCAGGGGAGATATGTTTGAGGACTAGATGAACATGTGAAGCATGAATGCAAGTTATGTCACTCAGTTTGCTGAAAGGACTTTTTTACAGGCAAAAGGAAACCATGATGTTTCTGATACTTTTTACATCATAAAGAAGCAATAAATATTTCAAAGGTTTTCTTAAGGACTTGTTTTCTTTTTCTTTTTTTATCATAGAAATTAAGGTCATGTCTGCTCTGTTTAATCAGGGAGACACAATGGAAAAGTGGTGATCTAATAGGATTACAACATGACAAAATGAAATCCCAGTAATTGACAAGAGAAGGGACTGTTAGTCTGATTTTTTCAAATTTAGAGTTGGATTTTCTATTTTGCGGGAAATTCTGGGTTTTTGACATTCATTTCTGTTCCAAAATGGACAAAAAACAAAATGCTGTGGAAAGAAATTCCACAAAATGAAATCTCCCCTTCTCCCCCACCTGCCCTGCAAATAGTTAGGGGTCAATCAACAGGTTTTGTTTCAATAAATTTAATAATTTCATTCAGATTTCAACCTTTAATTATTTTTAAAATAGAAAATCAGTTTTGTTTTGATAGGTTGTTTCAAAATGAAAAAATCAAAACATTCCATTCTGCAATTCTTTAATTTTGGTTTTTAAAACAAAACATTGTCAACATCTCAACGTATTTTTGAATCTTTTTGATTTTGACAAAAAATTGCTTTTTTCGTTTATAAACCACTTTGATAAATTCCTGACCAGCTCTGTTTAAAACAGTTCAAGCCAGATTCTCTGGACCAAACAAGCTGTGCTCTCTGAGGGCCTGGTGTGGGAGGGAGACTTTGCCACTGGTAGCAGATAGGTTCTCAGTGCAGGTTAGAAGGAGCCAGTTCCACCTGCCTCTCCCAGTAACACAAATTTAAAATTGATATTGGTAAGAATTCACGTCTGATGCTTTCCTTTTAAGAGATCTTAATGGAATGAATTTGGGCCATATCATGATAACACTTTAAGACTGATCCTATACTTCATATTTCTACAATTTCTCAAGTTCAATGGGACCATGTACGTGAGTAAGGACTACTTGCCTGAGCAAAATTTGACAAATGGGGCCCTTACTCACGAGCGTGTTAGGAAGCTCTCTTTTATTTTCCAGCTGAGAGATTTCTTGAAGGAATCAAGCAGAATTATTGCAGTGACAAGTTAATTATGTGCCAGCATTCTTGTATGAAAAGTAATAATTTCCCATATAAAGCAGTCACACACAATGCCAAATAATCTGAATATCTTTAACTGAATATCAGCCATATACCCGTGAATTTAAAATAACAAATACTGTCTGCTCTCCTATAACTGATGTATTTGAATATAAAGGTAGAAGGCCATATTTCCGGATGCCACCTTATAATAATTAAGCTCTGTACCATTGCATTCATAGTGCTTGCTCAATGCTGCATCTCATTAATAGTTGCCAGAACATTCACAGCGGAGATAGAAAGTTTAGAATGAGAGGGGGGACTGGGACTTTAATCAGGGTAAACTGGAACTCCATATTATCCGAGATATAAGGAGTGTAAAGAAGTTAGCCGGGGCTCGTCCCTCTCCGGGGCGGCGGGGAGCCATACCGCCTCACTACACACCGTTGATGTCTTGGGGGAATTAGTCCGGCCGTGGGAGTCTCCCTCGGCGGCCCTTGCGGCAATTGCAATAAAGCACAGTAAGCCCGGGCCCTAGGTCAGGGCGGGGCAACAGTGAGTCAGGCCCTCAGGCAGGGCTGAGCCGTGATAGTACAAATAGTATCAATAAGCCCAGACCCGGGGTCAAGGTGGGGCAACAAGGAGTCAGGCGCTCGGGCCCTCAGGCAGGGGCTGAGCTGTAGCAATGAGCCCAGGACCTTGGTCAGGGGCTGAGCGGTAGCAGAACCAATAGTAGGCCCAAGCCTCCAAAGGGCCTGGGAGAGGGGGAGACGGCCACCCGCGAGTTGGGTGGCAGGGGGGATGCAGATTCTCCCGCTCCACTGCGTCCCAGCCCGGGGCCCTAGCAGCGGCAGAAGACCCGCAGCTGAGTCAGTGGGGATCCTGGCCGCAACACCCTGACATGGGCTCTGGTAGTGCTGCAGCCAGAGTAGGGTCGGCTGCCCCCGAGCTACTTCTAGACTCCCCCTCTTGTGGTACCTGGGTCACGGTGGTGTCCTCCGGGGGGGTCCAGCACCATGGGTTCCTCCGGGTAGCGGGCGTGGGGCAGGCCCGGCAACTCTTCCAGGTAGCGGGTGTGGGGCAGCCCCGGCAACTCCTCCGGGTAGCGGGCCTGGGGCAGGCTGGAGGCATCTGGCCTCCCCGGCGGCTGTCTTCTCAGTGAGTTCTGAGGTCGAGTCTTTATACTTCTGGGCCGCCTCCTGACCCTCTGAGGGGTGGGCTCAGAGCTCCCTAGCTCCGCCCACTCTGGTGCCCGGAAGGGCTCATCCCTCTCCGGGGCGGCGGGGAGCCACACTGCCTCACTACAGGTGGAAGGATAAAAGTAACAATGACTGATTGTGTGATTGTTCAAAGGCAAGGGGCCATCTTTCTTCTACTGCTGTAGTGATCATAAGTAGAGCTGGGTGAATTTTTTTCTGGCAGGTTTTTTTTTTTTTTTTTTTTTTTTTTTTTGCCAAAAATGAATTTTTTGGAGGTCCAAAACTATTTGCTGAATTTGGATTGAAACGTTTCAGATGATTCAAAATGAACTTTTTTTTTTTTAGTTTTTGATTTGACAAAAAATACTATTTCTGTATGAATTAGGGAGGTGGGGTTTTTTGTTTTGTTTTGGCTTCTGAACCAAAAAATTCCAGCTGTAATCATAATAGGGCCTGATTTTTTTCAACTTCTTTGTCCCTTTTGCAGTCATTTTTATGAGTTCAAAGTGCATGTAGAATTCTACTATTCTGTTTTGGTAGCAAGCTATGTGAAAATGGCTTCGCAGAAAAACTAAGCCACCTGAGAATTCTTTCAAAAATTGCCTAAGCTTTGGCTGTTTTAAGTGCAGTTTATATGATGATTTATATGCTATATGCCAGATCTTCTTCGTAAATCAACATAGCTTTACTGAAGCTATGCCAGTTTACACCACCTGAGGATCTGGGATGGGGGTCTTCCTACACAGAAATAAGAAAATTTAGCTTGTCCGGTGAAGCATACTCAGTATATTGATTTCTGAATATGCATGTTTATTAATGCTTGAAGGTTACTTATCTGTTACTCTAAGGAAAAAAAATACTACAGAGGGTCTCATCTTGATCTCACATCAGTTTTGTACTTCCACTGACTTTAATGAAGTTGCTCCTCATTTATAGCAATGTAAGTTAGACCACAATTAGGTTCCCTCACTTTTTTCTATGCAGTGCCTAGCTGAGTTGAAAACTACCTAACGAAATTCCAGCAACATGTTATCAGATTTTAGGAAGGCACATAAAAAGGCACTCCCGAGAGTAGAAATCCCCTTGAGCTGGGGAGAGAATAGAGAGCGGCAATTATGAGAACCGCATGCTGTTTTATCAAGAGCAAACATTAGAAGAACTCCACTGAAATAAACTTGCCATAGCATTACAATTTCAACACCGCCTGTAGATTATGCCAGGGTCTCAGATCCTGAAAAGCAAATAGAAAAAGAGGGAAGAGATAAATGAGGAACGTTAAAAATAAAAATTCCAATTAAAAGTATTGACTTTTCATTTTATATGAAAGATTGAGGATATTTTTAATGTCCTTTTGCTATTTGTCAAATTACCACAGGTGGCAAACGGGAAGGAAAACCTGTTCTTTCCTGCTAGAAGAGTACAAGCTCAGTAGTTCAGGAAAAGGCGACAGGGACAATAACATCTAATCTAAAACCCCTAAGTGAGATGATTTTTATGAAGGCCTCCCAACAAAAATCTGTGAGAGTACCAATCATACTGTTTATAGAGATTTATGGACGATCTTTGAAAGGAACATAAACCTTACGTCCAAATGGAAGCCAAGCATGCATATCTGAGGGCAAAATTTGCCCATAAATTATGGGCACTGCCAAGGTATTTTCTAAATTTTATTCACTTCAGTCTTCAACATGGAAGATGGATGCCCAGGGATCTAATCTAGCCGTTATTAGTTAATATCCTAAATAGTGAAAGGGAGTGAACAATTGGTGGCAAAGTTGTGGATGACAATTATTTAGGCCAGACAAGCCTGGAGGGGATTGTGAAGAATTCCAAACTGACTTAACTGGGTGATTGATTGGGCAACATAGTGGCAGATGAAATTCATTGTAGGCAAGTGTTCTTCCACATTAATCATACACACTGGTGACTTCTAAATTAATTGTAACCGCTCAGGAAAAGACCCACACATCACTGGGTGGACATCTCAGTGAAGACATATGCAGTACTGCATAAAAAAAAAAGCCAACAATGTGTTGGATTCTATTCAGAAAAGAATACAAAATAATACTGAAAATATCATAATGCACTCATTGTTTCGATGCTGTGTTCAGTCCTGGTCATTCCTTTTGAAAAGATACAGCAAAAATTGAAAAGACTCAGACGATCAATGCAAATCATAGAATCAAAGAAATGTGGGATTGGAAGGGAGCAGCAATAGGGCAAGATGCCTCCCAGAGGTCCTGCGTGGGGCAACCTTACTGTAGGGCTGTCGCTATGGGCTGCAGTCCAGCCCTATGCATCTTCTGGCCTTGGATAGTTACAGTGTTCTTTAAAACCAAGAAGAAATGAATTGCCTTGCTTATCCTTAACTGGCAGCTCTAACTGTTCATGTCATTCAATAGGCAATATGTTCTAGGACAGTATTTGTTGCAATGCCCAGTCAATATCCTGGAGGAGGGGCGGCTGAATCCAATGGGGAGGAAATATTTGTTCTGCACCTGGAAAATCTATAATGAAATCCTATCTCTTTTCTTTTGACTATACTATACTATGTACTCTATGCATTCTCGGTGTGCATAGGGGTTTTTGTCAATTTCAACCAAACAGCAGCAAACCAGTGTATTAAAGCAACGTAATTTGATAGGTCCACTTTAACAGTGGCTTGAGTCCCAGCTCAGACATGGCATCTGTAATCATTTTGTGCTGTAGGGTGTGATTATCCACTGTAGATAGAAATGTTCTACTGACTGAATCAAATGCATTTAACTCAGCCAGCAAAGTTATTGTTTGGAGGCCAAAATGTCTCCAGTTCATATCCTAGGTCTTGTTTCTGTTATTATATGTGTTTGATATTAATTTCTGCCTTTGAGTTGCAAAATCCTTCCAGCGCTATAAGAAGATAGGAGAAATGTCTATGGAGGTCTCCCTTGGCGTAGCATTTTGGCACCAGCAAAACAAATATTGCGGGTTTTAAATTAAGTTCCATACCTGATCCAGTAAATGATAGATGCTTCCCAATTATCATTGGGGAGGTGAAGTTTTTTTCTTCATTGTATTCCCCCATTTCCCCCACCCCCCATTTCTTTGTGTCACATAGGAGCAAAAGTAAAAACCTTTAGGAACCCAAACATTCATTATGATGCACATAACATTTATATGAGAGAAGTAGCTCTCTCTAGTGGTGCCTCCTATGTCAATTTAATCCAAACATAAATACAGATCTTTGCTTCTGGAGTCAGTAAACTGAAACAGTAAAACAGTCAAACCAAACACAGGAACAGCCTCTGTGATTTATATTTACTTTGCTCATACTTTAAAACTTAGAGAAATGCATTATAGTCGTCATTGCCTTTTATCTCGGCCATAGCATGGAAAATTACCTTCCACTGTCACATTTATAAAATACTTTCTGAATGTTTATCACCCATCAATGATTGTCACAAGGACAGCGTGGTTCTTTTAACACCTACTCGTGTTACTTTGAGTAATTTATGCTACACACGGCCAAAAAGTGGGAGAGAAGAAAAAGAGACAATATAATTGATGTGTTACTTTACCCTAATAGAGAGGCTATCATTGCAGGATCACAAAGCTCCCTGGAAGCATTAAGACTTGTCAAATACCATTGCATATATGGATAAACAGAGGCACGGAAAAGTTGAGTGACTTACTCAAGCTCACAAAGCTAATCAGTTGCAGAGCCATGGATAGTACCATGGAGGCCTGACTTTTGGTTCCCAGCTCTTCTCTTGAACAGAGTATAGCACTTTTGTCCAGTGTTACTGGAATAATCACTTACGTTTTCCAGTCAGTTTTATAGGTACAAACTTACAAATCTGGCCTTAAGAAAAGTTCCACTTCTGAAATTCAAAGCTAATTCTTGGGCATCTCTCAGCCATGCGCACACCCTTCTAGCTGTGTTATTATATAGCTGTCAACAAGCCAGAGGGCCTCTGCGAGGGCTCATAGAACAGTCATGCAAATTTGAACACAAAAAAAGGATTGAGGGCAGAGGGCACTTGAATGAATGCTCCCTCTCCTCCCACTAGCCTCTATGGGAAGGGAGCCAGTTAATTTATTTAGAATAAAAGGATTTCAGCCAGCTGGATAGTGGCACTTGGCTGCCCTTGCAGGGCCTCCTTGGCATTTACTCTAGCTACAGGGTAACAAAGCATTTGGAAGCTGGATGGTGGCCATGGAGGTCCACGATTTGTGTAGCATGAATTAGGAATAAAATTCCTTGTTGGGAAAGGAGGTTCAATACAGCAAAGTCTGCAGGATGGGGACCGTAATGTGCTTAAGCCAGATCCTCTAGCTCAGCAACCTGCACTTGGGGCAAGGTATACTTAGTCCTGCCTTGAGTGCAGGGGACTGGACTAGATGACCTCTTGAGGTCCCTTCCAGTTCTATGATTCTATGATACTATGAAAATTGGAAGTGAGCTGGGGGAAGGCAGCTGGATCCTGTCCAATCTGCACTGGCCTGGATCCCTGACACAAGTCAGAATACGCAGTGGGCCCCTTAACTTCGGCTGGCTGCCCATGGCCCCTAAGGGGCTATTCCAGCAGCTCAGCCTCACCGGGACATAGTGCTGCATGCCCTTCCCCCGGACACCTGCCCTGCAGCAGGGGTGGTGGAGGAATCTTTACCACTAATGCAGGGGAAATTCTTAAGGGGCTAGTTGGGCTGCTTTGTGCCCCTAAAGCTGTGTTGAGCAAGCTGGTCTTCCCTCATTAGGCTCTCTCTGTGGGTTAGGCCTGTCCACACAGTAGGAACAGTTAAGGTTTCTGCAGTCAGGTAATTTTTTCCTCAGTTAACCATTCAACAGGGCCACAAAGATGAGAGTCACACTCTTGTATGACTCAGAAGCCTACATATCTTCGTGGGTTAACAGAGCAAGTCCATTCCATGCTCCCTGTGCTTTGCACATGTGAGCTTGTCACATGAAAACAACAACTAAGATCTTTTTATGTGTCTGATAAGGGATATTAGGGGTTCAGTTCATAGAAGCACTTAAACGATCTGTGTCTTCTGGCCATCTGTGCTGGAAAGTTCTGAGAACTGTCTGTCTTGTGAGGTTTTAGCTCGTCTATTGTTGACCCCAGAGCTGCAGGCCAAGAAAATGCAGAGACATCAGGCCTCCACAGATTCTATGGCATTCTAAGGCATGAGAGACATATTTGATACATCTGGGCCCCCATTTTCAAATGTATTCCAGCACATGCACACTTTATTGCATACCTGTTTGAAAGCACAGGCCATAAAATGCAAAATTCTAAGTTGGGGGGACTGTATTCCTATAACTGTGGGCTATTATGAGCTCCCTGTTACTTTCACTAAGTCACTTCCCTTCATGCCTCAGCTAACGCCATCAGGTTGGGAATGAATAAAAATGAAAAGAAGATTACCTCTTGGATACTGAGGGAAGCACACATGTAAAAAGTACTTTGGCATCCAGGGAATAGAGCTGTAACCTTGCTCATGTCCCTCCCAGAAACATACCTCCTCTTAGGTCAGGAAGCACTGCCAGCAGCTACAGCTGTCATGTTCATGTACTGGCTACAGAACTTGCTATACATACCAGATGTGTCTTTCATAAGATCTTTTATTGCTGTGCCAGGTATGGCTGAGCTTATCTTAAATAGGGTTTTTTACATGATGCCACCTAATGGCTGAACATATGTTATGCTGTATGGTTCAGCATTGTCTCTTAAGTTGATTTGTCCTGGATCTCCTTTCCAAAGTCAAATATCATCAAATCCTCTGACAAGTTTTTCCACCGTCCTCACTAGGCCCATCATGGCTGCCACACTGCCTCTGAGAAGGATGTTGGACTTTGGTCGCATACACTCTTTTGCCTTTGTAAGTTGCTTCTGTGGTGACCCACAGTTCAGAATACCTCCAGGGCCAGTCAGAGCTGTGTCAGGTAATTTCAGCTCTGGGAGGGACTGAAGGTGATTGTAAATTCCTTCTGAGATGACTGTGACATCTGCTCTTAAGTCAATTTTAAAGTCAAGAGTCTACACATGAATATTCAGTTTCATTCTCCAAGCACACTCTGTGTCATCACATGCGACAAATCCCAGAAACAATGGCTCTTGATTGTCTGTAATATGAGTCAACTCCCTGACTGCTTTGGTGCGGAAAACAGCTGCAAAATGTCCATATTTCATTCATGTATTATACCATGAGCCTTTGACTGCATGTGCATTATCTCTTGGGATATGACTTTTCCTCCACCTTGTACATGTAGGCTGGACTTTGTCCCTCTTAGGCAGAGAGTTCTCTCTCCTTGCCTCAGGGGTTGTGATGATGATGATTTTCAAGTGTCTGCTTACAGTTTCTAAGCTAGTTTCAGGTTTTTCAAGTTTGTCAAGTTTCTGTAGGTTTTGCTGTTTCACCAGTTCATCCTGTTTTATTCTTTAGCTAGCTCTGGCTATGGTTAAATCTCTCTCCAATTGTAGCTGTTGTGAAAGGCTTTTATCTGTTAACCCAATAACCAGCCTGTCTGATATTTTCATGTTCCCAAAATCACAGTTTTCAGCCAGTGAATGCAGAGCTCTTATGCAACATTCAACATTTTCCCCTGGTCCTTCAATTCTCTGGTAAAAACATGCTGTTTTGTAAACCATATTTCTCTGAGGTATAAAGTTTGCATCAAACATAGCCAGGACCTTTTCTTTGTCATCTTTGTGACTGTCTTCAGTAAAGCCAGAAGATTTAAAGATCTGCTCTGCTGGCTTCCCCATCACATAAATTACAGAAGATACCTGCCTAGCTCCAGTTTCTTTGTGGAGTTTGGCAGCAATGCAAAATCTTGCAACATATTGTTTTCAGTTTGTACATTCTGAACTTTTGTCAAAGCTGAAGTTCTCTGGGGCATTGAAAAGTGACATGTTGACGAGATCCTGAAACTTTTCTTGCTTTGCTCCTTCTGTTTGCAAGCTTTGGTGCTGTTTTTCTTCTGTTTTTGTTCTTAGTTTACTTCTGACACCATGTCATGTCCCTGTACCAGATGTGGACTGGCTATAGAGCTTATTTATACACCAGAAATGTTCATTCATCAGATCCTTTAATGCTGTTCCCAATATGGCTAGGGTTAGTTTCCATAAGGTATTTTATACCCAGGGACACCTAGCGACTGAACAATATAATAGAATTTAGCATTCCATAACAATAGCCATTACCAGGCTTCTTTGCACTCTCCATCTCTAGGAGACATTCTGCAAGCCAAAGCAATGATTCCTTCCAGCTGTTCATGAACTGGGGAGAGGAAGGGCTCCCTAGAGATCTATTCCAGGGGGAAAGATATCTTAGGTCTTCATGTCACATCTGTATGGAGCAACTATTGTTGGAAGTGGCTGCAGAGGTGCAAAAGTCCCACACTATCTTGGATTGGAGAGCTCTATAGCTGCTCAGTAGAGCAGAGAGCTGGAACCTGCAGCAAATAGGAGGTTCTGGTTTCTGTGGTGTTTAATGCATATAAAGGAAGCAGAAAATTACTTAATTGTTGAATATTCAGTACAGGGGCTCCTTGCTTTAGTGAGAAGAGTGACAAAGCATGGGCATTTTTTTAATCAGGTATTGTCACAATTACTTTTGTTTTTTAAAACTGGTTGATATATTCAAGGTCACTACTCACACTGTATTGATTTCTTGCCTGAGGATTTAGAACCTAAATGATGGAATGTGGTGCAAACTGATAATTTTTAAAAAAATTATTAAAACGTCATGGTGCACCTTACCTGTTAACATTTACTAAACAGTGAATGCATCACAACCATACAGTACTTGGGCTCCAGCCAGTAATTCCTGCAATTCATCTAGCAAGATTCTATTACAGCTTCCTTCAGATGAAAAACTGCATCTTAAAAAATCTTTCCTCATGGACTCTTGCATCTGCTTTGATCATCTATGTTGATCTTTGCAATGATGATAAACATGATGAGCCAGATCCTTAGCTGGTGTAAATCAGCATTGTTCCATTGATTCCAGTGGAGTCGCTCTAATTTATACCAGCTGAGGACTTGGCCTAAAGCACCATTTCCATCCTCTCTGCCAATACATTGTTAATCTATGAACTCTTCTTGGTGCTGCAGAATTAACTGATATGAAAGGGGTAGTAGCATGTTGCTCCATCCTCTCCCAGCCCAGCATGGGAGCTCTGGGAGGCTTTTTGTAAGTCAAACAGCAATTTAAGCTCTACACAACCCATGCTTCAGTGTTGCAGCACCAGCTGCAAATTATGAGATCTATTCCACCCCCACCCTCCTATTCCCCATTGACGGTGGGTATGAGAGGCTGAACCAGAGCAAAGCCCCCCCCAATCAACTTGGCTATATTTGAATTTTTAAACCAATTTGTTTCAACCACCTGTTCTGTGTTAACTTTCTGTGATTATTCCACCAACTGGATTTGCTGATAAGAATACTTATGGGCACAGGAAAGTTTTAAGAAAATATTGGAGAATATGTGAGTAAAAAATGTTGCATTCCTAATCACAAGAATTAACTCAGAATTGGGTTTCTAGCACTATGCTGAGTTATCCAATCACGGGAATGCAAACATACCACGTGACATATGTGGTCAATCAAATCTAGCTTTAATTTTGAATGTCAACAGTGACTGACTTCTTGCTAAAACACTAGCGATCAAGAATTATTTATTGAATTGCTTTGAAGATAGATGCATGTTTTTACATTGCGATCTGTCCACAACAGAATCCGCAAACTGAAAATGAGGCAAAATCAATTAAATGATTGGCCCTATTGTTTGCCCAGCTGTGGTCTTCATTTCCTTTTTCATCTGCTTCCTGGCTGCCTGTTTCTACATTTGGAACAGTATCCAAACATCAAGTAGCTCAGAGGAAGAGTTGATTTTGACTACCAGGATTACCGTAGCATGAAGTTAAGTGTGTATCCCTGTGCAGTTTGTGTGATGGCGTTATTAATGGATAACTGGTTTTAGGCAATCCACTATCACAAGGTGCTTTACTTCCTAGAAATGTTTGCATATACTTACATAGCTTTTTTTTCATTCACATTTCTTCAGCCAGTCCTCTCGTTGCTAGTTAGCACAACAAAAGTGATCAAAGATTGTAAGATCATAGAATATCAGGGATGGAAGGGACCTCAGGAGGTCATCTAGTCCAGCCCACTGCTCAAAGCAGGACCAATCCCCCAATTTTTGCCCAGATCCCTAAATGGCCCCCTCAAGGATTGAACTCACAACCCTGGGTTTAGCAGGCCAATGCTCAAACCACTGAGCATTCACTTCTGCTTGGCTTTGTGTTGCGTTCATACATCCAATAAGAATCCATCATCACAGTTTTGAAATCCTTAAATGCTTAAAATGTGCAGATTTCATTAAACAATGGCTGCACGATGAATGAATAGGGTATAATTTAGTGAGATGAGCTGGGCTGGGTTTTAGATGCTCATCATATTTAAAGCAATAAGCGATGTCAAAATAACTGAAATATGCTACACCAGTGAGGTGTTGCTATTGTGAGCGAGATAATAACTCCTACATAATGTTCTACATGTATATATTTAATAATGGGCAGATGAGAATAATGCTTTTAATTTTACATCATGTTGACTGACAGGTTGGAACGCTCAAGATACTTAACAAACAGCTGTTATCTGCTGTTTTAAAAGCTAGTAGAAAAAAAATACCCAAACGCGTTCGCATAACTACTATTATTTTTTGCATTCAGCTTATTTCAGAACGTCTTCCAAATATTTTCAAGCTGGATCCTAATGATGGTGAAATTCCTGGGCCTGTTTTCCTACAGCTTGCGTGCTAAATTGCGTGTTCTCCTACAGCTTGCGTGCAAAACAATGTTGCCATGTCTGAAATGCATTAGAGCCAAATCAGAATTTGCTAATGTAGTTCTGGGAGCAGCCAAAATTTCTCCCCACCTCCTTGTCCGAATATTTATTCAGATGCTAAGAAAGAAGAACGGTATAAAAAAGTTTCTCTATGGTGAAAGTTCAGAACAAAGACTTTAGGCTGAAATTTCAAGACATGAACCAAGATTTTCCAAGGAACTAGAGATTTGGGGTGCTTGGATTTTTGCTTGACCAGCTTGGAGACACCTTAACAGGGGCTGACTTTCAGAAAGTGTAGAGAACCCAGCCTGTGAAAATCAGGCCCCTTTATGGTGTTTTGCCCAGAATATTGAGCCTTCCAAAATCACAAGTCACTTGTTTACTATTCCACGAGCAAAAATTTTCAGGTGTTGCATAGGGTTAACTGTGTTCCCCAGAGTATTATGGGATGGAGCACCTCCCTTACAACTGTTTTGTAAGTAGGAGTCCCCCTGCCCCATTCTGTTGTAATTCAGTGGAATACAGCAGTAAGTTCCCAGCCTGTAGTTCTGTATGACATGTTATTTTTTTGTTTAAACTGAGCAGTCCCTCTGCAAAACATGGTCCCGCCTTGAGGCCCCAGTCCTGCAAGCTGATCCATGTGGGTGAATCTGTGCCCATGTGGAGCCTTGTTGAAGTTAACAGAGCTCAGCGCAGGTGCTGAGGTTTACTCTAAGGGATCAGCTTTCAGGATCAAGGCCAGAAGTGACATGGAGTCCATGCATGCTTATAGTGCCACACAAATAAGGTATGATTATTCAATATCTTCACAACCAAAGTAGTAGTTAATTTATATCATTTTCTTGTAGGTCCATCATTGTCTGAGTTAGTGCAGGCAAGTGCCTTTGTTCAGAGACAGGCAAAGAGGCAGCTACATCAGGCTAAAACAGGCTGTAGAAGCTGCTTCGTGTGTTCAGAGCTCAGGAGCTTGATTCTGAGAGGTGCAGAGTGTCTGCTAAAGCCAATGAGAGGCCTTAATTTCAGCCTAGTGATTAGAATATTGCCTAGGAGACAGTAGGGAGTACCTGTTTGCTCCTCCTACTGAGCACTCATTCAATCAGCCATTCTTTTATAGTGAGGTGGCTGGGTTCTTGCAACGCTAAATACAGTCCCAGAAACCATTTGGAAGGGAGATTCCCAGCTTTGCAGCTAATGGCCTGGCACTACTTTTTGTCCCCACAGAATCCTTGAAATCACATACATTGTCCTGATTCTAATTTTCCAGTCATTTCAAATATTTATGACATCCTCGTTGCCAGCAAGAGATGTCAACATGAGCTTCCAGCAAAGGATGTCAATGTGATTTTCACTGATACCAGTGAAGCAATCAAAACTTTGACGTTCCTGAGCAAACAATGATCCTGCTTGGTAAAGATGGGTTTTTATTCATTCTCTTCAGTGAAAATAAAATGCTCTCATGGCAACATACTCCAGTTTTTTCTTCCTCCCTCTTAGCAGCCATTTTATTGTTAAAGAAAAAGTGTTTCAAAAATGTAAAGTGGGATGAGTGAACGATGCACATGGTGTTCATGAAGATAAATACTGCCAAGGCAGAATGGAAATTAAAGACTGTCATCAAAAGTGTCATTTATCACAGCAAGAATGTTTTCTTTTGCAACGTAATGGAAAGTCCTAACGTCAGAATATTCAAATACGGCCTCGAAAATTAATTCCAATCATATTACAGCAGTTAAGAGTAATTTGATCGCTGCTGACATGTGAATAGGAAATATTCATCATTAGCCGAGCCTGTTATCTTCATAATCAGCTTCTTTATATCATGATGCTGATACTCATTAGCTCTTCCCACAGACACCTTTTCTACTATTCCCCGGGATGCATCTATTTTGATGGTACAGTTGAAACAAACCCTTGAGTGCAAATGCTTCTGGTTTCCAAACCTGAGCTGGAAACGTTGGGAAAGCAAATTGGCAGAATTTGTTTTCAATAATGCTGTATTCTTAGGGGGACCCCAATTAGGAGGATGAGTAGTTTGGAAGGATTTATTGGTCTCTGATCGTTAATTTTGAGGGTTGCTAATTTTTGTTGCTTGTGTAAATCAATAGAATGAATCAGGGTTTCATCATAAAAGTCTCATTGCTCACAGTAGGTCAGATGGATTAAAGAACCACTAAGCAGAGCAAAGCAACTATGACCCACATACCACAAAAGAGAGGGAGAATGGCTACATCATGGTACAATGTTAGACTCAATAGTCTTGTTGGCCAAGCAGTAGTGTTTGTACTGCACTTTGAAATGCAAAAGGCTATGGAAGTACTAAGTATGGCAACAAATCTGGGACTTCTAGGTTCTCATGATGCTACATATCACAGCCACTCAGAGCTGTATGCTAAAGCCAGGGAAGGAGCTGAGAGCCTCCTGCTCTGGAAGTAGGGTGACCAGATAGCAAGTGTGAAAAATCGGGACAGAGGGTGGGGGGTAGTAGGCACCTATGTAAGAAAAAGCACCAAATATCTGGACTGTCCCTATAAAATCAGAACATCAGGTCACCCTATCTGAAAGCAAGCACAGGACTCTACCACTGGAGGAAAAAAAACCCAAAAAACCCCTCCCTGTAAGCATATAACAAATATATGGGCTATCGAGTGCTGCTGAGAACTGTGCATATGAATAAGACATAGTGTTCTTTATAATTTATCATTACTGAAGCCAGTGATCATTTCTCAGTCATAGTTTCTCATTTTCTGGGCGAACGGGCTGGGAGTGCTACAGGGATAGCATCTTCAACCCTGCAGTTGCAGCAGGATTGACTAGTTCTCTTTGGGCAGAAGAACTGCAGAGAGCGTGGACTTCATGCATTCGCAGCCACCAAAACCATTTTGAACCAACCCAATAAAAAATAAAAATCACTGGGTAAAATTATACAGCTGTGCTCTTCAGGAAGGCAAACTCAAGTGCTCCCAATGTGTCCCCTCTGACCTTAGATCAGTGAGGCAGGTACTCAGCTAGTATAAATGATGAAGTTGATGGAGCTATGCCAATTTACTCCAAGCAAAGGTCTGCCCCTATGAAAATATTTCAGTGTTGAGCATGAGTCTTAATAATTTTTTGTTTAATATAATATTCCCATCCTCTTCTGTTTCATAGAAGCATAGAACTGCAGGACTAGAAGGACCTCAAGAGGTCATCTAATCCAGGCCCCGTGCTGAGGAAAAACCAAATATACCTAAACCATCGCAGACAGGTGTTTGTCCAACCTGTTCTTTAAAACCTCCAATGATCGGAATTCTACAACCTACCTGGAACTTAGGTAATCTGTTCCAGTACTTAACTATCCTTATCATTTGAAAGGTTTCAGAGTAGCAGCCGTGTTAGTCTGTATTCACAAAAAGAAAAGGAGTACTTGTGGCACCTTAGAGACTAACAAATTTATTTGAGCATAAGCTTTCGTGAGCTACAGCTCACTTCATCGGGTGCATTTGGTGGAAAATACAGAGGGGAGATTGATATTGATTGATTGACTGATTGATATCTCCCCTCTGTATTTTCCACCAAATGCACCCGATGAAGTGAGCTGTAGCTCATGAAAGCTTATGCTCAAATAAATTTGTTAGTCTCTAAGGTGCCACAAGTACTCCTTTTCTTTTTATCATTTGAAAGTTTTTTTCCTAATATTTAACCTAAATCTCCCTTGCTGCAGATTAAGCCTATTACTTCTTGTCCTGTCCTCAGTGGACATAGAGAACAACTCTTTATAACAACCATTTACATATTTCAAGACTGTTGTCATGTCGCTACTCAATCTTCTCTTCTCGAGACAAAACTAATTTCGTATCGCTTTAAAATCTGGACAGATCAAGCAGGGAAAAAGTCAGAACCCCTAAGCCCTGTTTAGCAACTTCCAAAAAATCCAAACAGAAATTTGAAAACTCATTGATTAAGTCTGAAAGTTTGTCTCCATCTTTTTTTTTTGTTAATAATAAATTGCAGGGAGTTTGTGATAAATCACAACCCTATCAAACTCTGCTCATCGCATGAGACTTTGGCTTTCATTACTCATCTAGTCCCAATTTTCCACTTCTTAGCTCTCTAGAGTCCCGGCATGTTTGCTTTTTCTCAGCACTGTTGCCCATGGCGATGCCTCAATGTCAAAGACAAAATTGCCACCATGCAATCAGCTTCTCTGTGCCAATGTGTCTGTAGTTGGTTCTTGCAAACCCTCTCAAATTCTGTCTTTTTTTTTTTTTTCTTCATTTTCATCCCTAGGAATGGCCCCTATTCCAAATGTGTCAAGAGGCATCTGGCAGATAACCAGAGGCATTGCTCTGTAGAATAAGGGGAGGCCCACAATTTGTCCACTGACAGTGATATCTTACAGTTAACATCGTAATTAGCAATATGCAAACAAATGAACAATTAGCATAGAGATTATGTGAATTAGTCCTTATGTTACGCACCAACTTCCATACTGATTAGTGAACTGCGGTGCATTGTTGAAACATCTTAGTTGTGCTAATTATTTGCAATGCTGTGAACCTGTCTAAGCTTTTGTACTCGTGAACATAGGTAGAGACAAAAAGAAGTATTATAAAAAAGGGAGGATTCTAACGTAAGATGGGCAGATACTAATTGCTGGCTAATCACTGTTAGAGTAATTATATTGTGTGCTTTAAAGTCTACAATATATTACTCTGTTAATGGCAAAATGAATGCCAGCCTATAATTTCCTACAGTGGAGCTAATTTTTGTTATCATAAAAGTATACATTTGTTTTTTTCACATGAACATTTCCCCTTTTTCAATAACATCGTCTGTTATTCCTGCTTTACTAAATTCTACTTGCTTGACTGTCTGGGGCAAGTTTTTCTGCTAATGTCCGATTCAATATTATGCTCTAATAAATTTGTTAGTCTCTAAGGTGCCACCGGTACTCCTTTTCTTTTTGCATTAGTTTTGTGTATGTGTGTTTGCTCCCCTTCATCTTTATAATGAGAGGGGGTGAGCATAGGTATTGTGGTTGGGCTAACTAAGTGTCCACGATGATTACTTTGCAAGGTGGCATTATCAGACTGCACGTGTAGTGTTTGGTCTCCATATTGGAAGCAGGCAGAGCTTTTCTCATAATGGAACATTCGAGAGAGCGATGTGAAATGCGCATTAGCATTCAACAGGCCCATTCTTGCTCCCATTGAAAACAATGGACATTTTTCCATTCACCTCAACTGAAGCAATATGGAGCCCAGTAACTCTAATGCAATTATCATCCTAAGACTACATAGTAAATATACCAGTGTGAGCTGACAGCACGGAAAATGAGTGCATTATTTTTAAGGATCTATTAGTTGTGTGGCAGTTAATGGGAAGATCGAAGGTGGAAATTGGTGATGTGCTTTGTATATCAAGGAAATAGTGAGAAACAGTTATATATGCCTTGGTTACGTTCTGTTAACACTGTTCCACTCGGGGCATGTGGGATATCGGAATAATTTTAAAGAGGGGAATAAAACCAAAAAAAGGACCCAGGATCAATGCCCCCATTATCCCCCTGCAATGTTTTGAAAATCTGTGTCAAGCCTCTCCATGACAGTGCCAACAATATAATGCTTCCAATTAAATACTGATTCTTTGTGGCTCAGAAACAGAAAGTATGCTAGTTGAAGTCACTTGCGCTAAACTTAGCAGAGACAAATGTCCCTAGCTTCTGAAAGGTAGCACAGTATTTGCTTTTTATGCCAGCAATTTTCCCTGCCTCGCATAATATAGAAACTGCTTTTTTTTTATGCACTGCCTTTTTTTCTCCACCACCATTATTTTTTCAATAATGATTTCATTTATTTCCTGCAAAATTTCTCTCTCCGTGACTTCCTGGGTCTGCTTTTGACTCTCACTATGTGTGAGCCGATTGAAATGGCTGTCTCTCTGATATGTTTTTGCAGCTCACGAGCTATCGGGACTCTTAAAGCTTTTTCCTTCCTGAAGTATTGGGTCAGATTTTTTTCAAGTGCTCAGCACCCTAAATTGGGATAGATTGTCAAAAGAGATCGGCCCCCGACGTGCTCTTCTGACAATCAGTTTGCCTAAATAGGAGCCAAGCAGATGTGAAAATCTGGCCCTTGGTTCTCCAGCCATTGCTGCAGTAAAATAATGCTCTTTCTGTAGCTATTCAGAGTGGACTGAATCCTGCTTCCAGCATCCAGACTAGGACCTTGGTGGGGGGCTCCATGAAGTCAATTCTCCCCACAAGACTTCAGAGGCAGAGCTACCTTGTAGCTCCTCCTCCATTCTTTGAGGCTGGAGTAGAAGCCACACTCTAAGTGATGGAGCCTACAGCTCAGCTCCTCCCTTGACTCACCCTCAAATTCCCAGTGGGCACTGCTGCAGAGGGAGCATCTCCTGAGTCAGGCTCAATGACATACAAGGCTCTATGTGTAGCCCCAGTGCAGGTTACCTTTTTCCTGCAGCCAGAGAGGAGGGGATGCAGGATTTATGTGTTGGTGGAGTGGCAGTGGGAGATAGTCTGTTGATGAGGCCAGGGTACATCTTTGCTGCAAAAAAAAACACAAGAAAAAACCCCATGGCAGCCAGTCTACAAGCCCAGGGCATCTGACTCAGCTCGCTTGACGGGGCTAAAACTAGCCCTGTAGACATTCCTCCTCGGGCTGGACCCCAGGCTCTGAGGCCATTCCCCTTTGCAGGGTTTTAGAGCCGAGCTCAAGTCCAGCCCGAGCAGGGATGGCTACACTGCTATTTTTCACCGTATAGCATGAGCCTAAGTTGGTTGAGCTGGGCTCTGAAACGTTCTGTCATGGGGTAGTCTATGCTGCAAAAAAACCAAGGCATTATTTAGTATAATCTGTTGATGACAATAGATCCTTATGCATCTACTGCTTCCCGAATGATTTATATTCTGGAGTGAAATACACCCCCTAAGCACTGTATTGAATGGAATGGCTACTATCCTCTCTGATTTATGGAGCATGAGAGAGTCTAAGCTGATGGCCCAATGATTGTCTTTAGAGACTCTTTCTTTCTCAAAGCAGGCTGCAACTGTGCAGTTTCCCCCTGCTTTACAGGATGACATAGCAAGTGTTGGAAGAATCTGCCAGCAGTGGGTCTCCTAAAAATGTCACTGGAGTGGGCTCCCATGACAGATGGAGCATTAGAGTTATCTGTATGTATCTAATATTAATGCCTTCAGTTTTGAAGAGACGGGTAGAATCTAGACTGTCGGCAAAAGTATCCCCTCTCCTCTGTGCAATGAATTTAAAGAGCTTTCTCAACCTGACAGCAGAATCTCAGTAATGGGAAAAAATACATACATGTGAGGACTCTGCACCAAACAAATCTGCACTAGGAGATTGGGGTTGCCTTTTGTTTGCGTTCCAAAGAAGTGTCACCTAAGAGGCATTGCCAGGCTTCTGCACAGACATTCCAACCATCACCTACATTCGTGGCAGCATGCATTAAGTCCACTAAGTGAGGCCTTGATCTTGAGAGGTGCAAAGTGCTTAGCACCCTTCAGACAGGAAGCTAGGCACTTCCTAGTTTCAAATCTTAAAGGGTCAGATCCTCCTTCTATTAAAACCAATGGCAAACCTGCAAGTGACTTCAGTGGGAGCAAGGGTGGGTTGCACAATAGTAACCAGAGGAGAGGCAGCATGTTCTAGAGAAGAAGGCTCTGGACATGGACTCAAGAGACCTGGGTTCTATTCCTGCCTCAGACACTGCCCTGCTGTGGGTCCTTGGGCAAGTTGCTTCCTATTTCTGTTTCCTCTTTCACCTTCGTCTGTCTCATCGATTTAGATTCTAGAGCACTGCAGGGGGCAGGGATTGTGTGTGTACACTACCTAATACAATATGGCCCTGCTTTCAGCTAGGGCTTCTAGGCATGGCCATAATACAAATAATTTAATAATAACAATGAAGGGGGAGGGATAGCTCAGTGGTTTGAGCATTGGCCTGCTAAATCCAGAGTTGTGAGTTCAATCCTTAAGGGGGCCATTTAGGGATCGGGGGGCAAAAATTGGGGATTGGTCCTGCTTTGAGCAGGGGGTTGGACCTCCTGAGGTCCCTTCCAACCCTGATAGTCTATGATTCTAAGTGATGGAAGATGCACAGAATCTTCACTGATAACCTCCCTAGTGGAGGAGTCTGAGTTACATTCATAGGTGATATAAACCATGGGGTAAGTTACAAAATCATGGAATGGAGGGACAGAATGAAAAGCAACTAACAGCAGGCCTACGATGAAGCTGGGGCTTTGCCTTTTTAATTTACCAACATGTAACTCACATCACCACTTCACTGTGTCTCGCTTCTGAATCTGCCCTATGATTTTTTTTTATGTGACAGAAGGGAAACTAAATAATCCACCACAATATTTCCACCGTGAGACTCTGAAATCATTTTAATAAATGCCTGTAGAATACATAACAAACAGGGGCTGCCAGAGCCCTTCTGAAGATTTGCTTCAGAGCCATTCTGGTGTGAAACAGGGAGTCCGCAGCACTAACAGACTGAAACAGGACTGCCACACAGCCATGGTTCTGGGATATACAGCAGGCTACAGGAGAGAAGCAAAATACGGATTATCTTCTGCTGTTGTTTGAGTATGCCCCCCCAAAAAGAAGAAACTGAAATAGGATAGGAAAGGAAGAAATAGCACAATTTTGTAAAGCCAATAATATCCATCAGTAGCAGCCCCAAAGTTGGGTTGACTTAAATTTGTGGCAAATTTCCCTTTCCATGAAATAAACAAACATACTGCATACAAGGAAAAACATCAAACAATGAGGGGATCAGTTGCCAGCCCCCAAAGTCAAAGTCAGATGTGTAGGTTTGTAAATATAACATAAAATCTTACAGTGACAACAGCATCTTAACCCTGCTGGAAAGACTGGGCCAGTCTTCATCTCTGGTGTATCTCTGTTCCAGTAAATGGACTTTCAATGAGGGTGAAACTGATCCAGTGAATTCCCTGGGCCTCCAGCAAATAATACTTGTCTATGGTGCTCTAATAGGAGAGAAACCAGACTGTGATGTGTTAGATATAGACACCCCACAGATCTAGTTAAGTGGGGGTGAATGTAGCAAAATAACATTTATTAGTAGTAAGTTTTGGGGAACTCCTCTGTGCAA
This sequence comes from Dermochelys coriacea, assembly GCF_009764565.3. Lineage (NCBI taxonomy): Eukaryota > Metazoa > Chordata > Testudines > Dermochelyidae > Dermochelys > Dermochelys coriacea. The sequence continues at coordinate 22,868,576 of NC_050082.1, forward strand.
GCTTTTATAGATTCATAGATACTAAGGTCAGAAGGGACCATTATGATCATCTAGTCCGACCTCCTGCACAACGCAGGCCCCAGAATCTCACCCACCCACTCCTGCGAAAAACCTCACCTATGTCTGAGCTATTGAAGTCCTCAAATTGTGGTTTAAAGACTTCAAGGAGCAGAGAAGCCTCCCTCAAGTGCCCCCATGCTACAGAGGAAGGCGAAAAACCTCCAGGGCCTCTTCCAATCTGCCCTCGAGGAAAATTCCTTCCCGACCCCAAATATGGCAATCAGCTAAACCCTGAGCATATGGGCAAGATTCACCAGCCAGATACTACAGAAAATTCTTTCCTGGGTAACTCAGATCCCATCCATCTAATATCCCATCTCAGGGGATTAGGCCTATTTACCCTGAATATTTAAAGATCAATTAATTACCAAAATCACATTGTCCCATCATACCATCTCCTCCATAAATTTATCGAGTAGAATCTTAAAGCCAGATAGATCTTTTGCCCCTACTGCTTCCCTTGGAAGGCTATTCCAAAACTTCACTCCTCTGATGGTTAGAAACCTTTGTCTAATATCAAGGCTAAACTTTCTGGTGGCCAGTTTATACCCATTTGTTCTTGTGTCCACATTGGGTTAGGGTTTTGGGGAACTCTGCTGCCTCGTGGTTATTTAACAAACTACCACGAGCCCCAAAGTCAGTGGGACTATTCATGCTCTGTTTGGTAGAAAGTGTTTATAGGAGCAGGTCATTATGTCTGTAAGTTGCCATAATGTGGACTGCTGCAAATCCATACCTTTAGTTCCAGTCAGGTTGGAATATATCGGGTGTATTTACTAGTGCACACTAGGCAGCACACAGCATATGAAAACTTTTCCGATCAAGGGGTTAGCACCTGGAACCTCAACCATGCTCTGGCTGTTTTGCACCCTGCCACCAGCACAAACCAGCTCAAAAGGCGTGGGAGGCCTTTCCTTATATAGGGTGATCTTTGAGTGGCGTGCTGCTTCTGTACATGTACACCACTCCATGTACACCACTCTCCCTGCAGATGCTGTAGAGGACCTAGCACCCATAACAGCAATGTTTAGAGTAGCCCTAAAGTTTCTCTGATTTACCCCATCAGAGTTGCCTGATATGCTCATGAAGATGTTCTGCACAGAGCTGGTCAAAATTCCAATTTTCCGTTCTACAAAAAATCAATTTATTCCCCCAAACCAGACCGAAAAAATATAAATTTTGAAATTTCCTGCCAAATGAAAATTCAAAACTAATTTGTTTCAGAAATATCAAAAAGGCCTCATCAAACCATTTCGCTTTAACAAGGTCACAGTGATTCACATCAGCTGTGCTATATGATGTATTTGAAACAGTGATGTCCAAATTCAACCTTATCAAAATGAAACACCTCAATTTTTCATCAAAAATTTCAACAAAATCATTATTTTGATGCAAAACATTTTGATTTATTTAAAACAGCATTTACCAACAGAAGACTATTCCATCTTAAAATTTTCAGCCAGCTGTAGTTCTCCAATTGTGTACAAATAACAAACCTTTATCAAATATACCTATGGAATTGCACTCACGCTTTGCTTGGACTACCAATGACATCTATGCTACTGTTTGCAGTAACTGTTGCATTAAACTCCAGCAAACCATTGCTAAATAGTTTTGTTGTAAATGCCAGTGAAATTTATTTCTCTAGGATATGGAAGATGACTCCAAGGTTTTGCAGGTAATGGCTGTGAATCAAAATAGTATAATCTCCAATTTTCTTCTTCAATGATGTGACTGTATAGCACTCCCTGAAACAACTAAGTATATGTTGATAAGAGGATGCTACTTAATATTACACAATCACATGACCTATCCAGCCTCAAGATTCAGGGTGTGAGCTGACCACCATCGGCAGTCAAGAAGAAATGTCCCAACAATTACCGCACAATTGACGTAGAGCACTGTGTCTGCGATCCATGTTCTTCTGAATCCTGGAGTATAGATAGCAGATGAGGTGGACCACTCTTCTATCAGGGTGGTGAGATGGAGGTTAGCTAAGTGGTATGCCCCTGTGTGTTGCTGTATTAATATTATTGTAACTACATGGGCATAAGCTTTTGTGAGCTACAGATCACTTCATCAGATGCATTTGGTGGAAAATACAGTGGGGAGATTTATATACACACACAGAGAACATGAAACAATGGGTTTTATCATATACACTGTAAGGAGAGTGATCACTTAAGATGAGCCATCACCAGCAGCGGGGGGGAGGGGGGGAAGGAGGAAAACCTTTCATGGTGACAAGCAAGCTAGGCTATTTCCAGCAGTTAACAAGAACATCTGAGGAACAGTGGGGGGTGGGGTGGGGGGGAGAAATAACATGGGGAAATAGTTTTACTTTGTGAATGACTCATCCATTCCCAGTCTCTATTCAAGCCTAAGTTAATTGTATCCAGTTTGCAAATTAATTCAAATTCAGCAGTCTCTCGTTGAGTCTGTTTTTGAAGTTATTTTGTTGAAGAATAGCCACCCTCAGGTCTGTAATCGAGTACCGGAGAGATTGAAGTGTATTCCGACTGGTTTTTGAATGTTACAGTTCTTGACGTCTGATTTGTGTCCATTTATTCTTCTATGTAGAGACTGTCCAGTTTGACCAATGTACATGGCAGAGGGGCATTGCTGGCACATGATGGCCTATATCACATTGGTAGATGTGCAGGTGAACGAGCCTCTGATAGTGTGGCTGATGTGATTAGGCCCTCTGATGGTGTCCCCTGAATAGATATGTGGACAGAGTTGGCAACGGGCTTTGTTGCAAGGATAGGTTCCTGGGTTAGTGGTTCTGTTGTGTGGTGTGTGGTTGCTGGTGAGTATTTGCTTCAGATTGCGGGGGCTATCTGTAACCAAGGACTGGCCTGTCTCCCAAGATCTGTGAGAGTGATGGGTCATCCTTCAGGATAGGTTGTAGGTCCTTGATGATGCGTTGGAGAGGTTTTAGTTGGGGGCTGAAGGTGATGGCTAGTGGCGTTCTGTTATTTTCTTTGTTGGGCCTGTCCTGTAGTAGGTGACTTCTGGGTACTCTTCTGGCTCTGTCAATCTGTTTCTTCACTTCAGCAGGTGGGTATTGTAGTTATAAGAATGCATGAGAGAGATCTTGTAGGTGTTTGTCTCTGTCTGAGGGGTTGGAGCAAATGCGGTTATATCGTAGAGCTTGGCTGTAGACAATGGATCGTGTGGTATGATCTGGATGAAAGCTAGAGGCATGTAGGTAGGAATAGCGGTCAGTAGATTTCCGATACAGGGTGGTGTTTATGTGACCATCGCTTATTAGCACCGTAGTGTCCAGGAAGTGGATCTCTTGTGTGGACTGGTCCAGGCTGAGGTTGATGGTGGGATGGAAATTGTTGAAATCATAGTGGAATTCCTCAAGGGCTTCTTTTCCATGGGTCCAGATGATGAAGATGTCATCAATGTAGCGCAAGTAGAGTAGGGGCATTAGGAGACAAGAGCTGAGGAAGCGTTGTTCTAAGTCAGCCATAAAAATGTTGGCATACTGTGGAGCCATGCGGGTACCCATGGCAGTGCCGCTGATTTGAAGGTATACATTGTCCCCAATGTGAAATAGTTATGGGTGAGGACAAAGTCACAAAGTTCAGCCACCAGGTTAGCCGTGACATTATTGGGGATACTGTTCCTGATGGCTTGTAGTCCATCTTTGTGTGGAATGTTGGTGTAGAGGGCTTCTACATCCATAGTGGCTAGGATGGTGTTTTTAGGAAGATCACCAATGGATTGTAGTTTCCTCAGGAAGTCAGTGGTGTCTCGAAGATAGCTGGGAGTGCTGGTAACATAGGGCCTGAGGAGGGAGTCTACATAGCCAGACAATCCTGCTGTCAGGGTGCCAATGCCTGAGATGATGGGGCGTCCAGGATTTCCAGGTTTATGGATCTTGGGTAGCAGATAGAATACCCCAGGTCGGGGTTGTAGGGGTGTATCTGTGCGGATTTGTTCTTGTGCTTTTCAGGCACCTTAGAGACTAACAAATTTATTGAGCATAAGCTTTCGTGAGCTACAGCTCACTTCATCAGATGCATTGTTAATAATTGATAATGCATCCGATGAAGTGAGCTGTAGCTCACGAAAGCTTATGCTCAAATAAATTTGTTAGTCTCTAAGGTGCCACAAGTACTCCTTTTCTTTTTGCGAATACAGACTAACACAGCTGCTACTCTGAAACCTGCTTTTTCAGGGAGTTTCTTGAGCAAATGCTGTAGTTTCTTTGAATTTCTAAGTCCTTGCTTACAGACAGCCCCCCAGCCTGAAGCAAATACTCACCAGCAACCACACACCACACAACAGAACCACTAACCCAGGAACCTATCCTTGCAACAAAGCCCATTGCCAACTCTGTCCACATATCTATTCAGGGGACACCATCAGAGGGCCTAATCACATCAGCCACACTATCAGAGGCTCGTTCACCTGCGCATCTACCAATGTGATATAGGCCATCATGTGCCAGCAATGCCCCTCTGCCATGTACATTGGTCAAACTGGACAGTCTCTACGTAAAAGAATAAATGGACACAAATCAGACATCAAGAATTATAACATTCAAAAACCGTTTGGAGAACACTTCAATCTCTCCGGTCACTCGATTACAGACCTGAGGGTGGCTATTCTTCAACAAAAAAACTTCAAAAACAGACTCCAAGGAGAGACTGCTGAATTGGAATTAATTTGCAAACTGGATACAATTAACTTAGGCTTGAATAGAGACTGGGAATGGATGAGTCATTCACAAAGTAAAACTATTTCCCCATGTTATTTCTCTCCCCCCCCACCCCCCACTGTTCCTCAGATGTTCTTGTTAACTGCTGGAAATAGCCTACCTTGCTTGTCACCATGAAAGGTTTTCCTCCTTTTCCCCCCCATGCTGCTGGAGATGGCTCATCTTAAGTGATCGCTCTCCTTACAGTTTGTATGATAAAACCCATTGTTTCATGTTCTGTGTGTGTGTATATAAATCTCCCCACTGTATTTTCCACCAAATGCATCCGATGAAGTGAGCTGTAGCTCACGAAAGCTTATGCTCAAATAAATTTGTTAGTCTCTAAGGTGTCACAAGTACTCCTTTTTCTTTTTGCGAATACAGACTAACATGGGCTGCTACTCTGAAACCATTGTAACTACAGTGCTCTTTTTTTGGTTAGTAAGGTCTGGAATACAGGTGAGATTGTCAGCTACAGTCTGTGGTTAGTGCAGATTGCAGGAGGCAAGAACCAAAATAGTACACCCCTTTCCATAAATTGGGACAATCTCAAAGGAACTGATTAGTGCTCTTGTATAAGGGACTTATGTATGGATAACACTTCTGTGACCAGTGGGTGGCACTGGTGCTGCAATAAGACTCCAAAAAGCAACAGGACTAGAGCTGAACAAAAAAAAAATTGATGGAAGATTTTTTTCATCAGGAAATATAGTTTTGTCAAAATTTACATATTTCATGGCAAGTGTCATTTTCAATGCAATTTTGACAGGAAAAAGTTGAAATGAATTATTCACTTTCTCATTGTTTTGATAATGTTGAAACATTTAGATTAAATTCATTTTGACTTTAATATTATATAAAATATGATGTTAATATTTTAATATATTTTATATCCTAGTTGTATGACATTATCCAAATGGAAAAAAAAGCCTCATCAGAAGGAACACGTTTCAATTGGTCCCAAATCAATTTTTTTCAGAATTTTCATTGCTTGAAAATTTTTGTTTTTTGTTTTGATTTGGAATGTAAACCAAGTTCAAAATGTTGGCATTTTCTGCTGAACGGAAATCCTGTTTTCTGATCAGCTCTAAACAGATCCCCTGCCATTGGTAGGGGAATTGTGGGGAGCAAGAAGGAAATCTGGAGAGTAACTTTTATGAGCTGAAAGGAAAAATCATCTGTCAGCTGCTTTTCAGATACAGAATTTGATTGCACATGTTCACATTGCTCCAGGAGAGGCATATAGTCCAATGGATAGTACATCAGACTGGGACTCAACATTCTATTCTCTGCTGCCACTGACTTGCTATATGAACTTGGGCAAGTCATTTCATCTTTTTGTGGTTCTGTAAGCTGTCTGCACTAGGAATGGTCTCTCATTATGGACAGTACCCAGCATAGTGGGGCCCTGATCTCAGCTGAGCCCTCTAGTTGTTATTGTAATTTAAAAATAATGTGAGGTGATGAGTGCCCTCAGCTTGCTGTGAACCTGTGGGGATTGGGACACTTGGCATCTCACCTGCTCAAGCACTTAGTCCTTGATCCAAAGCCTAGTGTAATCAATGGGAGTCTTTCCACTGACAGGTTGGATCAGACCCTCAGTAAGTGCTGAGCAGACTTGACACTCTGTCCTGATGACCATCTTTCCAAACCAAGAAAAAACCCTTTATCCCCCCATGTTGTGTGTGAATCATTGCACAAGTTGGTTTGTTGTTGGTTAGACAGTGGAACCTATTTACCATAATTTTTAAGATAGCATGAAACTCTATTCAGTGGAAGCCCCCAAAGGATTCCCATTTTAATCTGCATAAATGTAGATGTGGTGTAGCAAACCTCATAGAGTCCAGCTGGTAGGAACACCTGTAGAAGTAGTCAAAGCAGGGGCTGCTGCACTAAGCCAGAGAGGGGTTAAATGGGGCCCAGCTGGGGCTACTCCTCACCAGAGCATCCCCCTAGACCCAGAACAGTGCATGGAAGACACCTCCCTGCACGTGCTGGGGGAAACTGGGACCCAGGTAGTACCTCCCCTCCTACCTTCCTCCTCCTCCTGCCATATATCCTTGGGGAATGCAGTAAATGCACCAATGCAGCAAAGTGCTTAAGAACATGTGAATAGTCCCATTGAAGTCAAGGTATCAGATTAGATCAGTGGGACTACTCGCTTGCTAAAATTAAGCATGTTCTTATGTTCTTTGCCAGATCAGAGCTATGAGAAATACAGTAGAACAACTCCTGTATTTCCAAGAGGTGTATAGCTGTTGCTTTTGTTCCTCTAAATGTTTTGATGGGCTCAGTAATGAAGAAAACATGTCTGTTTTTCATATGAAACAGTTGCTTTGGTCAGGTGTCAACAGTAGATAATGAATGTGACATAATTTGGCTCGGTCTGTTTTAATCCTTTAACTGCACAGCGTATTTTTTCCTGATCAGGAGCAGAAATCCAGACTATGATATTAACTTTGGGGATCATTTGGTCTTTGAACAATTAACACACTAGCAAGTAGCAACTGTATGGTGTTAGCAGAATGAATGTTAACATTTCTTCTAATACCTACATTCAGAACCAGGCTCAACTGAGTCAGATGGTGAGCAGCAGTATTCAAAGACCTACATTTGACTGAAATTGTTCTCCCTTGGCCTACAGAGTAGATTAAGGAAAAGTTTGGTCAATTTCAGAGATGTTAACACCAATGCATCATATGTCAGAAAAGAGTGAAGTTCCAGTCTACCTTGTCATTGGAGCCCAGGTGGCCACTTTACCTTCAAAGCAGATTATTGGAGCCTGTTGATAAATAAAATAAACGGAACAGCATAGCGGGAAAATGTTTCTTTTAGTGGGCAGCAATTGCTTGTATATTTGACGCGTCCCCTTAAATTACTGCTGAGTAAAATTCAGTTGCTACTTTTTTTTCTTTCTAAGAGGTGACAGCATGTTTTAGTAGTTAGGTTAAACGGAAGAGAGGTGGGAAATGGGGTGAAATCTAGCCCACATCAAAGTCCATAGCAAAATGCTTATTGACTTCAATGGAGCCAGAATTTCATCCCTGAATTCTAGTCCTGACTCTGCTCTGGGTTTATTTCATGATCTTAATCAAGACTCTTAATTAGAGCTGGTTAAAATGTTTGGTTTTTTTTATGAAAAATGAAATCCAGAATATTTCAGCCAAAAACAACGTATTTAAAGATGTTGCTATAGTATCTTACGGAAGTTGTAGTTCAGGTGTCTCATGCACCCATTTTCCTCTGTAGGTCACCCTCCCAGGGCAGACAGCATCTCCCATGGTGTGCCAGTCTCCCCTCTTGGTGACTGCATCATAGTAGTCAGATGGCAGTTGTGCATCATAGGAGATGGAGTCCAGCTGAGAGTCCAGCTCATAGAGGAGAATGAGAACATTGCATCCAAACTACAGTTCCTCAAGGCACAGCAGCCATAGTTCAGAATCAAAATATTTTTGGTTTTGTGCATTCAGAATTTCAACAAGAAATCAAAATCTTCTACAGAAAATTTCATTTTGTCGGAGAACCAATTTTTCCATCCAAAACCTGTTTTAACAGAAAATTTTCTATGAGTACTACTTTTAACTTCTCTGAAACTCAAGTTACACATCTCACAAACACTTGGAGATTCTTGGATTAAAGTACCTGGAGCCATAAGTGTGAAGTATAATGATATTAGAATCATAGAACTGGAAGGGACCTCCAGAGGTCATCTAATCCAAACTGAAAAATGGAGATTGAGAATAAAGCTTAAAGGAAGGGAAAATTTGGTGGACATTTTTAGAAAATTTACTTGATTTTTTTTTTATTTGTAACTTCAGCATTGGAACCAATTCTACAGTTGCTCAAAAAAAGTCCTGATTTTTTTAAATTAAAAATAAAATCGAATCAGCTACTTAGGGAAAATATATTATCTGTATTTGTATCCAGTGTCAGAAAAGAAGGAGAAGAAGGTGGTGGTGGAGGTCATATTTCATTTTCTCCAAACCAGTTCACCACGAGCAATAAGATGTTTTGTTTTAAAGCAAGGCATGTAGTGTTTGACAGTGCAATAAAGGCAGCAGAGCTCTGACTGCAAAGGGAAATAGACCAGATAACAAAACCAGCAATGAAATATCGGTGAGGTTGTTCTTAAGCCCGTTGATCATTTCTGATTATGTCGTTATGACGACACTGATGTTGGAAAAACACATTATAATTGTGAGGAAGGATGATCATGTGGTGAAGACACTAAAGTGGATTCAGAAGAGTTTTTGGTTTAGTTGCCTGCTCTGACATAGACTCCCTATGTGTGATTTTAGGCAAGACTATTTCTCTTGGTCTCTGTTTCCCCCATCTGTACAATGGGGATAATAATACTTACTTCCTCCCACTCTTGTCTAGTTAGAATGTAAGCACTTCTGGGCAGGAACTGGCCCTTTACTATGTGTATGTCCAGTATATAGCACAATGCAGCCCATATCTTGGTTGATGTCCCTGAACAATACTGTAATGAGAGGATTGGGAAAAAAACTCACTGGCTTTGACTGGAAAAATATCTTGGGGTTCAATTTGCCTGGCATTCAGGTAGACGGCTGAAAATATGAGCTAAATTCTGTTGTCAGCTACATTGGTGTAAATCTGGAGTAACTCAATGAACAAAACTCAGCCCTGGCTTATATCCATCTAAATCCAATGCAATCGATGGGATTGAAGGTGTAAATCAGAGCCAAATCTGAACCAATATTCTTGAAAAAAAACATTGAAATCAGTAGTAACTCTGGATTTACAGCATAACTGAGAGCAGAAATTTGGCACAGAAAGTTACTGCTTCTCCCATCTTCTCTAGATGTTTGACGTATTTTGTCTTAGCCTGGCAGCCCACAGAAGGATGCAGATGTCATCTCCATAGTAAGCCGAAATATTTGGCAGAAAAATTGGCTGGCTCATGGAGAGCCATAAATAACTCTTATGAAAGCAGTAGCTACTTAAGGAGCAGAAATTTCATTTGAATGCTGATCTTTCCCACTGCAGAACATTGCTCCTGACTCATCAATATTTTAGAAAAGAAGGAGAAACCTCCTACAGCTGCAAAAGCCAAATTGGGGAAATTAAAAATTAATCCTATTTCCAGCATGGCCTTCAGCAGGTGCTAGAACCCAGTAAATCATAGGTGGGTGACCTTTCCCTAGGCTACTGTTGGGAATCTAGACCCTCATACTCAAGCCAATGAGCTTTCTGTCCAGTGTGTACATTAATTTCCATTAAACTAGCATTGCACGCAGGCACAAAGTTGCATACAATTCAACTTTAGATAGTGAAAGGGACAATTTCTCTGCTTGTTTCTCTCATATGGCAAGAAAACATGAGTCAAATCCTCACCCAAAGTAATTCAATTGAGCATGAGGGGATTACACCAGGCTATGAGTTTGGCCCAATAATTAAAAGGGCACAGACTTCATGGTAAGGGAGCACATCTGTTGACAATAATTGCTGCAGGTACATCATCAATGATATTTTTTAGGCAGGGCTTGTTTCAGATTTGTCTTAGTGCTAGTGGTTAAATGTGGTGGTAGTGGTGGTAGCTGGCAACTGAATCCCACTTAATGAATTCAGTTCCCTCCAGCACTGCCCAGTGCTGCACAGAAGTGAAGTGCTATGGTAATGGATATAAGTAGAATCCTTAGGAATAATACTGTATGTTTAGAGATATACAGTTACCTGTAAAGATCAGGATACTTATCCAAACTGAGCTTGAACTCCAAAATTGTGACTGCTTCTCTGAAGCCTGTCCATATCATCTCACCTCATGAGCCTGCAAAAATGGTCTGGAAATAACATGAGACCAACCTTTACTGGGAGGTGTCTGCATTTCTTTTTCTGGCTCCTGCACTTTTTTTGCAGACATTTAAGGAACTCAACATTGTGATTCTATAGATGGTCAAATTTTCACTGGTGGATGGAAGCAAAGGTTGTAACCGGAGCTGGCCAAAAGTCAGAATTTCCATTCCACAGAAAATTCTGATGTTTCAGATTTGTGTTCATTCCAAATTGGAAGAAAAAGGAGCAATTTTGAAACTTCCTGCACAATGAATTTTTTCCCTAAAATTTCATTGTGGGTCAATCTGAACATTTCATTTCAATACAATTGAAGTGTTTCCTTTCAATTTCAGCTATGTAAAAAAATGAAAAATGAAAAATGGTGTCAAGATGAAAAATCAGAACATCTCATTCTGCTCATGTCTGACATCAAAATGCTTTGTTTTGAGGGTTCCAAAACAAAATGGTTTCAAAGGACACATTTCTGCAAAACATTTTGATTTTGATGAAACTGCACTTTCGATAGAAAAGAGTTGTGTAGGAAAATTTTCAGTTCAGTTGTAACTCTATCCCATTTGTTCATATGTCTGAATGAGCAAATGTATGCTCTTGCTGTGTGGCCAAGGTACACCTGTTATTTTTTCTCCACTCAAGTGGTCCTGATGAGTGTGACAATCATGCACCTCATATGTACTAACCGTGCTTTAATTGTTTGCTACCACATGCATCAAGGTATAGGCCTTAAAAGGGCCTGGCATCATGTCTGCACATCATGCTTTTGTCTGCAAAATTTGCATGTGTAATTTCCACACAGAAGCACTAATTGTTGGGCCACATCTGGAAGCTAGAGGTACCAGTGCTTAGATTTCCATACTAAGCTTCATTTAAAAGGATAATGCACAGGAATATGCTACAATAGTTTAGCATAAGGAACAACAGCACTTTGGAACAAATACAGTAGGGGAAACATTGGTGGTTGTTTTTGGGGATGTTGCATTTTACAGGTTTCTAGCCAAGGCACTTGTCATGTCAATAATGAAGGGTCACGGAACAAGCTGCTTTCTTCTAATATTGAACAAGGAACTTGATTAGATTAAGGAAAACAGTCTTATCCCTGGAGCTTCTCTCTCTCTCTCTCTGCTTCTCTAGAACCTTCTCCAGGACCTTCCTGGTCTGGCTTCCGGCTACAATTTTAAAGAAACAGTACAGACATCTTCTCTTGCCAGTCATTCTCTGTGAATCTGGTATTTAGAGAGCACGGTTGTAACCTTAGCCTTGTAGAAACAAATCTGAATTTAAATATGTTGGCCATGCGCCCAGTATTAAACCAGACTGTCCTCTTTTGGATTTTTTTTCTCTGTCTGGTACTGAGACAAAACCAAACATAGTTTTGTCTGGTATCAGAAGGGAGACACCATTTTTGAAGGATGGGCTGCTCTGCCCCCCACACATGTAGCTGAGTGAAGTTATGCTGGTGGAGTTCGTGTGGTATGCTCTTCGAAATGGCGTCATTTGCAGTATGACCTCAGACGCACAGTGTGTGCAATGTCACGCCAGCCCTGCTGTTCCTGGAAGTACTGGAATGTCTGGTGTTCTGGGAATGTGTTAGTGGCCATCCTAAGTTTTAAGGGAGGCAATTTGTGGGTGCTATGGAAGTCCTTGAGATAGATGCCAATCCTTCCACTACCATGCAGTTACACATGTAGCCGAGTGAGGGAGGAGTGTAACTGAAGATTTTTGAGCAGAGAAGTTGGAGCAGGCTCCATACTTCACAGCCACACAGACTCCTGTACTTCAGTGACAGGTAATAATGGAAATCTATTTCTGACTAAGCTCTAAATAATTACAGCCAGAATGTTATTGCAGTGCTGATGAGTATTTATCCAACAGAACAAAAACAGCGTGTTGATTCTTGAACCACAGAAAGCCATAATTGTCATTTAAAATCTGGCATGTTATTTACAACATTAAATTCATTATCTTCTGGAATCTTATAATTATAAATCTAAAATATCACTTTGAATATATTTGCATGAGTAAGGAATCTTCATTATTTTTTTTTCACCATGGTAGAGGTTGGAATATTGTTTTTCTTGTTTTAATTAAATATGACAGAGATCAAGCAAAAAATCATGTCTTCTCATATACAGACTGCATTGTACTTTGAAACTATTAATTGTCATTAAAGTAGCAGTTATCCCAAAAAGTTATGATTATAAAATTACAACTCTCATTTGAAATATCTTTCACTCACACAGTAATTCGTACCTATTCCTTAGCTATTGATGCAATGACTGTATCAAATGAAGGTATTTTTGTTTGTTTTAAGAGCCTGGGTAAGATCATTTTAAATGTTCTATCAATTCCAGAGATGCTGAAGTACAGTCAGGGAACATGACAATATATTAAGTGACAGAAATATTGAAAGGAAATATGGGGCTCGGGTATTAAAAAGAAAATAACAATATGCATTTGCTCTGGTTTACTGTTTTCCATCCAAGGATCTAACAGATTGATGAGCAAGCCTCACCAGTCTTCGATGGGAGCAGAATCAGACCCTAATGTGTGCAGAATGCTTTGACCCTGATATTATGATGTTGAGTTACTACTTTTAGTCCCACTGAGTGAGATTGTTGAAAGAGCCCAAGGCCAGATTTTCAAATGCTCAGCACCTGTGGTGCCTAAATGGAAGCTGAGCGCCTTGGAAAATCCAATTAGAAAATTGGAAAATTTGTTAGTCTCTAAGGTGCCACAAGTACTCCTTTTCTTTTTGCGAATACAGACTAACATGGCTGTTACTCTGAAACCTTGGAAAATCCAGCCATTGATTTCTTTGGAGCTACACAACGTACTAACTCAGCAGGAGTTAACTCTGCCCCGACCTTAGTGTTAACCCGACTGTTCCTCAGCTTCTTGTAAATTGAGGATAGTGCTTACTTTAATGGGGCATGCCGTGCTTAATGAATGTTTGCAACGTTGTAAGTCTTAGCACTCTGTGGTCATTTAAAAGGCATCATAGATTTGAAATATTGCTGCTGCATATTGAAAGGCCATTCTTATAAGAGTCTTCCATAGCTGTTTGGAAATTGCTAGGAAGACAGGATGACCTATCCAGAAATTGTGAAGTCACTTAAGGCTGGATTTTCAAAGTTATTTAGATGCTTAAAGATGTGGATAGATGCCTAGTAGGATTATCAAACGTGTCTAGGACCTTACTCGTATTGATGGGAGTTAGACACTTTTAGAAGCAGATAGGTGCCTAAATATATTTGAAAAATCTGACCATTAGTTTCATTTCCTGATTCAATCAGTTTTGAGTCAGAAATTTCTGTATATAACAACTAATTGAGGTTCCGCAGACTTTCTAACATTGCCAGTGTCATGCATTCTGCCCTAAGGATTATCCTTTCCATCGCAAACACTGATGTGTAATGTATTACAAACTGTTCTCATCTCACAGAAGCAGAGAGGTTTTGTCTCTGTTTTAGCCCTGGCTGGATGTTTATGTTCATTCATTCATTGTTACTATTCTGTTTGCCTGAGTCACACTTTATTACAAGGACAAGTTATTACTGAGATAACACTCCTGTATCCTGGAGTAATAGTGTTCTTGTATTTTGTCGGCTATCACTCAAAGGATCAACAGGACACAGTCTTTTGTAATTACAAGTAGAACTCTGAGTATATGGGCATTCAGGACAGATGTCACGTCTCAGATGCTTGGCATATTATTTATCCATGACATTAGGAATTAGGAACATAAGGGTTTGATGTCAAGATTACACAATGAGGTCTATATTCTAAAAACCTAACAAGAGCGTGGCCAGGTGCCATTCGTCTGTGCCTGCAAGCTTCGCTATAAAGATGTCCATATGTCCCAGCTTGTGCGTACATGTACACTTCCCGCTCCTTTGCACTATTACAATGCTGCAACATTCTAGGTTCCGATCCTACAGTGAGTTCTATATGAGTGCATCCTTTGCCCAGCGCCATTGAATTCAAGGGGCCTTCATCTGCACAGTAGGGAAATGTTTAACTCCTAAACAGACTGTAGCAATGCATATTTCAAGGAAATTACATGCATGTTTCTACTGATTGTAGGTTTTGCCAAACCTAAATTTTGGGCCTAAATCAACCTGTCAATGTCACTTTAGCTTGGAAAAACCACCACTGCATATGCCCAGCAGCTACATATTATCAACACTTCATAAGTGTATTAGCATGCAGGAGGTACTGTGATATTTGGCACCGTAACAATGTATTAAGAACTACGTAGGTACATATTGACAAGATAGTCCAAAAAGTTTCCAAAGGAGCCATTATAGACTATTGTGTCAATGATACATGAATGAAGGAGTCCCAAAATACAACCTGCACTAACATGATAGACCATAACTGCTCTGCGGTGTTATAGTCCATCATGTCAACACCGCACAGATAAAAGACTTTTCTTAAGGAAACTCCAAAAGAGGAATTGCATTAGTTTTGTAGCTGCTGTGCACAAACAGCACTGCTTTTGCTAATGGGAAGAGGGGAAAATATTATAGCTCTTTGCTTTTAAAATAAATTCTCTCTCAACCCTTGCAGCTATGGCATGTTTTTTTTTTTGTTTTAAAAAAGAGTCCTGCTAAAGACAGTACCATCGCAAAATGCTTGATAGTTCAGGAAAGATTGTTGTAATGATTCTGGACAGCAACTGTCAGGGTTAAGAAAGTTATTTGTTCCATTGGTTTATGGAACTGGCTAGTAGTATTTTATTGTCAAATGGAATTAGTTTTATATCAAGAAGAGTGATTACTTGGGTTCACAGCATTTGAGATTAAACTTGATGATTTCATGTCCATTATTGATTTAGGCTTTAAATTCAGTGAAGTAGAGGGTTTATATTTTACTTAAGGGGATTTGATCTCAGTAGATGTAATCTTCAATGGCTTCTGCAAATAAATTAGTAAAGTTGCTATCCCTTTTACAGTAGTTGAAGAACACAAGTGAAGGTGGAGATAAAAGACCCCTTATCCCAACTGAAATGGCGTAAAAAGATTTAAAGAGACACTGGTAAAAAAAAAATACCACTTTGGCTTCCTGAGTATGCTGGGTATGTTTTAGTACTTGAGACAGTGAAGCTCCATGGCTAGGTCGGATGTGGAAAAGTGGTCTCCCAGTAATATACCTCAGCCCAGCACTCAGCAGTAAAGATTTGATCAGGGTATGTCTTCTCTCCTTGTGTCCTCCCCTAATAGCTGGATAGGTAGCTACCCTATGTAACCTTTTCTCCTGCCTTAAAATTGCACTGCAGGAAGACAGAAGGCAGCCCACATATAAGCTTGGTCTACAGTAGAAAATTGTCAGCTCAACTACATCGCTCAGGGTGTGAAAAATCCACCCCCCCGACTGGAATAGTTAAGCCAACCTAACCCCTGGTGTAGACAGTGCTAGGTCGATGGAAGAATTCTTCTGTAGACCTAGCAACAGCCTCTCAGAGAAGTGGATCACCTACGCTGACGGGACAACCCTACCCCTTGGCACAAGTAGAGTCGCTACAGAGGCACAGCTGCAGTGGTACAGCTGTGTCACTGTAACATTTCAAGTGTAGACAAGCCCCAAGTCTCACAGCAGAGATGGGCTAATTAAGCACCATGCACAGAAGGCAGTGTAGCACTGCACTGTGACATGGAAATAAAGGATGGAGTCTGGAAAGCCACAAAAGCATCTTGAAATAGTCCTTGGAAATGCAGTGTGGAGAACCAATGAGTCAGATCTGAGTGCTGCCCTCCTGGGATCTTCAGCCAAGGGAAGACCAATGGCAAGTGGACAGACAAGTTGCTGCTCTCCTGGCACTGGTGTATGTCTGAAGAGGAAGGATAGAAAGCATTTCAAGGAGGCAGCTATCAAAAATAGGCCACCCAGGGTACCTGTAGCACCATCACCCAAATGGGGAATAGGTATGGAAGACAACCCATTAAACCTCTTCTCCACTAGCGTTAGCAGGAGCTGCACCAAGCCATGTTTAGAGCAGGTGAAACTTTTTGGCTGAAACTTTTTTTTTCAAAAAATTCTGAAAAAGCCAATATGCTTTGTTTAGACATTTTCCAAATGAAATGCTTTCATTTTTCAACTGGAAATTACTTGTTTCTAAATTTACTTATTTTTTTTAAAAAAATAGCTCAAACTAAACAAAAAAATGTTTAATTTGACCCAAAATGAGATTTTCTTTAACTTTTTTTAATGCACTGAAAAATTTTCCTTTTCCATCAACTGAAATGAAAAGATACAGTTTTAGAACGGCCAACAGACGGAAAAATTGGTTATTTGCACAGCTCTAGTCCAGTGAGCATGTGTGGGAGCTGCGCAGCTCAAGCCACCATGAGCCTTCCTCCCCATTTCTCCTTCAAGTCCTTAAAATTTCTAAATGTCGCTCTTCCGTAGTCCAAGTGTTAGCGCAATAGATGTACAAGCTGTATGCTATTTTTAAATATAATGCAACCTTGGAGCTACTAAGATAGGAGCCACTCGGCTTTTATCATTTCCCTTTCCTCTTTCTTTCCCCCTCCACGCTGTGTTTGTATGTTGTCTACTTGTACTGTGTAGATTGCAAACTCCTTGGCGTCAGGGACCTCAGCTGAAATCCTCAAAGGTAGTTAGGTGCCTAAAGACCTTTAAGGATCTGGGCTTTTGTCTTCATACTATCTGTAAAGTGCCTGGCACTATATGGCAATAGTTAAGAAAACAAACCTTTGCTTGTGTGGGGGACCTTTACCTGTAGTGCAGGGCAGGAGGACACAAAACCCTTCTGCAATTGGCAATCCATTGACTGCTTTTGTTTTCAGAAATATGCACTGGGAAACAAAGCATCTGACGACAGCAGGGTCATGTACAGTGAAGCTCTCCCTCATTTCAACACTGGGGAGCAAATCTTAAGGTTTCTCCCAGCATCTTCACCTGCTTCCATGTGTGCTGTATGTCTGTTGCACTGGAGATGCTGCTGCACTCCTTTCCCCTGGGTGGCATGTATTTGCGACCCCTTTTCTCACTGTAGATTCCCTTGCTGGACAGAGATAAGTGCATAGCACTGCGCATTTGTGACCGATGGGGAAGTTCCTTTGTGGAATCATTTCATGCTGTTTTGTAACTTGATTGGCTTATTATGAACACTTTTCCAGAGCGCGCACAGCTTGGAATGTCCAGACACCAACTGGTCTAAGGTGTGGGCGTGCATATATGTTTGCCCACTATTGGCTGACTGATGGATGGTATAGCCCATAATTAGTAGCTTCCTTAGCTTATGAAGTCATGGTCTATTTCTGTGGAGAAGATGGTTCCAGGCTTTATCCTTGTTTGTGAAATAGCTAAAAGCATTGTTGCATGTATATCAGCGGCACACCATGGCCTTGTCAAGCTAGGTGTATGGTAAATAAGCAAAGGCGTCTTCATTTCTGCCACTAATATTGAAAAACTGACATTCACCAAAAGGAAAGAGGCTTTTTTTCCCCCAAAGGCTGCCTCTGATACAAAGGCGGAAGAAAAGGAAAAGGAGGCAGAGATGCATGCAGATGCATTGTTTTGTAACTAATCGAAGACATCAAATGAGATGGGAGTGGAAACTAAGAAGCTGTTGCCCCTGGCATGTTTTTTTAACTAAATTTGGTTTTGTTTTTCAGTTTAGCTCATCTGTTCAGTGAACAGGTTCAGATTTACTGGGTCACTAAATTGTGACTACAATAGAAATGACAAGAGCATGTGTTTTCTAATTCACCTATTTGGAAAAGTGCACTTGAGCACCAAGAGGATTTGTTTTCCCCCCTGCAGTAAGGAGGAACTGGCACTGCTCAGTGTCTAACAAGCCTGGGGAAAATCAGTTTTCTGTAAAGGTACCTGTCTGAGAGACAGGCACCCAGCTTTGTATTCCTAATGTTACTTCTGGTGTCACAACCATTGGATAAAATGTTCAAAAGTGCCTACATAATTTAGGAGCCCAAATTTCATTGACTTTAAGTGAGGCATAGGCTTCTAAGTCACTTAGGCTCACATTTTAAAGGTATTTTGGTATTGCTGTGCTCAGTGTTGCAGTGCCTAACTGATTTAGGGGCCTTATTTTCATAATGGTTTAGGCACTTAGGAGCCTAAATGTTATTGACTGTTGATGGGATTTAGGCTCCTAGATGCCTATATTTATTTTGGAAAATAAGATTGAGGCCTCTAAATCACTTAGGCATTGCAACACTGAGTGCACCAATACCTTTAAAAGCTGGGCCTGAGTTGCTTTGGAACTTAGGACCCCTAAAACCCATTGATTTTTTCAATAAGATTTAAGCTCCCATATGCCTAAGGGCCAGGTTTTTAGATGTCTTAAAAAGTAGATAGGTGGCTAGTGGGAATTTTCAAAAGCACCAGAGCACTAGATTCACAAAGGGACTCATGCATTGCAATGCCTAATTCCTAGTGGGGTTCACAGCCCTGAGTTAGGTGCCAACGCTCAGGGAGAGTTAGGCGCCTAAGAGATGGATTCTCAGAAGCCAGCAAATTCCATGCCTAAGCTAGCCTGACGCAAAATGCAGTGGAAAGGGGTGGGGTTTAGGCCCAGACCAACAAAGGGGTTTAGGTGCCCAATTACCATTGATCTGGGCCTCTTCAATGACTTCTTATTCAAAGAACAAGTGCAATGCAGGCAGCTACAGAACAAGCTGTCTCACCAGTGTGTCTCCAACCCTTCAAGGATCAAGGGTGAAAGCCCACATCTTGTCCCACCAAAAACTAGGGTGTAGTTTCAACACAGGCTAGAGGCCATTTAGGATTCATGCCTAGTGGAAATTGTAAAATTGAAGTCAGTGAATCCAGGCGCATTAATGGCGCTGCACAGCATTTGCATCCTAGTGTTTCACTGTCCCCCTCTCCCCGCGTATACTTGGAGGGTTCTCTGAGCATATCCTTCCTCTGTGGAAACATTTTTGCTTCCATGGAAGGGGACCTAGAGCAGTTCAGTCGGGACAGCAATCTGTTGCATCTGTATTAAGAAAGATAAAAAAACAGGCAGAAATGGCATCAGGAAAAAGCACATAATTTTGAGGGGATTAAGAAATGTACAGTACTTTAAACAACTGAGCCTTGATACAGAAAGAGCAAGAAACATTTTTAATCTATCATCTGGCCTTT
The DNA here is from genome assembly GCF_009764565.3 of Dermochelys coriacea. Taxonomy (NCBI): domain Eukaryota; kingdom Metazoa; phylum Chordata; order Testudines; family Dermochelyidae; genus Dermochelys; species Dermochelys coriacea. The sequence goes on from NC_050082.1 coordinate 22,888,296, forward strand.
GCTATACAGACAGCTGCTTGGTGTCTCACTTCTGGAATACATGCTGCTGTTACTGAGCCAGAGTTGCCTGTTACTTACACCTACCGTACTATGACAGGTTTCAGAGTAGCAGCCGTGTTAGTCTGCATTCGGAAAAAGAAAAGGATGCAGTCCACTGAATGCATCCAATGAAGTGAGCTGTAGCTCACGAAAGCTTATGCACAAATTTGTTAGTCTCTAAAGTGCCACAAGTACTCCTTTTCTTTCTACCGTACTATGGAGCCCTCAGTATCACCCAGCTCTGCGTGATATTCCTAAAGGAGCAGCATAATTGCTATTCCCGCAATGGGACTGTTTCTCTGAGGAAGGTATTTCCAGGAATGATGTTAGAAAACGCTTCTTCCCATGAATAATTAAAGGTGTCCGTCATTCTCCTTCCAAGATACTCTGTACCTGTGTCACCTGCAACTGTAATGCATTTAGATGTAATTAATTCTAGTCCTGAGCTGTAACTAGGTTCAATATCCAACTTGAACCCATAATGTAGGGTGTACTAGCGTACAGGGGCTAGCACAGGCCCCAGGCACTGGGGTGAATTTACTTTCATGGCAGAATCACATAGCCTGAATAACCATATTTACTGCTGTTTCTTTGAATTGTAAAATATGCAGGAAAGGTGAACTGAGCAAAACTCTGGAAATCTGTGCATTGCTAGGCATGAGCGTTTCCTTTTTATTCAGTCCCTGTGTTTTGTATTATAGTATATCTTGCCAATGTGCTTTTTGTGTCCTATTTTTGCTCAAATAACTTAATATCTTTGTCTTGCTAGAAGAATTCAATGGAGTTACATAGGTGTAACAGAGAGCAGGTCTGGCCCTGAGGGGAAAAAAAAGATTTACTTTCAGCTCAAAGAATCTGCCCCTGGAAGTATGTGACCTGTGTCTGTCCATCCATCTATTTTGAGTAGTGATGAGGAAACTCCATGCATCTTATGGATGGTTTGGCAAGCAAGGATTATGGTCAGCAGAAAACCGTTTAAAAAGAGATCGCTGGAATGCCTTTTTCCTGTCTTCTCATCGCACATCACCTCTATTCCACACACTGCTCTCAGCTCAGCTGACCTACTGTGGGTCAGGCAAACTATAGTGCTAAATACTTCTTCATTAAAGTTTGCTGACTCATCTCAGAAGATACTCATGTCCCTGTACTATGCGTGAGGTCACCAGAAGGCCTCAGTAGTGGGGGGGAGGGTAGATGTTTATGGGTCATACAGAGCCAGATCCATGACTAATGTAACTTGGCATAGCTCCATTCAAGTCAGAGAAGCAATGTCGATTTACATCAGCTGGGGAGCTGTGTGTGTGTTTTACCCTCTCTGTCTTCAAGTTCCCAGACCAGGGGGAGGGGGAATAAACACAATGTCTTGCCAACATCCGGGGAAACCAACCTGTTAAAACAGTTAAATGCTAATTCATTTTTAAAGCCTTTCCAAGTAATGTGTTGAAAGGTTCAGAGTACTTGCATGAAGTAATCTTGAAATTCTGACATTTTAAATGACAGAATTTAGTCAGAAGGCAGCATGCATACACTTTTATGAACTGTTAATGACGGATTGTTGATTTTAATCAAGTTCATTAATCTGGTTGGTTTACAATACAGATATACAGATACAATATGGAAAATATTTACAGATAAAAATTTCATTCATACATTGTTCATCACATACTATACCCAAAACACCTGAGTCATAAGTTGGGTAGATCTCATTTTAAAAAAAATATTCATGATATAAGCAACCAAGGAACTAAATAATCAGATATAGTAGCAAAAGAGTGCACAGTCTGATAACTGCAGGATGTACTATACAATCCTCTATCGAATCTTTGTTTGCCTTGGAAAAAACTATTTCAGTTGTCCTTTTTAAAAATCAAGCTTAGTTTAAAATGGATTCAGTTGTCTTAAAGATGAGAAAGTGGGTGTAGGGCATAGGCGCATGAACTTGGAGTTTGTGGGGGGGGGGGGTGCTGCTGCACCCACAGGTTTTATATGGAGCTCTGCTCCCAGTCCCACATGCAGGCTCCCAGCCCTGCACCCACCCTGACCCACACCTGGGGTCCCGGCTGATGGCCCCGCGCCCAGGATTCCGGTCCTGGCCCCACCCCCAGCTGTGGCCCCAATCTTGGCCCCCTTACCCCTGTCCGGGTCCCCCTCACCTAGCTTGGGGTGGTGGTGGATAAGGGTAAGGGGGCTGGCTTTCAGCACCTCCACTATTAAAAGTGTTCCAGCACCACTGGTTTAGGGTTATATTAAACTTAGGCTTGTTGAGAAAAGTTTGAGTAAAACACCTTCTGTTATAATCTAACTGTAAAACCCTCTCTCGGGCACATAACACTTCTGTGTTTACTAGTGAGGAGTTATATTTTTTTTTTTTTATCTGCTGGCACAATCTTTCCCCGGGGTTTTGTATATCTGCATTCCCTCCTCTTGCTTGAATGGCAGAGGACCTTACAGACAGATCCCTGTAGAAGCCTTGTCTACTGTTGCACTTCAAATGGGATCCAGCAGGTGGTGCCATCGCATGGTTTTCAGCCTGGCAGAAAGCACAGGCAGTCCCAAAGTGTCTCATTATATCCCAACCTTTTTTCAACATACCTTCCACTGCTAGCGAGACTGGAAATAGGGTGAGACTGAGCTGAACTCTTTCCAAATCATGGCTTGCCCTTAAAAATCAGGACAGCTCATAAACCTTACTCTAGCCATGCAGCAGCATCCCTTCTGCTGAATAGTGACAGAAAAATCCCTTATGTTCCCAGCATCTACTGACACAAGGCACTAAATGCCTGGAATCAACATTAATCCCAGCTTGATTTGCTGGTGATAATGTGTTTGCTAATTTCAAATAATAACAAAGTTCAAATCCACACTGCAGCCTTAAGCCACCCTCTCCCGCAGTAATGAGGCAAATCAAAACCCAGCTCAAATTCTGGTACACAAAGTATGCTTTGTGCACACTATTTGTTCCCTGAAGCTGATGCACTGAATAGAGATTTCTCACTGGGTGTGCATTGGTGTCCTGAAATCTCCGGAAGTCATGCCTGTAAATGAAATGGGTACTTTCACTGTGGCTTTTTTTTCCTTATTAAAATGATTCAGAAAAATAACTGAATCTGCTCTGTTGACTCACAGCCCCTCTTTACCCAGAGCTGGTGGCAACCTGGCCTTTGTCAAATTGATGGGCAAAGTTGTGTATGTTAGTGCATAATTGTCTACTCTGGGGCATTTCGTCATTCAGTGAATCCGCTGACACCGGCTACTGCCAGTGAGAGGAAACCAGACTAGATGGGCCATTAGTCCCAAGTCTCCTGTCCAGATATATGCGCAAACCCTTGATTTCGTAGTAAGCTTTGAGTGTAAAATACTTTGACAATGCTCCCTTGCTGAGTGAGTTTTCATACAATAATACTCAAGTCCGAAACTACTTGCATGTGAAAACAAGACCAAAGCGGCAGGTGAACTTTCAAGGTGACTCGATGCCCCTGGTGCCTGTGTTCTCCCCTGCAGTGTGAAGGCCTGGGAAAGGAAGCCCCTAGGGCACAGAGCAGGTCTTCCGCCATGTCTGCACAGCATGGCGCATACCATGGCACACAACAGAGAAATCATACAAATAACACTGCGCCCCAAAGTCATGTCCGCCTGGAAAGGCTGCATCACGGCCACGTGCACCTGGTCCACAAACATGGAGAAGGGGAAAGGATGACCCTGAGTGACCCTACAGGCTGGGCAGTCAACTGGCACCCTGTGGATGTTGTCCGTGCAAAAGATTTGCTCAGCCCTCCTCTCAAGGTCTGCTGTGAACAGAGGCAACCCAGCAAGCCCCTTGGCCGTGCGGCCAGTGGCTCCCAGGTTGAGGCTGTGTTATGTGACATCTCCAGGGCGAACCACTGACCCCAGAGGATTATTTAATGCTGCTCCTCTGGTCTTGGGGCTGTGCAGACACTGGAAAAGCTGCAGAATTCCTCTTCCCTGACTCTTCCCTGCTCCCCCTTTGTCACATGGCCCATCTGTCACATGGGAAGAGGTGGGGTGAAGGGGTTGAAGAGCTGGAGGGTGGCGGGGAGAGAACATTTCACAGGTGTGTTTCCCCTCCGCTTCCTTTTTCCTATGGAGCAAAGTCTGCCACCCTCCAGTAATAGCTCACTCAGTATCAAAACCAGTCAGCCTGTTCCTGGAGTAAGGCTTTACTCAAGGTGAAGAAAGGTGGCAGAATCTGGCCCTGCACCTACTGTGACCCATCCCATTAATAATGGCAGCATCCTAGGTTATCTGTTCGATTTAGGTCCTAATCCAAAGGCTACTGAAGCCAATGGAAAGATTCCCATTAACTCCTGTGGGTTTTGGATCACGTCCGTAGCCTTGGTACTACTGCCTAACCCCATCTGCAGCGTATAAACCTCCCTACCTTAGTAAACTTCTCCAGGAAAGGAGCCCTATAGTCTGCCTATAAAAATATGAGTTACTGGGGGATTTTCAGCATCAGAGGATATCACCTAACACATTTTATCTCACACTGTTCCAATCAGAGGTGATGCTATTAGAAAGATGTTAATCATGCTGTGGAATACACTGCATGTCATGTCCTTAAATCACCTATAACACATACATCCCAGTGAAAGGACATCTACACACAGAAGCATAGAATCTAGCCTTGTTTACTGTAGCTGACATTAATATAGGCACCTTCACCCAAGTCACAAAATCCAAGGGGAGAAGTTAACAAGGTCATAACTAGAATCAGACAAACACGATTTCTCTTCTTTATTCCATCCCTGGGAAAACCACCACCACCATCTTCTGAATTTTGGCTCTGGCCTTTCACTGTATTCCAAAATTGAATTAAATTGTGGAAATAAAACACACTGTTAAATCATCTAATTGGAAATAAAATAAAGCATGCTGTCAAAATTAATTTGTCATTGAAGGCAGAATATTTTAGCTCTGAAATTAAAGGTTCATTTATAGACTATGATGTATTAAATGGCATCTGTTTATACAGTATCTGTTATACATTTTTGAATATTTTAAAAATGTGTTGATTCATAATGGATAATAATGTCATCTTGCACTTATCACAAGCATTGTTCATTTTGTTATCTCAACATGCTTTAAAAAAAATTAACAAATTCATGCCTCACTCTCCCCGCCCCTCCCCACCCTTTCAAATAATTTATTCACAATGGATGAAATTCAGTACAAGATGTAGGCACTACTGAATTCCACTTTAGTATTACTCTGAGATCTTAGGTGGGAATAAGTAATGGTTAAGTGGGAAGCTTTGGGTTAGACCTGTGCACACTCTTTGTGTTAATGATTTATGCAAACTGCATGGCATGGATCACCTTTCGAGTACAGTTTGCAATGTGCATTTTAATGGATTTGTTTTCATTCTTTTGCCAGTCTAAATGTCCATCAAAATAAAGAGGCAAAAGCAGCAGTTTCACTCTACAAAATGCAAACACTGTAAAATAAAAGTAGTGCCCAGTGTATTGAAATGCAGTTAGCCAATGAATGACTACAGGAGTAGAGTGCACTTGAACATTTTAATACTATATAACTTCAAATATTGCCCCCCCCGCCCACTCAGGGGCCTTCAGACTCAACTAATACAACTGCCCCTGTTGCCTCAGGGGTCAGTTATCGGCTAAAAAGGAATGAACAGAGTCTACTTTATGGTTAAAAAAATATTTTGGCCCCATTGAAGTCAGTGGCAAATCTCCCATTGATTTCAACAGGGGCAAGATTTCACCCTACCTCTCTATCGCAGGTTTTCTATAGCACCCATCACCACGGTGTCTGAGCACAGGAAGTAACTGAAGTTGCAACATGTTTAGGGAAAACATATACTAAAAGAATGAAATCGAGGCCCTTATAAAGTCAGTAGGAATTTTGCCTTTTACTTCAGTCAGATCAAGATTTCAACCATACAGAGTACAGTTTTTATTTTATATATACGATATAAATTAGCCCCATGGGTTGAAAAAATGTGGTCCTAGGGCCAACAATATGTTTATGGCATTTCGTATGCTACCCTGCTTAGCATTGTTCTAATCTGCAGGGTCAAAATTGTCCATTACTGACTTCAACTCTAGTCAGTGGGGTAAATCTTAAGCTCCTTACTCAGGATCAAATTCCCAATGAGAGTCCCATTCAGAGTTTGGTTCATTATGTGACTAAGGACTATAAGTGACCTAGCATGTATCATATGTAATAAGTACTGAAATGCTTATATATGCGATTGGCAAGGCAGACGCTGGAACTAGAATGCCTGTGCTCTGTACCAATAGCATCATCCATACATATATGGCCCAAGGGTGGGTAACACTAATTTTCACTTGAAGTCAGACAACTAAATGATTCTCACAGAAAATCGTTTTCCTCCCCTTACGTTTTAGTTAAACTGCCCTTGAGTATCAACAAGACAACTCAATTATTTTGTCTACAATCATTAAAAATTATGTTTTGGTGCCAAATGGACTCTTGGGATAAAAATTTACATTCTGAGTTTAAAAGATAATGTAACTTCTTGGGCACCCAGAAGTTTACAAATTGTCACTTCATTTTCACAAAGCAAAAACTCAACGTTTCATAAATATTATATAACACAATATGTCACCCTTACATAAACTCAAAGCACCACTTCTAGCTCTGTTTGCTGCAGGCTAGACGGTGCTACTGATTGAAAATAGCAGAGTTTGGTTTTGTGTAATATGAAGACGCATCAAGCTATTCAGGCCTCAGATCTGATCAGTAATTATCTATCCTTTTTCCAGAATCATGCAACCCTTGTTCAGTCCTGTCTTGGTCACAACTCCTGGTAACACCAGTAGGAGTTTCAGCTGCGTCAGGACTTTACGATTTGTCCTATTTAACTTCTGACAAATATTGTGCAGATCTTTCTGCTGTCAAACCCTCTAACGGCTCAGGGTTTTTTTCAGACACAACTTCAATTGAAACCAGGTCCTAACTGTACCCTACTTGTCATCCAGTTGTTTATTGATCCATGCAATTTTTTTTCATTTGTACATAGGACTGAAAGGGACCCACGGGTCATCGAATCACTCTTCTCCTGCTATTACGTGCAACTCCATCATGTAGTTAAGGCATCCCATATAGATCATCTTTGGTATGTTCATTGGAGAGGTAAGTTGATTTTTATCATTTGATTGTAGGGCTGTATTTATGGGCAATGTAACTATAGATTCTGGAGTCAGACACAAGAATTTTTTCTATGTATAAAGGTCCATGTTCTGATACACTAACTTGCACTGAGTAGAACCCGACAACATGAGTTGTCTCCTTGTTTAGGAAGATGCTATTCCATGTCAGACCCTAAGTAATTCACCATAAATACCATTCGGGACAATATGTCACTTCTGAAAATTTCTCCTTTACTACTGCTGTGATTTTCAATGCGGCTGATCGGAGTTACGTGCCCAAAATCCATTAAAATTCAGCATCTGGCCTCTTTGAAGCTCCCAGCTTACATCCCAGGCAGATAAATACATCCCTTACTGTCAGATAAATTTAATTAAATTAGAAATAAAGGTGCTTTTAATAAAGAAAGCAATAGCAATGGATCCTATTAGGGCAAACGCAGTTCACCCTTTGGCATTGGTGGCTGCCAGTTTGTGCATTGGGGACCTAAATCTATTCCTATTGAGATCAATGACAGAAGGACGGGACTACATATGTAACTCTGATTTCAGTTACTGTATGGATTATGGGAGGCAGGATTGTCTTGTGCTTAAAGGTAGCATACTGACCTACAGGAGATCTGCATTATGTTTTGGACTTTGCTGTGGACCTTGGGCAAGTCACATAAGCCACCTGTCTCTGGTCCCCATCTCTAAAATGGGGCTAATAATCTACCTCAATGGTGGTTGTGAGGATAATTAATAGGAGATACTTAGATACCATCCTCACGTGCACCCCAAGAATCCTATAAATACATGAAATAATTATTCTAGATTCACACCAGCATAGTAGAAAAAATAATCTAGCCCATAATTTGCATTGGGAAATGCATAGGCCTAGTGGTTCATCTTAAACCCACTTCCCAAAACAACAAGCATATTTCACACAACTATAGGAGTGTTCCTACTAAAACTGGAACCTTGACTGATGGGCACCATTTACAGATAGTTTGCATTTTAGCCCCTGCAAATTATCAGTGCCTCAGTATGGAAACAATGGGCGGGACTGGCATATCATACATAGGACTGTATGAAACATTTGTATCAAAACCTGAAAATCCATTTCGATGTGGGTAGTGGGTGCCCAAGGAGTGAAACCCCACATGGTTTTGGTTTGCCAAAATAGTACATGCAACTCCCTAGCCCATCACACCACACATACACATGGCCCATCAACTTCATTTTTGTGTGATTAAAATAGGACAGTCAAATTGAAGAATCACATGAGCAATCTGTTTATTTCTTTGTTAGAGTTCACGGGTTTCACAATGTCACTCAAGTGCTTCTTTGCTGGAGAGTGAAGTCTTATTTCTGAACTGTGTCCTATAGAAAATGAACAACTTTTAAAAATGGCACATTTAATGATGTAAACTGAGGCTTGAATAACTTAATCGGTATACAAATTACACAGGTATAAAAGACATCTGTCATTGTCTTAACTTACAGTTTATTTTGTACAGGTTTCATTATGTTATACATCTAAGACTTACCATACTCTGTAAATATTTTGGGCATGATGAATATACATATTCAGTATTGTAGATTCAGTACTTAGTGTATGCATTTCACTATATACTATACAGTGTATTTCAATGTAGTGTATACAATATATATTTCAGAAAAGAGCATATTGTCTATGAATATTTGGTATCCCATTCTTGATGCAGTCTACCTTGAAATACAGATTGTATCCCATTTTATAATATTCTGTTTTTACTGAACCATATGGCTGGAAGATTTGCTTCTACATTCCCCAATAAGAACTAAGGAAGAGAAGCTAGTACCATTATGAACCACTCCATGATTTACGGTAGCGGAGAGTCTGGCACTTTACAGTTCTAAAGTTACTAAGAATCAACATATTCAGTGAATCCTCCCTTGTATTGATAGTTTGCGGGGAAGGGCCGTGGGGATGGGGGACAAAAACACCCTCCATACAACATATTTCCTTTTCTTTATGTAGAACAGTATGCATCACAAATACAAGTTGTGTATTCTGTATGGAGCCATACGAGTTTCCTATCTCTGCAGCTACTGAAGCTTAATAGTTGTGGACACAGCAATCTAATTATTATTAGAGGTTTTCTTAGAGAGATCAGGTGGGTTTTAGTCATTTGATATTTCTTGATGATATAATCTGCCTCCAAATGCCATTCCTTCCTTTGGTTAATAATTAGCCTTAGAAAATTTATTTGATGTTCTTTCACTTGATCTGCAAATAATGTTCATTTCACAGGAGTGGTACTTTTACACCGGTCTAGATCCAGCATAACTCCACTGCTTTTAATGGTGTCGCTCTGCATTTACACCGCTGCAACTGAGGGGACACTTTCGACGTTCTCATTTTCTCTCTTTGTTTTTTTTATCCTTTGGCCTTATGCATTTTTATTTATTGTCACTTTCTATTTCTGAACTTTCATGTACCATGTTAGATCTTTTAAAGATTAACTATAATATATTTTTGTACTTCCAGAGCATTTTCCATCTTTACCAGATTCTATGTATTGGTGTGGCACGCTAAATTCTGGTTTCCATTTTTTTGTTTTTGTTTATTGAGTTTTTGTTAACTACTATAGTTCTTTTACTTATCTTTTTAACTGTTTGTATTTTGTAACTGATGACCAGACTTAACATCTAGGTGGTCTTGCTGTGTGTGATTCCTGCGTAGAACAAAAATCAAGGCTCCAAAACCAAACAGATCCTGTACTGGAGAGTGGGTTGGCCTAAGTGAAATTCTTAGTCAGATCAACTAGCAGGCATGCTAGACTATAAATTCCTTTTATATTCTCTGTATTTTCCACTTAATCATTTATTTTATATGTGCACACAATGGAACACCAGCATGGAAATATGTGCACTCTACTTTTAGTGATCCTTGTCTCACGGCTACATAACTTCTAATGTGAAACACACTAAAATTACCATTTTGCTCTTTTCAAGTCTTGTTCTTAGAGGGAAGACTTTCAGTATAAACAGTGTGGCTTCTGACTCTTGTCCAATGTTAACATACTGGTCCCGAATCAGCAAAGTACTTAAGTCATTTTGGGATCAATGGGACTTAAGATATGCTTAAGTACTTTGCTGAATATGGATGGACTCTAAGCAGTTTGCTGAACTGAGTGGATAACTACTTACACGTTAGCAAAATGCAGAAAAATCTGGAGGAGCTGAATTTTATAAAGATTTTCTGGTTTTATTAATCAGGTTCAAAATTGCAATCAAGACTTCTCTGGCAATCTTTGCTCAACTGGAAAAGGAGAGACTATATGTTAAATATCTTGAGCGTTAGTTTACTAAGATATGTGGTACATCTGAGCTCACACTAAAGTGCTATTATGTTCATTATTTTAGGAGAGTTGGGGGATGTGAGGCAGCTGTGTTTGGATCAGGTGTCAATTACATTTTCTCATGATGGGCCCAATGTACTGTTTTGCTTCTCTTAGACATTTCAGACATAAAGGTTTCTTTGCTACAATTTTCAACACATTTCAATCATACTTCAATGTAAAAATGAATATAATGTTTGTGGAATGGAAGCTTTGAATCTCCAGCATTCCTGTCAAAGTTGGGAATAGCCATTATATAACTGTGCCCGGTATTTTCTTTTGTTATGGAGCTTGTTGTAAAGGTTTTCTCTGTACCAGACATATGATTAGAGATGGCTTTTAGACAGGGCCTGTGTGCACCAGCCATTGTAGATGGATGTCTACGTAGTGCTAAACTGCAGCATATATATATATATATATATATAATATATTTTAGTAGTGTAATACCAGTTTCAGGTCTTTGCTTATTTCCCAGGCAATTTGCTTCCTGTTCAGTGCATTTCAATACTATGTTTGCATTTATCGTGAAAGTAACATGTTGCCCACAAAGAATTTCCATAAGTGTTGTTGTTTCATGAGAGGCATTTTGCTTTAAAGTGTGTTCTGCTTTGTTTCAAGTTATTTTTCATATTGTCAATGACAAAAATAAACCCAGGGCTGCTTCTTGATTTTTATTTTCCAGGGTTTATTGTTGTATATACAGTTCCCTGTAAGAAGATACAACCCTTTTCCAGTGTGAGATTTCTAACACGTTTCTACATTTCAAATATTAAAGATTTGCATGGGAAGGAGAAAGATAATCAGTGATGAAGAGGTATCCTTTAGAGCTGATGCACATGAATAGAAAACCTGAATAACTGTAAATATACTGTGGAACACTTTGGTACAAAAAAAAAATCTCCCAAGAAAATATTTAATGTTCTCTAAATCAAACCATCTTCCTAAACAATACAGATAAGAAATTAACCACATGTGGGAGTTTGTATCTGTAAAAAATGAGACTACTTGGCTGCATTGCTCATAGGCAAATAAAATTGGACAGATTCATTCTTTTGAAGTAAGCCTAGGCTCAGGCTGTATGCAAGAAATATCCACTGTGCTTTACAAAGGATGACGACTAGAAAAATCAACCCAAAAAATCCCTTGTTTTCTGAATCGCTGTTTATCATGAGCTGACAAACAAATGTACTGCTCTGAGTCTGGGCATAATTGTATGAGCATTTAGCTAGTACCAGGCCGTATATGAAACAGCCATGTGCGACTCCTCCAACACCTACATGTAGCTGTTTCAGGGACACATCCTGGTTTATAGTGAAACAGGATTAACTCAGCCAGCCTCTTGTACCCGCTCAATGATGTGCAGTCATCTTGGGACCTCCAAAAGTTAGACTCCTTTGTAATCTCCTATTGCTGACTGGACTGACTCCTCCACTATCCATAAAACAGAAGGCATAAAGGTGAATACAAACATAAGAAAGTATTTTACATGTTGTCTTGCAGTCTTTCCATATAGTCTCTAAGTTCCTTGGAATCACCAAGATTCATATCTTGACATACCCATTTAATATTATCGTCACTGTCAAACAGAATTGAATTGGTGTAAGGACCTCCATCTTCTGGCAATATCGTGGTATATGAAGTGAACTTGACCCGCTTCCGTTTTGGCCCGGAAGGATTTATAGGTTCACTTTTAACTTCTTTCTCACAAGCATACTCACAAGATCTGAGGATCTGATTATGGAGAGTCTTCTGCGAGCTACCATTAAGGAGAAAGTTGCTTTCTTCAAACTGCATCCCTCTGTCAATCATGGTAGTGCACTCCTCTGAGGGGAGCGAAATGTCAACTGGGTTTTCCAAGAGTTCAATCTCATTTCCAAGCCAGACCCAGTCATGAGAATGTGGGATGTTGCCTTGCTCACTCACAGCAAACCTTTTGTGTCTGTACTTCCAAGCAAATGCCACGCAGTTAATTAAGAAGACCAAAATTGCTAGGCAGAAAACACACAGCAGGGCATACATGCCAATCTCCAAATCAGTTAACCCTCTAGAAGTCAATGCAAGGTCATTGGGATTATTTTGCCCTGGTACCTCTACTTGGGTAGGAAAACTTGTGAAAGCCATTGGGTTATTCTGGAGGCCATCCTCATAAGCCTTTTTCATCGTTAACTCTAGGAAGTCAAGCAAGGTCATTGGGATTATTTTGCCCTGGTACCTCTACTTGGGTAGGAAAACTTGTGAAAGCCATTGGGTTATTCTGGAGGCCATCCTCATAAGCCTTTTTCTCATCAGTGGGAGACTTGGAAGTTGTGCTTTTGTTGGCATTGTCTTCATGATTAATAAAGGTTCCATGTTTAGCCCATTCTTGCACTGTCCTCTCCTGTTCTGCCGTCTTCTCTATAGCATTGTTCAGATGATGGTTAAACTCTTCATCTACATCATCAATGTCGTTGGTCCTTCCTTTGTGGTCGGAATCTTTCTGACCCAATTTCACTTTGACATTTCCTTTCCCAACAGCCAGAATGCTCTTTCGCTTCATCTTCTGGCAAGGTTCACTGATCACCATTTCTATTTTAATCAGGGGTCCTTGCCCATCACCCTCTGCAACTACCAGAGGCCACTTTGACTGAAGGTTTTGCTGGGCAGATACCACCATCTCATCCAGTGAAGTGATGGTGACAGAAAAATCCTTGGAATCATAAATATCTAAAGGTGTCACAGAGCCATCACTGAACAAAATCCAAGCACTGACTATGGCTTCCTATAAGAGGGAAAGGGGAGAAATAATAGTTTGAAAGTTAAGACACCATGTTCTAGGGTTTTGAGAGCTAACACTTACTTGACACCAGTGATATAAATATACTGTATCGCTTTGTTTATGTGTGGTTTTTGTTTTTGTTTTGTTTTTACAAAGATGCTTCAACTCAGCTTCTGATTTTGTGTGCTGTATTCCATTTAGATATTCATCTTATTTGCAGGTGCACTCTAATAACATGTGCTTGCAAAACATGCACACAATTATTTCTGGGTATAAAGTGAGAAGTCACTTTTCAACATCAAAAGCCCATTGATGAAAATACTCAGATTTCCAAAATCATGATTTTTAATACATTTAGAAAAATGTTGTATAACAAGGGACATTTTGAAAATGCTCCTTGGCTTTAACCTTATGTGTAATATAATGCACTTGTATAAACTCTAGGTGTGGTGTTCATGCTCAGTTTATTTAAACAGAATGCATTATGAAACAGTTTTGAATGACATATTTCACAGTTTCAATCGTAGTATTTCTAACTAGGCAATGGCATGTGCAAGGTACAGAAATGACTGTAGTTCCCTTTGGACACCACAGAAACACTGACAAACATGTGCTGCTGCTTATATTTTGAGGATTAATCATGCTACACATAATAGTTGCACATTATGTACCCCACTATCAAAACATAACTGCTTTTGAATAATCTTACTTGCTTCTATAGGACCAGATTCTCTCTCTCTCTCACTGAGTTATATACCCTACTTCTTTCATAGTTTCATTTTCACTCTTGGGACTACTTACAGAATAAAGTGAGCATAAAGAAGGGTGGCGGAATCTCATCCAAATGAATGGGCCTGATCTTGCAAAACTGTACTACTTAGTCTGCCTAGGGGCTGCAGGGGTTGAACCCATAGAAGGTACTCAAAACCCTCAGAGAAGATTTCAGCCATGTAAATCAGTGAGATGTTCATGTTGAGCTAAGAGCCCGTGGCTATACTAGTCCAAATCAAGGGGGAACAAGGTATAAGGATGGGAATATTGTTCCTCACTAAGTAGCCAGGATCCTTCCATAGCACACTTGGGAAGTACACATGCCCGCTGCAATGACACACACCTCTTTCCCAATGGGGTGTGGCCTTCTGGAAGGAGGTGTATGCTCAGCCAGCTACCATGAGCAACATGCATTGCTAGGAATCTTGGACTAGATGCATGGCCAACCTGTTGCACATGTGGTAAGGGTCTTTGGGAGGAAGTAGGCCAGCAATGAGTAAGCTACGACGGGGAACTGTGTCTTAAGCTGCATGAGACATCCTGCTTTTCAACCAGGCATGCATTATACATGCTGCATAGCTATACAGGAGGCTTTCCCCTGGCATTCTACAAAACACAATAAATAAACCAATTAATTATCAATACTATTTTGGACCATACCTGTTTTGGAGTATGAAGAATATCGCAAGCAGATGCTGTGGAAACAATAGCTCTCTTATTTCCTTTGCTTATTTGTAAAGACAGGGACAAGCCTGTTACCAGTTGTACCCCTAGGTCTGTGATTGTTACACGGTCATCTAGCACGATCACTGTCTTCTCAGCCAAGATGGAATCAGAGAGAGGTGACAGCACCTTCAAAAAGCAAGTATGCCTTCTTGTTTTAAACCAGTGACTCAATGTTATAAAACAGAGTAACTAGATGTTCAGTTCAGTGTTTGTTGCATTCATTATAAGCTATAATTGATGTTTCCCAAAATGTTACATCCATTTGCCATTTAATTACTATATATATACCCAAAATAGTTTTATTAAACATGTCATTGTTTTTAAATTACAGCCTCATCCCTGAGCGGCATGGTACAGAGTGGAGATTAATGAACTAAACTGAATTTATTTGATTTTTTTAAAAAAATATAGTTACATTTACAATTTCTGTAAAAGCTCTAATTAATATAATTATATTGCTGGCTATTGAATAATACTGATACTGTAATTTGACAGAAGAGAAATACAGAGTCTACTGGCCTCAGAATATACTACCTGTAAGAGTCAAGCAGTGAAAATGACTGGAAACAAAAGTGAAACCTATTCAGACTTCTGTGTTAAATTAATGTTTTCCCCAGACTAACAGCCTTTTATATTATAGCCAGTAATCAACTGCTCTCACCCCAAATTCTCCCCACCTATACATAGGTATATTTTGAGCTTTTACCTGAACTGTGGTTATCCCATGTTCACGACCAACTAGTACCCGTCCATCGTGTAATTTAGCAATCTTAGGTTCTTCCACCTTCATGAAATTGGTCACGAGATTCGTGATGTCAAACTGCCACTCGGAGCCCAACATATAGGTCAGCTGGCCTCCAAAATCAGAAGACTCTGCTACAAACTGTGTGAGGACTCGCACCATGGCATGCTGGTACTGAAGGGTGCAGCCTCTTCCCTTCCTCTCATCATCTTCTTCATCATCGCTGTCACGGGTTGGCCTGTAAATGGATGTGTATTTACTATCCTTAATTCTCAGGATCACATTACAGCCTTCAAAACTTGCACCCGAGTAACAAGTCAATATATCCGTCTTTTCATTATCATCTCCCAGCCTGGTGAAGGGTGAGAAAATAGATTTTGATGCCTCAGCTGGCAAACTTGAATGACAATTTTGCACAGCTGTTTTATAATGTACCAGTTAGAAGCTACACTCTATTACAGCCAGCAGAGAATCGTCATCAGATTTTTGGATGCTTTTCCAATTTGAACCTCCCTGACCCTCTAAGGCATTTACATCATTGCTGAAGATCCAGTGGGTCTAGAACTTGTTTTGTTTTTCATCAGATGCTCAAATCCTCTAGGTGACTAAGAAAAACATCATGAAAAGTTTGACAGTCGGAGCTACGGTACCACACCCCCACATGCATGCTGATGGTTGCAGATTGGCCTTGGGGGAAGTGGAGGCTACATCTGCATAACGGGGGTGGCAGCTGCCACTCTTAAGCATGACCCGTTCTGCAGAACCTTCATGGCGGTATCTTTGCTCATGTACTGCAAAGGCCCAATACATTCAGGGACCCACGCTTAGATCATGCGCCTCCTTTAGCCACCTCTCCAGTTCACAGAACACTGTGCATTTGAGATGTATGACATTACTATTTAATCTTAAATATAACCTTGTTCATGTGGGTAACTGGACAGGTATAATTCAATGTAACATCCAGGCAGGAGTTCAGATCAACAGAACCCAATGTTTCCACAGGGAACCAGCATATCAATTAATACATAACATCATATGATGTGCAAATAGCAGTATGAGGCTCATGGCTGACTGTGCCATCACTCACAGCTATGCTCAATGGTACCATTAGAGACACCTGCTTTATAATTTTCTAATTATCTCCCCACATACTATAATAATTGCAGCTATGCAGTTAAAGGTTCCTACAGGCTTTCTACAAAGTATCACAATGACTTGTACACGAATACTGCTGTTCATACACAGAGCAACATTTTCCATGCTTTAAACACTGTTTTTTCCATTGATTCACTTTACACCCTAAGACAAGCACATAGATTCTCTAATTGAACCATTTTTGATGTCTTGAAAATCAGCTATTAAGCACTGGGTGGTCGCACTTTCTCTCATTATGCCCCCATACTGTGGAATTCGTTGCCTAGAAATATTTGATTTCACTCCTTTTTTTGTAACATTTCTAAAGCTGGGATGGGGAAGAATCCTTTTACTTTTCATGGGGCTTGGGGAAGTATTTTCATGTTTGCTATGTTCTTTTATCTGTTTGAAATACACAAGTTATGAAAAAGCTATTATAAAACACAATTGTTGTTGTAAATGGTCTTACAACAAAGTTAGCAACCAATAAGCTGAAAAAAAAAAGACTAAAAAATCCACATGCTTCGCGTACTTGAACCGGGAAAATCCTGATGTTCTGTAAGTTAGTGTATTGATGTATACAGCAACGTGGCCATAGTGAACATCATTGAATAGTGTTTGCAGTGTTGTTGAAACCAGATTGGTCCCAGGTTATTAGAGAGACAAGGCAGGTGAGGTAATATCTTGGTAACATTAGGCCCAAGCCACACTGGAAGAAGAGTTCCATGTAGAATCTTCACAGAATTGAAAAGTCTGCAGGGATTCTTGAATTTTTTCACATTGTGAGCTACATCTCCTTTACAAAGATTGTCTCATAGACACCTCTACTCCCCTGTGTGATATTACCTCTTCCCCCACCTTTGTCTGTCTTATATCATTGAATAAATTTCTCTAATATCATTGAATAGTTACTTCACTGAAACCAATGGCATTTACACTCAGGAAGAATATGGCACATTATATTGAACAAAGGGATATTGAAGAACGACTTACAGCAGGACCACACAAAAAGCAGTGCAAATCCTATGCACCGAAATTTATTTCATGTCTGCAGAAATAAACAAATATCCACGGCCAATTTTCAAAGTTTCTCTAAGCCCACAGCTGGGACCAGCTATTCCCATTCAGGCATCAAAATAAATGGGCAGATTTTCAGAACTCTCAGCACCCACTTCAGAACTCTCAGCTTGAAGAGCTCTTTGGAAAATCTGACCTGAACAGGAGCTGTTGGTTGCTGAGCTCTTAAGAAAATCTGCCCTGCTTTGAGTTTAGACTAGAGGTGGGATAAGAGTGGAATTTTTTTTTAAAAAAAATGATCTGACCCCATAAAATGAGACACAATGTAACCCAGATCTGAATCCTCCATGATTGGATTTTGCAAGATCAAAACCTGACTGAGGTTTTGCAAACCCTAATCTCGCCTTTTTCTCATTTAGAGAAAAGAGAAACAACCAATCTTTTACTATTCTGGTGCAATTAATATCTTTTATCTAATTTATCTAAAACTTTTATTTTATTTAGAGGCTGTTCTGTTCCAGAACGATGAGGCCTTGCCTCTGCCATCACAAAATGAAATCTGGCCTCCATGAGCTGACGGGTCCCAGGCAAGCAAAACAAATGTGATGGGAGCACAGCTAAATTGCCTCTGGCTAGTTCAGGGCTTTGGAGGCTGTAAAATACTATAAAAGAGCTCATTTGCTCTGTAAAGGACTTGTACCTTTTACCCATTCATTGAGCTGGGCAGATTAGCTAAGAAAGTGATGAACTTTCAAAAGGGTTCTCGTTCTTAGACCAACC
The DNA here is from genome assembly GCF_009764565.3 of Dermochelys coriacea. Classification (NCBI taxonomy): domain Eukaryota; kingdom Metazoa; phylum Chordata; order Testudines; family Dermochelyidae; genus Dermochelys; species Dermochelys coriacea. The sequence goes on from NC_050082.1 coordinate 22,906,776, forward strand.
CTTTCTAGTTAAGACAGATGGAATCCTGTTGGGTCTTACTGAACATTCCAGCTGTCTTTGTTACCATATTCAGATTTGTGCGGTCAGTACTAAGCAATAGGCCTGAAACCACGCCCAAAACCTGATAACCCCAAACTTTGGGAAAATGTTAACCCAGATCAGAGGTGTGACAGCAGCACGTGTAGCTTTGATCTGGCTCGCTCCAATAACAATAGCAGTGAAGCCACAGCAGCACCCCCACCCCTGGACAATGGGTATGTTCATGAGCGGCTAGCCCATGCGGCCTCAGCTTCACTGCTATTGTTATTGGAGCGAGCCAGATCAAAACTACATGTGCTGCTGTCACGCCTCTGATTACCATGTGGACATCCCCTTCCATTCGATTTTAAAATGGGTGCTTATAGATTTGTGTTCTCCTTATTATTTTCACATACGAAATGTCTGACTCAGTCCGACCCATCTGTGTGTTGCCGCAATTAAAGTTTGCTCTGCTGACTGAACCTGCAGATGACTCGAATTGTTCACAGGGAAAATATATTCAGTTTCCATTCAAAATAGGTGGAGTGGGGATGGAGGAATCAGTCAGCCCCATTCTGCTCCACAGAAATGTGAGCTGGGGGAGACAGATTGGTCAGTTTTGTGCAGATGACAGGGGAGTCGTATGCCATGTGCCCTCTATTACCTGCAGTCTATGGAAGCCACTCCAGCTCCACGAGGTCAGTACTGCAACAGGTCAGAAGAGCTTATGTCCTTGGCCAGAGGAGGTGAAGCCAATGAGAAGCTGCTACCTGCAACATGCTGTTCTCTAGAGCTCACAAGTATCCACCTAGCAGATGATGCTACCCCAAGAAGCACTAGCACCAGACCAGAGTGACTCCCCCAGGAGCTGTGCTACCAGTCAGTAGAGATCATTCCAATCCTTGCCCTCACTGCAGAGTCTCCAGGTCCCCCAGGCATGGGATCACCAGGGTTCCTCTCCCTGGGAAGGGTTTTGTAATATAGCCCACTTGTATGTAGAACTATTCAGATGACTACAAGTCCACATTTCTTAGTACCGTAGAACTTTTCTGTTGCACAAACATAGAGAACGTTAGAAAAGTTTTGAGAGTACTTTAGAACTTAGAATGTCTGAAGCTACGCCCCCGCCCCGTAATGTTGGTGCAAAGATGGAAAGGGAGGTGCTGGCAGTTTCAGAACATGCCTTGCAAGTTTCCATTGCCAGGTGCCAATTCAAGTTGTTGTTCTTTAATTCAAGGGTGTTTTTAAACAAATGATATCCATTTCCACTTCAAAGCCACAAATCCTTGATTCAGTTAATAAGACAGAGCTTTTCAGTACTTTGCCTTCTTGGACCCAACAAAGTGTTTGAAATCCATTAAATTACATGGTCCTCGTAGAGCCTTAACGTCTTGTTAGTGATCTTAGTAGGCCTAAAATTCTTCCTTGAACTTCATTGAGCTCATTTTAAGATGTGTCCTCTTAAATGCAAGCTACTGCTTCATATTTCCTTTTTTTCTGGTTACCTCTAAAGTTAGTGAGCCTTGTGCTTTGAATATCTTTCAGAATTCTGCATATCCATATTTCTTGCTCCTTTACAAAATGTATTCAAAAGATTTTTGCTTGTCTGGACTGCACCAAGGTTGCCAGAATTCCATTTCATTTACATTTCAGACAGATAAAATCCTTGCTAGAGGGTAGAGTTAAAACAACCCTGTTATAATGGTGCCTGCTAGCAATGATATAATCAGTGATCTGTCTGCTTTTCTATTATAGAGCTGTTCTACAAGTGGTTTAAGCTTGTGCATTTTAATTTTAATTTGCAGCTAAGCATGCAGGTTTGCAAGCTAGTTGCTAAGGTTTTTTAACAGAAAAAGAGAAGCAGTGAAATTAGTTTAGCTGGTTTTGAATTTGAAATACCCATAAAAAAGAAAATTTACCTTTTTAAAGCATTTCTGCAATACTACTAGATGCAGAAAACTCTGACTCTTTCAAATGGAAAACTTCACACCTTCATTTCTGGAAGCCACACAAGTCTGCTACACACATTCAACCCATTGTTTCATCAAGAACTATGATGTGGTATCTTCACAAATGTTGAAAATAAAATCTACCGTTTAAACTCTCTACACAGGAAGTTAAGCTGAATTCACTAAAAGGTATTCATTTAAAGGGAATTACTTAAAGGATGTTGAACCTCCGTCTGGATGCTCTTATGCAGAAGTAATGTGGCCATAGTTCACTTCAGCTTAATTCACATTGGAAGGCTACTTCACTTTTAAAAGCTACTTTATTCTGAATGACAGGTTTCAGAGTAGCAGTCGTGTTAGTCTGTATCTGCAAAAAGAAAAGGAGTACTTGTGGCATCCGATGAAGTGAGCTGTAGTTGTAGGGATAGAAGGGACTGCTAGACGTCATAAAGGCCAGTGTCCTATGCTGAGGAAGGACCAAGTAATCATAGACCATCCTTGACAGGTGTTTGTTCAACCTGTTCTTAAAAATGATGGGGATTCCACAACCTCCCTTGGAAACTTATTCCAGAGCTTAACTACCCTTATAGTTATCAGGTTTTTCCTAATAACTAACCTAAATCTCCCTTGATGCAGATTAAGCCCATTACTACTTGTCCTACCTTCAGTGGACATGGAGAACAATTGATCACAGTCCTCTTTATAACAGCCCTTCACATAGTTGAAGACTTTTCCCTCAGTTTTTTCTCAAGATTCAACATGCCCAATTTTTTTAACCTTTCCTCATAGGTCAGGTGTTTAAACCTTTTGTCTTTTGTTGCTCCTCTAGACTCTCTCCAATTTATCCATGTTTCCTAAAGTGTGGCCACAGTACTCTAGCAGAGACCTCACCACTGGTGAGTACTGCAAGGCAATTACCTCCCATGTCTGACATACAACACTCCTGTTAATATACCCACCTCCTTCTGGACCTCAGGACAAGTGTATATATTCTTGTTGTATATTGCAACATCTCCCTTTTTCCATGCCTGGCCTTCCTATCTATACCAATATTCCAGTCATGAGTCTTATCCCACCAAGTCAGTCTGTGTTGCCAATTAACTAATAATTTAACTTATGTACTAATACTTCCAGTTCTTCCTCTTTTATTCCCCATACTACTTGCATTTGTGTAGAGACATTTAAGATGTTGAGCAGATTCTTCCACTGGTTCCCTTCTTGTTGCTTCTGTGACCCTACTGTAATTTTCCATGTCCAATCCCCACTCCGCACCAACACCCAGCCCTTTGTTAAGGTCAACCGTTTGTCACCTTTCCCCTTTGAACCTAGTTTAAAATCCCTTCTCGCTAGGCTGGTGAGCCAGTGCATGAAGATGCTCTTCCCCTCTTGGTCAGGTGGACCCTCATCACTTCCCATGTAAGGGTTGAATGCACTTTCACTAATACATTTTAAATTCACACTTTTAGTTAATTCAACTTAACTTTTCTGGTGTCCCCTTGTAGATATGCCCCAAGCATTTTCTGAGTAAATAACTCTCAGCCACCACAGACTGGAATTTACATCCATTGCCTTCTTTGTGTAAAACTCTTATTACATTTGGCCCTAAACCCCTTCAAAGTTACTATGATTCTCCACAGACTTCAGTCTTGGTGACTGTTCGGTAGGGATAATTGCTGGTTGAAATAGGGTGTTTTGAATTAAATGGTTTAGTTTGTGCTGAAGTATAAGCTGGACTAAGCCTGTGTCCCTGGGAGCCTCATGAAAATAGGGTGCTATCATCGTAGGCAAACACTGATTTAAACTGCAGAGGTATAGTTTCAGCTTGTTATGTGAGGCTCTCGCCATGCATTTCCCACTGACATGCGCGGAAGCAATGTGTCTCATGTAAATAGCTGAGAACTTCCAGGAGAGGATAATTATTTTCCAGGTGCATAATGAAACAAAATAAATGCTGTTGTTAGACTGTTGGACTCTATGCGGGCCTTGGGTTCACTCTATTATTTGAATTTAAGTTGAATGTATTCCTTTCATTTGCTGAGACTGTAGGCTTTTCTGCTGTTCCTTCCACAAACAGTCTTCCTATTAGCATTCTGCTGCTCCAGGACTCCATACAGTACATTAGTCATGAGCATATACCTAGCCAGAGAACAGATTTTCATCTGGAAAATTGACTGCCCCATTGATAGTGGCATGCACCAGAGATTAAATTATGATTCTCCGTCTCATATTGATAAGTATAAAAGTTCATCCTATATTTATGGATTGGCATAGTAAGCCATATTTCTGCTATACACAGTGGAGACTGCTTTGTATACTCCCCTTCTTTAGAATAGCCCAAATCCAAAATTCCTCACTCAGTTCTCATGCAGTTTCTACTGAAGTAAAAGCCATTTAATTCAGTAAGGAGCAGGTGAAAACTTGTCATACCAATCCAAAGGGAGTAAGGAATTCAGGATTTCTGCCACTATGTTTATATTTTACCCTATCTTCCTACTTTCCCTTGAGGAAATTTGCACAGAAGAAGATATTTAAGCAAGAAAGGATCAATTACATGCATCTTAGTATTACACACAGTTATATGCCCTCCATTACTATGGTATCTGGACAATAACATGGTATTAACAGACCATTTCATTATAGGTAAGGCTAAGATTTTCTCATGGTTATTCTTAGTAAAAGTCATGGACAGGTCACTGGCAATAAACAAAAATTCACGGAAGCCGTCACCTGTCTGTGACTTATTCTGCTACAGCTCCATGGTTTCCCCCGCCACCCTGGTGGCTGGGAGCTGCGGGGTTCCCTGCCTACCTTGGGTGGCTGGGAGCTACAGGATGACCATAAAGAGAAAATGGGACACCCCGAGGCACTCTCCTGAGGCATCCCCTACCCCGCGCGCAAGGCTGTCACCTGTTGCTGTAATCCTGCTGTCTACCAGTTCCAGAGTCCCGCAGCCCCTGGGGCTAAAGCAGAGAATGTCATGGAGGTCTCTGGAAGTCACAGATTCCATAACTTCCATGATCTTCATGACATAAACATAGCCTTAATTATAGGACTAAAGACTTCCTAATAATATAGACTAAGATTTTCAAAAGAATCTAAGGGAGTTAGGTGCCAATACTCACTGAATTTCAATAGGAGTTATATGCCTAACTTTTAGCCCTCTTAAAAAATACCAGACCTAGTTCTTGAACAGTTCATGAGATTTTTCGGACTGACAATATTGACTCTTATGATGTTTTTGTGTTCAGACAATACAAAGGTTATCGTTCTAACACAGAACGTTGGGAGCTTCTTGGGTATTAAATCAAAGCTTTCTCCATTTGGAACGTCTTCCTAGTGGATGATACAAGAACACATTTCAGATGTCTGGCATTCTCACAACATTACACTGTTCCAGGGCAGTTTAGCAGTGACTAATATAAGCTAAAACGCTGCTGAGAAGCAGGAGACGTAAGTTCAACTTCAGAAGCTGCCACTCTCTTCCTGCACAACTCTGGGCAAGTCACTTAACCTCTCTGTGCCTCAGTGCTTCTGTTTGTCAAATGGGGATAATACTTCCCTACCTCACTGGGGAATTGAGTATAAACCCATAAATATGTGGAAGGTACAAAAATAGTATGGTGCTGGTGTAATATAAGCACCCAGACAGGAGAGAGAGAAAAACAAAACAAAACCCCTCTAAACATGGAAAAACAATGAAATATTGAGTAAAACACAAAGCATGAAAAAGGAAAGGAAACTTTGAAGCTCCTATACAGTGCAAATGTCAAGGCTAGCATAGCTAATGCTAGTCCCTGATTACCTATTGATTTAAAATAGAGGAAAAAGTAAATAAAAAAATTCTAGTGTTTCATAAACCAGGTTAATTTATTTCTACTCGAAACCTGAAATACTTTTCCGGTCACACATGCATAGGCAGCTGACACACAGTGTCAAACAACCAGCTACATTTTTGTAGCAATACAGCAGCCACACTTTTTTTTCCACCCTTCACGGAAACAATGGTTGCTAAAGATGTGCCAATGGGTCAGATGTAATTTGAGCAGCAGTGAACTAAGATTGCTTGCCAGCTTGCAAACAGTGCAGGCTCTCAGATCATTATCTTTACTTCAGCTGGCCCAATAAATCAGCACTAGACACTAGGAGGGAAATGTCCAAAGCTGGGCGTAATGGGTTTAAAGTCAAAACATCCATGTTAACCACCGCTGAATGTCTAACTCACCATGTGTGGTGTTCAAAAGCCAATTCCTATAATAAACATCAGCAACCCAATCCTGCAGTCATTTACTCCAGCAAAAATCTCATTGACTTCAGTTGGAGTTGTGTCTAAGTAAGAACTGCAGCATCAGGCCCAAAAGCAGCAGAAGGTGCATCTCTTTGGATTGCTAAAGCAAATGAAAGTTAGTGATTCTGGGACTATTGTAGCAGCTGGCACCAATTCAATCACCTAGCACATTTTCTCTCTCCACAAAGAGCAACTTTGTATTCACCAGTGAAAGTTAGAAAAGTTTCCATTGTGCCAGTTCTTCGTTACCTGTCCTTTTGACACAGCCACTGATCAGGAGCACCTTCTAGACAGACAAAAGAAGGTATCTGATTATCTGCCCATTTGTAGTGAGCTCATTGCCAGACTATCTGGTCAATTTATTCCATTACCCCAAGTTACATCCCCTTGTAAAGTGCTAAATAATTCTGCTCCTTGCTCTTTGTTTGGTCTCTTCAGCAGCTAAGATGTGTCCTAGTCATTGAGCACAGCCGGCAACAGGCTCCTAGCTGGAACTACTAGGATTTTCAGTGGTAGGATCACTGCTGCCAGAAACCCTTTTGCATTTGCATTATAAATTTGATCTGATATCATGCCATGCTCACCAATAGAATTTTTCAAGTGATCCTGCCACAAGTACTCCTTTTCTTTTTGCGAATACAGACTAACACGGCTGCTACTCTGAAACCTATCAATACAATAGTATTGGAAATGCTTAGTCTAGCTACTTGTCCAAATGTTGGCTGTTCCCGCATGGGTCCTTTGAGGATGGGAGGGGCAGGAGAAAAGACCTCAAGAAGCCTTTTCCCCCTCTGCTCTTGAGCCAGTGGAGTCTCTTTATCAGAACACAATCTTTTGTGAATCAGCAATAATTTCTTGCCTAAATCAGATCTGCTAGGTAGTACTTCTTTTGAGCTCCTCTGTAGAACTTGCTTGTACAAAGCTTGATGCTTCTTCAAAAGATCTGCTGCTTTAATGCTCGCTCACCTTGTACCTTTTTCACCCACATGCTTTTATGTTTGCTCAGATCGCTCCACCTTGCTCTTCTTGATATTGCTGATGATTTGTGGGAAATTTTTTTCCCCTTATCTTTCACATCTATGTGTTATCACCATGCTGCGTAACTGAGGCACTGCATGCTCTTTAAAGTGAATGAAACAATGCCATTGTAACAATAAGTCAGCGTAAGTATCAAACCCTGGGCAAAACGGTAAGTCACTGAAAACAGCTTTTGTGAACGCATTCTTATAGTCTGAGCTTGCTGGTCTTAATGGTAAGATCAAATCTACCGAATCATCTAGACCCATGAGACACAATGACACACAATACTGTGCAAAGCGCACTTCTGCTGCTTGTTGTGACTTTAGAAATAGCAGATACAGGCTCAGGAAAAATAAGCGGACAGAAGGTGAGTCCATTATTGGAGACCTCTGCTGCATTACTGTAATGGAGAAGGTGCAGCAGAGGTCAAATGGAATAATCAACAGAAATGAGAAGCTCATCTATATTCAGAAATGTCAAATAAACTGGACCTGCATTCTTTGGGAAAGAGGAGATTAAAGGGGGTCTAACTGAAAACGCCATATTCCCTTCAGAATTTTGTGTAACAGATGTAATGAAGCTTACATTAATGTCGAGCGCAAGCAAAAAAGGGCAAAGACTTCAACTCTAAAATCCTGATTTACAGCAAAGCCACAACATGATCTATTCTTGTGGGTAATAAATATTGTATTCACAAGTAATTATGCCCACAGTTTTGCACCTGCAATGAATTGTGCATGCAAATATTAGCATTCGGAGGTCAAACTACATGTTTTTCAGGCAAAATGGTTTCAACAGAACAGCTCAGAGTAAGGTGATACTCAGTGAGAGTAAGGATAGTAGAATTAGGCTGTAACTATGGAGATGCCTGCATGGAGGGAGGGGGAGAAGGGTTACACTATGCACTAGCTGAGTTTCTGTGCATTGAAATGACTTATATATACCTGATGCAAACCCTTAAAGCATAACTCCACAGTTAAAGTGTAGTCTTTACTATGTTGATTCTGATAACACCACTATGAGAGAGGCAAGTACTAGCCCATTTTACGATGGAGAAACTGAGGCTGACCTCTTCAATAAATTGCACGAGGCCGCAAACAGTCAAACTAGACCTCAGGAATTCTGAATTGGGATTAGGAGTCAAGAGCTCCAGGTACCCTGCCCTCTGCCCAGACCTATGTCTTTTCTACAGTGCCTTTGTTTTATTCCTATGGGTGTGTCTACGCTGCAATCACGGGGTCTGTGGGCAGCTTGCATAGACATACCTGAGCTAGCATCAATCTAGCCAGCTCGGGTACCAGAGCAGGGAGACCACAGCTGTGCAGCCTTCAGTGTGGGCCCAAGTATTTACCCAGGGTTCTGGCAGGCTTGTGAAGCCCATGCTGAAACTTTCACTCCTCCAGTTCCCAAGTGAGCGAGATTAAAGCTAGCTCGGGTATCTTTGTACAAGTTGCAGTTGCACCCTGTGGTTGCAGTGTAGACATGCCCTATGTCCTTAAGTACTTAGTGCTGCCTGCTTGATGTGCTACATCCACACTCTTTCCGCAGATTCACATCCATGCAGCTAGCTTGGATTTCACTGAGTTTTCACAGGATGGACGGGAGGACAGAATTTGGCCTACCGTTTTCACAGTAGTGACTGTTTCAGGCCGAGGCAGACTACAAACCCAAATGGGATGTTCTACTCTCTGAAAAATAGCCTCCAAATGAACCTGCTGGATCTTAAAATCCCTGGCCATACGCATGCACGTAGGTCATACAAATATAGCAATCATACCTCTTATTGGATGTGACAGGTATCCTCCAGCCCTTGATCTGGCTAAGTTCTGTATCCGAGATCTCTATCTGCAAAGGAAGCCGTGGAGCCCAGACTGTCACTTCTAGCTGGGTGGTAAAATGCTGGTAAGTAAAGTTCACAATGGTATCCACTTTGCTCTTCATTTCCTTGCCATTAACAAAGATGGAGTCGCATGTGCTAGAAACCTTTAAAACAAATCCCAAGATTAATTACAAAACAGATAAAAATTCAGGAAGACGCAGTGGGAATGATACATCAGCACAAAGACATTGCTAATAATAGGAGAAATGCATATTGTATCTTTAACTTTTGAATTAGTAGCTAACAGTGATAAATGAATGCCAGGCAAACAATTCTGCATTCCTCAATGGATACTACTTAAATTACAAAAATAATTCTGTGATGTTATGTGACCTGTGTTAGTCTTTTATACTGGACAAATTAAATTCTCCATGAATCAAACTTCATGTGCATCAAATTTTGTTTACAGCTTACTTAAAAATCCAGAAAAAGTGCATGTTAATAAGAAAAAAAAAGACTCTCAGACCCATAAAACAGAATCCTTCTCTTTTCATATGAGTACTGTAAAGTTCAGTGCCAAAGACCTTCTTGCGGTCCATAATATGCATTCAGAACTTCAGTATAACTATTAATTTTAGAACTTCTAAGTGGAGTTTCACCAAAATAAATATAGAGCTGATGTACTCTCATGATGTTTGCTACACTAAAATACTTTCAGGACAAGTACTATATGGAAGCAACTAATAACCTAAGCCCCATCCTTTAACTGGAGTCATATGGATAGATCCACTTCACCCTCACAGAGTCCTATTGGTTTCAGGGCTCCATTGGCACAGATCTGGATGCAGAATTGAGCCCCTAGATTATAAACTCTTATCCTGTAACAATCTTAACCTAGACTGGAAACTCTCCGAGTCAAGGACCATTGCTTTACAACGTGTGGGTCCAATGGAACTCTGGTCTCTGCTGCTGCAAGATAAATAATAATTTGCATTTAGTTTTTAAAATAAAAGGAAAGATGTGACAGCTGCCAAAGAAGTCAGCACACTGACCTCTGCCAGGGGAGTGGGGCAGTGATCTTTAGTAATCATGACCCACGTCATTCCACTGAGATTGCTAAATAAATATCCGTCTTGCATCAGCACTTCCTTGTGTCACACCATATTCCTTGTGTTGCAACACAGAATAGAAAGCTGAAGAGGGAGAGGATTTAGGAATTCAATGTTAGGAACTATATGAATGTCCGTTGCAACTTCTGCCCAGTATGGATAAAAGGCCAAAAGGCCAGCAGCCAGAAAATAATAGACACGGGATTTTGACGGCAGACCCTGGGTCTATGGGCAAAAGGGAGATCTGAAGTCCTTGCAGTCTGAGATCCCTCTTTGACCCCCTCTTCTGTTCCCTTTGCAGGGGGAAGGTGAGAGATTTCAGAAGAGTAAGCAGAATCCTTGGGGTTGGCAATGGAGAGTCTGCCCTGAGTTATGCGCTATATGACAGATGCCATATAAACCGCACACTGGACCCACTTAAATGGCTGGTATGGGGAAGTGTGCAAATAGCACCCCTCTTCCATGTTAAATTTTGGTCAAGCTGCAGCCTGCCACTTAAAACCCATCCTTGTGTCTATCCCCATTCAATTGTGTGTCCTGATCAATCCTAATCAAGGGACTGAAATGACAAGGAATGACTTTTTCCAAATGGGCTTTGGCCAAAGTTACCATGGTTTGGCTAATAAAATGAAGCCACTTGTCTGGAGATCACGCTTCTTCCACATCAATGCCTGGAAAATAATAGAATAAAAAACAAATCATCTAAGCACTTGCTAAGAAATGTAAAATGGACTCCAAGCTCACAGTTACAAAGAGTATTGCAAATTAAATTGAACATATTCAAAACCCTTGTTGTTTCCCTCTCAGAATGTGTCACAAATGTCTTGAGGCATTTTTAAGCACATTAATCAAGGCCATTAATCGGAAGAGCAGTTGAGATTTTAAATCGAAAAGGCTACGTCTAGGGAGCTTTGTTCGAATTAACACGGGACAGAAATAATTAAGAAAACTTGAAGAGGGAAGGATAAACATCAAGACCCCATCAGGGGATTAACTACTATATGATAAGACTGAAATGAATATTTTAGATTGTGTTTTTAGATGCCTAAAATGTTCTTGCATCTCCTTCAGTCAGCAGGAAAGATATAAATAAACAAAGAAGGGGCTGATTTCATTGTACCTATAAGAAAACCAGTAGGTTTGGTTCACAGATTTCATAGATGAGGTCTTGAGCTGACTCTCTGCACAGCAGTGAATTTTGCACCCTCACGGACACCAAGTGTGGGACTCTAGCCCTGATAGTGTTGCCTGAAACCCCACAGGTGGGGAAGGGAGGAGCAAGATGTGCGGGACCTGTGTTGCACCCGGTAAAAGGCGCAGTAGATGCCACTGTGCTCTCTCTGCACATGGGAGCAGTCATCTGCTGTTGTGTGATTTTGAAGGGTTTGGGTTTTTTGTCTTGCATGGCATTGTTTCTTTTGAACTGCTGCTGAATATCCGAGCGAACAGGAAGAGTAAAGACACTAAAAGAACTGCTCTCTCTCCCCCATTAATGCTTCATGGTGGGAATACAGCAGAGTGGGTTTGATCTGAAGCTTAAAGCGGCCATCCTTCATTCTAAAATGCACAAAGCAAGCATAAAACATCCCAACACTAGCCATTGTCACCTGCCTGGCAAAGTTAAGAGATGCAATTTTAGAATGTTTCCTTTATCAAATATTACAATCAGGTGAGCAGGAGGTCTCACTATCCACCCTGGGATTCAGGTCAAATGAAAGTGAGGTGTAATTAACCTTTCCTGGCGTTGTAGCGGGTGGTTGGCTCCAATCCCCACAAGTAATTCTACAAGGCACAATTTCTTCTGTACAACCTGTCACAGCCTCCACATTTTAGACTAATCAAGTACCAAAGTATCTAGCAATCCACAAGAATAACTTGGAAGCTGTTTAAAATTCAGGTCACTGAACATTTACTTATCTATTAGGAAAGCAGGCAAAGGTGTAAAACAATTCTAAAATGTGATATCAGACACTCCACCCAAAACCCTCTCTTGCATGATGAATTTTTCTATGTGCAGTTGTTGCTTTATTCAAAAGCCACAACCTTTCCCTCAACTTACTTCAACAGCATGCCAGTGATTTAGAAAAGAGATTGAATTAAATATAGTTAAACAAAGCAAAACAAAATCTATCTGGGAAAAACATGCAAAAAGTAGACATGAAAATGTGAAGGTTGTTCTCACAAGTACTGAAGTTTGTAGCTAGGTTATTCAACATGCAGTGGGGAAAAAATGGTTTGATTCTCCTTTCATTTAATTTGGAGTAACTCAGCTGGAGCCAGTAATAAAAACAGAAATAAAAATGCCTCGTTCTTATCTAGTGCTATTCATTCATAGATCTCAAAGTGCTTTGAAAAGGAAATTAGCATCATTGTCCCCATTTTTTTATAGATGAGGAAAAGTAGGCAAAGAGAGGTGAAGTGACTTGCCCAAGGTCACCCAGCAATCCAGTGGCGGAGGTGGGACTAGAACCCACGTCTCCTAAGTCCCTGTCCAGTGCCGGCCACTAATCTATGCTTACTTAGGTAAGCACAGAATCAGATCCCTAATGGGCTGTAACCTTGGGGTGAACTTCACTCTTGTACAGAGAGCTGCTTAAGAACTAATAAACTGGCTTTCAAAATAGGGTTTAATTGATGCACAGGAATTGTGCTGCCCATGTGGACAGACCCTTGGTGAAGAACCACAAGATTAAGCTGAATGACGCAAATGGAGAAATATATACATGTATGTAACCAGCGCTATTGAACAGCAAAACCGACACCAGTTAAAATTATTTAGTAAGTCTCTCTTTAACCCTCCATCGCATGAAAGAGCAGAATGTGGTATGACTGCAACCTTTTAAATATTCTGTAAAATAGTTCACCTCGGCCAGGGGAGGTTATAAAAGAAGGGGATAAGACTGACCGATCAAGCACATTAAGGATCTCAGTAAAGGTCAGAGGCTCCCTGTATACTGTTGCTTTCCAAAACATGTGTGAGGGATGCAAAATCTCTGGACTGTGGCTGAGGCTATAAAGAGAACATCAGTGATGGGATTTTCAATGTGAAAGGCAAATACAATAAATGACTCGTTCTTGTAATAAACGTCAAACTGTAATCTTGTGATATTTCTTGAATGCCAGCCTTAGCCACCTTTTCTGCAGTATTCTTACAGGCGTTGTCATTTTTATTCCAGTAGGAAGAATTTGCTGAGCTACTTCAAAGGGCCTATATTGTGTGGCGCGGGCACAGTTCTATGAAACTGCTTCCCTGTTGGATTATTGTGCTTTATTATTATTATTGTTAAATGTTTGCATTAGCAAGCCCAGTCGGAAATGAGCTCCTCAGCTCGAGGAATTTGAGAACTGAGAGGAGGCAAGATGGAAAGAATCGTCCTCTTTTTTTGCTTCGTCACCAAGTTGTGGGAGCTAAGGAGCTGGGCTCCATGCCACATAGCAAGCCTGCACTTTCCATGTAGTTTCCTTAAATCCTGCTCTTCGGCACCTTCATTATTCCACTGCTGGAGTGGCCTCTATACCTGTGGAGGTGGGGTGGGATTTGCCCCACAAACCATACATTAAACCCCTCCCTCCTCATGCTGTCCCTGAACCTATTTGTTGTCTAGCTGTGACATGCACCCTCAACCCCACCCTGCGTTTCCTCAGTTTTCTGCTTCTTCTTTGACTTTCCTTCCTCCAAGAGTTCTTGACGTTTGTTTTGTACTGAGACGCTTCTCCACACAGCTTTGGAAACTTCAGACCAGATACAGGCATAAATGACCCCAGCATCAGTGAGTCCTCCCAGAGGGGTGTAGCCAGAGTGTTAGCCCCCCGCCCCAACACCCTCCTACAGAAAGGCAGCTGTGCACCTCAAAAGTAGACAGCACTGGCTGGGGAGGGGTGTGCAGTTTGGACAGCCTGGAGATGCATTGACTCACACCATGTCCTTGGCATGCTCCACCAGCTAGACGCCTGGGGAACTCAACTGCAATTTCAACTTCCCTGTGAGGGGGCTGTAGGGGAAGGTGGCAGTATAAATGCCACTTGCCTCCTGAGGGGAATGGATTCCCCACCTGCAGCCCCTGCTGGCATAGGGAGGCACAATTTGCACCTTGCTTCACCGGTCATGGTGAATCAAGACCCGCAAGTTATACTTACATGGCTAACAGTGTAGGTGAATTAGTTCTTGCTAGCTGTTCTTGATGCAGATTTGTTACTGCTCTGTGGATACTTTCCTGGATGGACTATTGCAGCCGTTCTCAAATTGTGGGTCGTGACCACAAAGTGGGTTGTGACCCCATTTTAATGAGGTTGCTGAGGCCAGCATTAGACTTGCTGGGACCCAGGACTGAAGCTGAAGCCCGAGTTCTAGTTTAAAAAAGAACTAGATAAATTCATGGATAGGTCCATCAATCGCTATTAGCCAGGATGGGCTGGCATGGTGTCCCTAGCCTCTGTTTGCCAGAAGCTGGGAATGGGCAACAAGGATGGATCACTTAATGATTACCTGTTCTGTTCAGTCCCTCTGGGGCACCTAGCATTGGCCACTGTTGGAAGACAGGATACCGGGCTAGATGAACTTTTGGTATTTAAGATCCTTCTCAGTCTGGATTTCCATTGTACCTGTGGAATCTCCATTCCTTTTCTGCCCTGGCCAGTTCCAAACACCAAGCATGTTGCGCCGTTCCAGTGAAATGTTTTATGTGTCTCATTGACTCATTATTCCACTTCAAATGAGAGCTTAAAACTTACTTTTCTAGTTACTAGTCTTCTTAAATTGCTTTATTTCTTTCTACCATGTTGCAAAAATACTTTGGTACTTGAAAAAGTGCTCTATCGAATGTGAAATAAAGTAAAGCACTTGCAGTAGTTTTTAAAGAAGGGGGTGTTGTCTATATAAGGAATAAACAGAAAGGAGAGAGAGAAGACCAGGAAAGTGGCAAGGGCCCACAATGTTGCCAGATCAGATGGCTTCCTGTGATTTGGCGGGGATGGCTTTTTTCCCCACTAATCACTAGCATTTATATTTGTGAGGCCTCCCAGAAACTGAGAGGATCAGGTTTTCTGAACTGGCCTCCAGCATTGAGGGTACAAATTATTAGGCCTACCATTCTAACCAGGATGCCATAGATGCCTATTAACTGCACCTGCATCAGGTAGTTAGGCATTTAAATGGGTTCTGTTGTGGGCAGAATTAATTGTACCCATGTTAAAAGGCAGATACAATAGAGATGACAAGCTTCTGAGCCCTTTAAAAAAATAACTAACAAAACATATGGCCAGAATTTTCACAGGGCTTGATTCTGCAAATCTCACTTGTGGAGAGTGCTACTTACTTATGGGAGGAATCCAGTTGGGTGCAATGAAACTGCTAGTATGAGTAAGCAGAATTCAGTATGCGCAAAGGCTATAGAAACAGGCTTTTAAATCAGGAGGCTCAATGAGGCATTAGAGACAGGAGCAGCTTAACACAATAAGAATTTAGAGAGGTGGACTCAAAATTCTCCACCATGCTGGTTAACTAAGAGGACTTTCCCTGGCTGCCAGTGTTAATGCCTGGACTCAGCTGGACATTCAAACGCATCTCGCTGTTTTGGAGCTGGTTTCTCAGCTTCCTTAGTGAGTTCTACCAAGTGCAGCACACTGGAGTGATGGAAAGATTCTGCGAGAGGAAGACACAGAGTTGTTCCAAAGGGAGCCCCAAACCCTTTGTGATTAGTCTGAAAACAAGTAAAAATACTCCAACGTTTTCAAAAGAGTGACTCCAACTGGAGAAAAGGAATAAAAAATAAATGCCTTTGATGGTGCTTTAAGCAAAGAATGTGGTAGAGGAGAAAATAAGGGGTGAAGTTACATAATCACACTACCTCAGCTTTTTGCTGTACTGAAACCTCTGCAAAGTGTGATTTCTTTACCTGATTGATTGACTGGAAGGACAGAATTCAAAGAGAACAGAACTTAGCCTTTGTGGCCATAAACCAAAGTATTAAGGGCACTGATTGTTAAAAATCATCCAGAACAAGGTCTCTATACAGGAAGGCTCTTGGGCACATGTTTGACTTCTGGCATATGCTTAGGTCCTGTTGACTTCAATGTGACTTAAACATGTCTCTGCGTGCTGTACTGAACAGAGATGCTTTCCTGCATCGGGGCCTAATTTTGAAACTGACTTGCATCTGGATGAATAAAGATTATGCTCAAGAACACTAAGTAATTGGGTTTCAGAGTAGCAGCTGTGTTAGTCTATATCTGCAAAAAAAAAGAAAAGGAGGACTTGTGGCACCTTAGAGACGAACAAATTTATTTGAGCATAAGCTTTCGTGAGCTACTGCTCGCTTCATCCAAAAGCTTATGCTCAAATAAATTTGTTCGTCTCTAAGGTGCCACAAAGGCCTCCTGTTCTTTTTAAGTAATTGGGGTATTTCTAACTACACAACAGCACTCTTGATAAGCCAGGCCAGTGGTTCTCAACCAGAGGTCTGGGGGCTGCGAGCAGGTTTCGGGAGGCCGCCAACCAGGGCCAGTGTTAGACTTGCTGGGGCCCAGGGCAGAAAGCTGAAGCCTCACAGTGTGGGGCTGAAGACCAGGGCTCCCAGCCCTGCCACCAGGGGCTGAAGCCAAAGCCTGTGCAATTTAGTTTTGTGGGGCATGGGGCCCTGGGCAATTGCCCTGCTTCCTACCTCCTAATACTGACCCTGGCTTTTATATGCAGAAAAGCAGTTGCTGTGATACTGATGGGCCACCAGAAAGAAAAAGGTTGAGAAGCCCAGTGCGAGGCTTTCCCCAGGAGCTGCCTGTCCTTTAGTGGCCAGGAGCACTGTAGCATGCTAATTTCCCCCCGAAGTTTTAACTGGATGTGATATTATCCTTTGTTCCTTGTCCTAAATTATTGTGTAGTGTCACTGTGCTAATGTGCAACTCCAGAGCTTCATCCTAGAGGTGGCAGGACTGCAGTGGAGGAACTAATGGGGTTCGCTTATATTACGAAGCAGGATCCAATGGGCTTAAAGGTACCATATGAATAGAAGATGTTAGGCTACATTCTGCTGCCCCACCCCGCACTGGGATGCAACTTCCATAGAAGTTGCAGGGAGGTTGTGTGTATTTGAGGGCAGGAATTTGGTCTGTTGTTCTTATAATACACTTCTAGCTATGCAATTTCACCAGTGTTGTTCCCAAGCAGGGTTATTTCTTCCCCTTGGCTGAATGTATGGACTGGAATCTGCAAATGATGTCTTATATACCACTTCAGACAAATGACGAGATGAAGGGAGGGCAGGCAACTTGATGCTGAAACTGGAAATGATGAAAACAGAAGGTTTATATTCTTTTAATTTTAGACATGTGCAAAATAGCCTCAAAGTGTCATTTTAAATGTCTTTTTTCCAAGTTAATATTTTAAACTAGCAAATTAGCACTCTTTCAAGTACTTCCCTCTGAAGTAATGATACCATCCTGAGGCAGTTTAGGATACAAGTATGTATTCCTTCGGGGGAACCTAGAAGATATATCCTAAGCCTTGTTTCCTATTGAAAAATGTTAGTAAGAATTTAATTCACGTTCTAACCACCCACTGTGGTTAGCATAATGTTTATTTTTCAAACTATCCAGCTTTCACAGAGGACAGTGCACATTCATGCATTACAGTGTTGTTGGTGGGTTTTTAAGTATAATTCTGTTACCATTTGGAAAACAAGATCCAGAATACCCACAACATTTGGAAATGTGCTCCTTGCAAACAGATCGTCCTTAAAACAGAAGACACTGGGAAGAATCAGCTGTAAGACCTTATTTTATTCTTATTAGAAATATTAAAACCCTTGGTTTTGACAGAAGCTCCTCCGCTAATCTCTTCAGGGTAAACAAATCCTCTCTGAGATGCATGCATCTCACACTGCAATTATCTCTTCATGGTCACTGGGTTTCAATTACTTTTGTTTTTAAATATATGTTGCTTCATTAATTAAATGGAAAAACATTCAAATATTGTAGGTGAAATCTTAAGTTTTCAACTCCAACGATCTCATTACATCAGAGCATGCTCACTCACTGCAACTTTAAGTTGTCACAGCAATCGAATTCAAAAGATTCTATTCTTGCTCCAAAGTACCCCTGCCCCACATAGGCTTGGATACTGATTACTGTTTGGAGGGAAAGACAGGTTTGCATACTTTATTCAGAGGTTGGCAGGGAAGGGGTTAATGCTCTAGACAGGAAGGACTACAGTTCTCTGCCTGGAGTGGAGAGATTTGCAGCTGGGCCAGCTTTTTCGGAAATTAATTCATTTTCTGGCCCAACATACTATAAGAGGGGATGAGAAAGTGGAGTGAGGTGGGGAAGTTGCTGGCAGAATCCTAGACTAAGATTCAGGGAGAAATGATTTACATGTATTGTCCCCTTTCACAACAAAGCACATCACCTCCTAGGCATGCAAAATCCTGTTGTATTCTCATTGCCCTGTCACAAATACCTGTAGCCAAAAATACTTCTAATAATTTTACGTAACTGGTCTGGACCCTTCATGCAAGGGTCCCATGTTGCTTCACAGCCATTATAATGTCTCAACCAATGCCTGAGGGATAAGTAAACATCGTTATGCTAACTTTATAGTTAATCAAAGCGAGGCACAGAAAACATTTAGGGCAAAAGGTAACAGAACGGTTCTCATTAACAAAGTGACTGTCTCTGATACCACAATGTTGGGAGCGTTGTAAGAACATGAATAGACAAATTGTTCAGTTATGTAGAGAAGAGGTTTTCTGCCTCTAGAAATAAGAACTCAATCCTGCAAAAACATACTAAGTGAAAGTAACGTGTATTACTCGGAATAACCAATAGAAAGCACAACAGCACCTGGCACAACGAGGGCCTGGTCCACAACAGAGGCTCCGAGTAAGTGCTACCAAAACACACCCAAAAGAACAACAACAACTAAACTCACAAATAAGTGTCTCATAGAATCATAGGACCGGAAGGGACCTCGATAGGTCATCTAGTCCAGTCCTCTTCACTGAGGCAGGACTAATTTTCTAGACCATCCCTGATAGGTGCTTGGCTGACCTGATCTTAAAAATCTCCAGTGACAGAGATTCCACAACTTCCCTATGTAATTTGTTCTGGTGCTTAACCACCCTGACAGATAGGAAGTTTTTCCTAATGTCTAATCTAAATGTCCCTGGCTGCAATTTAAACCCATTACTTCTTGTCCTCTCCTTAGTGAATAAGGAGAACAAAATTTCACCCTCCTCTTTATAACAACCTTTTATGTACTTGAAAACTATGATGTCAGTCTCCTGCAGACTAAACAAACCCAGTTTTTTCAATTTTTCCTCGAAGGAAAATTTTCTAGGCCTTTAATCATTTTTGTTACTCTCCCCTGGACTTTCTCCAGTTTGTCCATAGTGTGGTGCCCAGAACTGGACACAATACTTCAGCTGAGACTTTATCAATTCTGAGTAGAGGGGCAGAATCGCTTCCCATACCTTGCTTACAACATGCCTGCTAATAGATCCCAGAATGATGTTTTCTTTTTTTGCAACAGTGTTACACCGTTGACTCATATTTAGTTTATCTACTATACCCCCCAGGCCCTTTTCTGCAATACTCCTTTCTAGGCAGTACTTTCCCATTTTGTATTTGTGCACTGGTTATTACTTTCTAAGTGTAGTACTTTGCATTTGTCCTCATTGAATTTCATCCTATTTATTTCAAACCATTTCTCCAGTTTCTCAAGATCATTTTGAATTGTAATCCTGTCCTGTAAATTGCTTGCAACCCCTCCCAGCTTGGTCTTATCCACAGACTTTGTAAGTGTACGCTCCATGCCATTATCCAAATAATTTGTGAAGATGTAGAATAGGACAGATCTCTGTGGGACCCCACCTGATAAGCCCTTCCAGCTTGACTGTGAACCATTGCTAACTACTCTCCGAGTATGGTTTTCCAACCCATTGTGCATCTACCTTATATGTCTAGGCTATATTTCCCTAGTTTGCTTATAAGAAGATCATGTGAGAGAGTATCGAAAGCCTCATTAGAGTCAAGATATATCACATCTACTGCTTCCCCTGTTACCAGATGTGCCTGTTACTTTGGGGTATGCTCATTTATTAGGGTTACTCTTCTGTGTGGGAGGTTTCTGTAATTCTATTAATGTACTGCTTATGTCACTTGTGTGTTCATATGGAGCTCTACTCCTTCCTTCTGCAAGTCCCCTCCCAATGGAGCTATTCTGCAGGATTAGGTTCCCCAGGACTGGGTTTCTCCAGCCCTAGAACTAGATGAACACACGCACACACACACACACACAAACAGAGCAAGTCTGAGCAGACCGGGTCAATCCACACTCTCCGGCTGATCCCCTCATATGTCCCTGTCCTCAATGGGCTGGGTCAAGCAGCACCTTCAAGCTGTCACCCTCATGTGCCCCTGGTCTCAATAGGCTGAGCAGCACTTTCAGCTGCTCCCCTTTCCCCCCGTTATGTGCCACAGGTTTAACACGTCCCTATCCCACTTTCACATCACAATTGTACTGGCAGTAACCCACTTGATGAGCAAACCCCACAGTATTTTGGGGCACTACAGGGATCTTTAGCTTAGATAAAAGAAGCGTTGCTGCAGAGTAAACGGGGGAAGCTAAAAACACAACAGAGTAAAGTTCAGAGAGAAAGAGAGAGAGAAGCAACCAGCTTAACCATAAAAGTTATTTATTGAATAATAATGATAACTACGCAATAATGACAACTACGCAAGGAGACCCTAAACTAACATAACATACATTATTAAAGGTTAATACCTGAGGTAGAAAGGAAAACAGAGAGAGAGAGAAAGAAGGGGATCTCACTGCTCCCTAAAGCTTGAACTGGTCGGGGTTCCCAGGTGATGGTGGTAGCTTAGGGTCCTGAGAGCAGGAGACAGGCAGCGCCCCCAGCACAATCAGTTAGGAGATGATGGAGTCCCAGTGGAACTGATGCACAATTTAGATCTAAGCATCAGAACACTTACTTGGGCATAGGTAGGGGTTTTTGTAGAGAAAATGCAATGGTTCAAGGGAGACCACAAGATTTGTTTATGGGTAAACTAATGACTCAAGGATTTTCTTTAGGCTGATCACTCTTGGCTATGGGTAGTGTTTTCTTCCAGGGAGCTCACAATGCAACTAGGCTGCTTCAGTATTTGGATATCAATCAAGGATTCATTACTAGAATTGGTCGATAGTTGCTGAAGCTGGTGTGGTGCAGTATAGGTGCATTAACATTCTGGAGCCAGAGAGTGCCGCATGTGCAGTGGGTTCCCGGCTTGTCTGATTCCAGTTCAGTGAGGTTCTCCGTGTCTCCATTCTGTAATGCAAATTGAGATGTCTCCCTGTGTCCCATCTTTCATGCAGATGGAGGAGAGGGAGTTGTCTCTTTGGGGGGGTTTTTTTCTCATTCTGTATGCTAATGGACATGGCTTAATCTTGTCACCTTGGTCAGGAGGGGTCTAGGGGTGTCTCCCACGTACCTTCACTGCTCTCTGCAAAGCCTTTTCCTCTGAGCATTTTTGGGTCAAGAAGAGACGGGGGGGAGGGAGTTCTTTCATGAGTCAGACAGTTAGATACTTGCCCTGTTCCCCAAAAACACAGAGCTGACTGGTATCACCCCTTCCCTATCCACAAGACTTGTTACCCTGTCAAAAAAGATATTAGGTGCTTTGACATGATTTGTTCCTGACAAATCCATGTTGACTGTACTTATCACCTTATCTTCTAGGAGCCTACAACTGTTTGTTTAGTTTGCTTCATTTCTTTCTAAGTACTGGAAGTTAAACTGACTACCTGTAATTCTCTGGGTTATTCTGACTCCCTGTGTATAGCAGGTATTGTATGGTTGTCCTTTTCCAGTCCTCTGGAATCTCTCCTGTCCTCTGTGAGTTCCTCAAGGGCAGGGCTACATTGGAAACTTCAATGCACTTGCACGGGAGTGCTCCCGCAGCAGCGCTTTGAAGTTCAAGTGTGGTTGCGCACAAGTGCTGGGAGAGAGCTCTCCCAGCATTCCTGGTAATCTGCCTCCACAAGGGGAATAGCTCCCAGCGCTGGGAGCCTGTCTACACTAGTGCTTTAAAGCGCTTGACGGCTGCACTCGGGGGTGATTTTTCACCCCCCTGAGCCAGAAAGTTAGAACACTATAAAATGTAAGTGTAGCCAAGCCCACTTGGTAATCACTAGTGGTTCAGAGATCTCTTGAGCCAGTTTCTTAAGTATTCTAGGATGTATTTCATCAGGCCCTGCTGAGTGAAGACATCTATCTTCTCTAAATACTTCTCACTTGTTCTTTCCCTATTTCAGTTTCCGATCCTACCCCCATTTACACTGATATTCACTCTGTTACTCATCCAATCACTGCTAACCTTTCTGAAAAACTGGAAAACAAGAAAGGCATTTAACACTTTCAGCCATCGCTGCATTTCTGTTGTCTTTCCCTCCGTATTGAGTAATGAACCTACTCATCTATGACAGGTTTCAGAGTAGCAGCCGTGTTAGTCTGTATTTGCAAAAAGAAAAGGAGGGCTTGTGGCACCTTAGAGACTAACAAATGTATTAGAGCATAAGCTTTCGTGAAGCTACAGCTCACTTCATCGGATGCATCCGATGAAGTGAGCTGTAGCTCACGAAAGCTTATGCTCTAATACATTTGTTAGTCTCTAAGGTGCCACAATACTCCTTTTCTTCTTTCTACTCATCTATGGTGTTCCTCCTCTTTTTCTAATGCTTTTCTTGTTACTCTTTATTTCCCTAGCTAGTTTAATCTTTTTTCTTTTTCTTTTTTTTGCCATGGCCTTTCTAAGGTTGTCTCTACATGCTGGTGTTTGTTTTATATATATATATTCAGCCTCTGTAATTTGACCTAGTTCCACTATTGGATGACACTTTTTTTTTTTTTTTTTTTTTGGTGGAGTTTCAGGTCGTTGAAGATCTCCTGGTTAAGGCAGAGTTTCTCTAAATACTTCCTCTCTTCCCTACACCTAGTTCTTGTGCTCTTAATAATATTCTTTAATTCAACTGCCAACTCTCACTGAACTCTTTTTTTCTGTTAGATTTGCTTCCCACAGGATCTTACCTACCAACTCTCTGAGTTGCTAAAGTCTGCCTTCTTGAAATCTATTGTCTTTATTTTACTGTTTTCCCTTCTGCCATTCCTTAGAATCAAGAACAGCCTTCCACCTTCAAGTTCTCAACCAGTTCCTCCCTACTTGTCAGAGTCACATCTAGAAAAGCCATTCCCCTAGTCACTTTCTTTAATTGTGGGATGGGACCTATCTCTCATTAAGAATATTACTTTCATTTTACAAAATATGAACTAGAATTTATATTGAGGCCTGCAACAAATTAGAAGGGGAAAAGGATACAAAGTGAGCTCCTTCCTCCATGAATGGTAAGGATTTGCTCCAGTAAGACATTGGCTTGGTAATATGCTGAAGCTAAATGTGTGTTCAAAGGATAAAGGAAAACACATGATGGCCCAAACAACAGGCCATTGTAGAAAACAATCAGTTGTTCATTACAAAAGTATAAATCTTGACATTGATAACATGACACCACTTTAATACTGCCTCAGCAGCAATTTGTACAGCAGAATCAGTGATACCCTATTGATTTACTGGAGAAACCGCTGTTGTAATTCTATTATCTCCTATAGATGTCAGCATTTAACACTATTGATAAGAGGTCAAGCGATATTGGCGGGGTGAGGAGGAATAGCTTATAGGGATGGGCATTTGAATTTTCAGAGTGTTTTTACCTTTAACCCCCGTTGAAATGAACTGAACTAGAGGGAAGAACAGCATGGAAGACATTAACATTTTGGTTTAACAATGGGAACAATTGCAGAGGCTTAGAAAAGGTTCAATGATCGATGAATGTACAATGAGAATTTAAAAACCTGCTGCACTGAATGAAGTGTGTGCACTATTCAAAAACTGTTGATCTATGGAAAATGATTAAACCAAACACATGATCTGCCAGGATTTCAGTCCCAGGTGCAGAGCAGCTGCTCTCTTTCCATTTCTAGGCACTCCATGCAGGGGTGTGACTGATGGATCTGACACAACTTGAGTGATGTGTGGGTGGAAGGGGGAGGAACATAGAAGGTGGTTGTGCTCAGAGACTCCCTCCAGTCTGCCTCTTGGCTTAACATCATTCAGATGGAGCAATAACTGCTCACCGGGCACGCTCGTTGGGCAGCTGCTAGCAGGGACCAACATTCTAACATCCTATCCTCACATATTATCTACAGTGAATTTTGAAAGGGCTTGGGGATTTTTTTTGGCCAAGGACCAATATTTGGTTTCTGCAAAAATATTTTCTGGTTTCTGTTGAGCAGCAGAGAGTGGCTAGTGATGGGTAAACCTCGCTGTTTGAAGATTGCTCTGTTAATCAGCTGGATTTTACTTGCTCTTCTAAACCTCTTAATCTGCAAAATTGTACTGAGGAATTTTGTGAGAACAGTGTTTTCCCAGCTCTCTCCACTCCCCATTTGTTTCAGCACTGCCAACTTTCTGGATAGGAAATAGATGGTTCTGACAGCAGGAGTCCGAATAGTCATGGCAAATGGCTATCCTAAGGAGTTGGTGTAGTTGAGGGATAAAAGAATATGTTTACTCTCAGAAAATAGGCATTAACCCTACCCATTAGTTCAGGCAGAAAGAGGCTGGGCCACTGGGGACTCCAGTCTGTCAGCAGAAGAGTGGGAAGGTAACTGGTGCCACTAGTCAGAGTCATTACATGAAGCTATATTATTCGCCTTAACAGACACAAGGTCTTTGAAATTAGTGAGGAGACCAATAAGTGTAGGTGAGGAAATAGGGATTAGCTGATAAGGGCAAGCAGGGCAATTTCTTTTTTGGAGACGATCCAACAACCAGTGAAGTCAAGGGGAGTCCTTCCATTGATTCAATGAGCATTAGACCAAGCCCTTTGTAGGTGCCAGGACTTCCCTGCCTGGGATTTAGACTTCAACATGGTATGTAATAAAGATGCAGCTTGGTCAGCCATTTTACACATTGTCATTTGAGTGACCCCTCTGCACAACCTGCTCTCTCTGGAAATTTCCAGTACCTCACATTTTGAGTTGAGCTATCTCATGCACAGCCTGTCTCCTGGTATTTTGGCACTTCCAGTCCAAAAAGAGAAGATGCATATGAAACCTTTATCAGGTTGTCCAAGCTCTTTCAAATCTCAAATGAAAGCAAGTTCAAGTCTCTTGGGCTGGTTCTTATTTTGTCTCAGCCAGGTCACCCACTGGTAATGGGAACACATGGGCTCGGGCTCAGAGTAGGAACCTTTGCACATTTGCTCATTTGCAATGGAAATCTTGCTCCACTCTTGCTCTTTGAGTCACTGCTTCTTTTCACCAATGCGGGTAAGTAAGTCAGCATGCCTCCTGTTTGTCTTGTCACTATGATGGAGTACCTCTCCTGGGCTGACGTCCTTACCAGACAGCATTCTTGTCTACAGACAGACATCTTTATTTTTGTACAGTGAGCTAAAAAATCTTTCACTGGCACAAAGTTTTAGCAAAAAGAAAAGGAGTACTTGTGACACCTTAGAGACTAACAAATTTATTTAAGCATAAGCTTTCGTGAGCTACAGCTCACTTCATCGGATGCACATTCTTATTTATGGCTACTTTCAGTTAAGTATTTGATCCCTAAACTTTTACAGAGAAGCATTACTCACACTTGTTAGCTTTGGTAAACATCCATTCACTTCATATTCAGTGGCTGGTATCCTAGAAGTTGTTTATCTGGTGAAACCCCAGCATCTGGTGCCAGCTCTTTCTTGCATCAATTCTAATTGCAAACACTAAACCGTTCAGGAGAAACACTGTAAATTGGGTGAAAACAACACATGTTGGGACTACAAGGTAATGGAGGTTGGTTTCCTTTTTGGTTTTTTTTCCTTCTCTTTTGCACTTGAATTACTCAAGTAAATGGGTTTACAGGTTGACAGGATAATTATCACACTGTTCTGAAACCTAAGAGGGGAAAGTATTCAGGCAGATGTAACATACTTCAGTTTCACTATGTCGAATAACAGGTTTTTTAAAAACATGGAGAAATTTAGTATTGGTGATTCAAGGATCTAACTCCTATGACTCAAATTTAAAATCTAAGGCTCCATGAAATAAAAAATAAATTACATGTGTATTCATTCAATTTCATTTGTTGTATATTCTGTGGTTTCACCAATGACATTTTAAGGGAGGGGTGGGGCGGGAGAGACAGAGTTTTATAAAGAGTGCCTAATTAAAAATCCCATCACACATCATTTATAACTACTGTAGCTAACTAACTCCCAGGGACCTGTAGGTCTTTTCAGGTTACTGTCGAGTGCAGGCAATCTGCAAATTTTCCATCCTTGCACAAAGATTTTGCAGATGCTGCCTCACGCTGAGCTAAAAGATTTCAGGGATAGCTAAGGTTTGGCGGCCTTGCAGGGACACTTTCTGTCTGATTCCTCCTTACTGAATTGTGGAGTTATATGTGCTTCTAGCAAACCCTAATTTTCAGTGAAAATGCTGGCATAGTTTTAACCTTATTTATAACATGGTAGTTCTGTGAATGACTTTGTTTGCTCAGTCGCCAGCTCGGTGATTAAATGCTGAGAGTGAGATCCTGCCCAACCCTTACATGTCTGTGGAATGCGGGGACCATATGAGGCCCTGATGGTACTGTAATCTCTGCATTGCTCCCCAGGGGTACACAGTATCCCAGAGGAATGTAGAGCAGGTAGAGTCCAGGCTCTGCCCCCTCCATTCTACTCAAGAGGAGGGCAGTGTGTTGCACCCATGAAAGGGGTTTTGGAGTGTGCATGCTCCCTCTGCACACACTGGGGCATCTCAGTGCCCGCCCCATCCCCAAGCAGGGCAGCCCCACACCTCCCAGATACAAGTTTAGCTGGATATACAGTCTGTTGGCCTGCTCCCTGAAGTGTTCTTTGTGGAATGAGAGTAGTCATCATAATTTGCCTTCATGTCAGTGCCCGTCATCCAGGGATCTCCAACAGTGAAGCCTCACAAGGCCCTCTGTGACAATCAAGGATAATTAGAATGAATTTACAAATGGGTAAACTGAGACACATAGGACTAAAATCTGCTCTTGGTTCCACTGGTGTAGTCCGCAGTCACTTCCATGACTTCCTGGATTAGGGCAGGATTTAGACCTAGTGTGGTGATGTGAGGCAGCTCAGGCTGTTGTGAGTTAGTCCGAGAGACAGAGAACTACCAGCTGCTGTCTGTGTGCAGTGGATGCACTATATTTACTATGACCGAATCCTGTTTAACCTCTCCAAATAGAAAAGGAGTACCGGTGGCACCTTAGAGACTAACAAATTTATTAGAGCATAAGCTTTCGTGAGCTACAGCTCACTTCATCGGATGCATTTGGTGGAAAAAACAGAGGAGAGATTTATATACACACACACAGAGAACATGAAACAATGGGTTTATCATACACACTGTAAGGAGAGTGATCACTTAAGATAAGCCATCACCAGCAGCAGGGGGGGAAAGGAGGAAAACCTTTCATGGTGACAAGCAAGGTAGGCTAATTCCAGCAGTTAACAAGAATATCAGAGGAACAGTGGGGGGTGGGGTGGGAGGGAGAAATACCATGGGGAAATAGTTTTACTTTGTGTAATGACTCATCCATTCCCAGTCTCTATGAAAAGTCACCATGAAAGGTTTTCCTCCTTTCCCCCCCCTGCTGCTGGTGATGGCTTATCTTAAGTGATCACTCTCCTTACAGTGTGTATGATAAACCCATTGTTTCATGTTCTCTGTGTGTGTGTATATAAATCTCTCCTCTGTTTTTTCCACCAAATGCATCCGATGAAGTGAGCTGTAGCTCACGAAAGCTTATGCTCTAATAAATTTGTTAGTCTCTAAGGTGCCACCGGTACTCCTTTTCTTTTTGCGAATACAGACTAACACGGCTGCTACTCTGAAACCTCTCCAAATAGGTTCACTACAGTGCACATGGGAGAGAAAAGTGTGTAAGGAGCTCTCTCCAACAGCCCTCAGCAACACAAGCCTGGCATGGGGGGCTAATGCAAGCCTCTTGTAGCAGACTCACTTCATGAGAGGTATGTACAGTTGCCCCAGCCAGCTAGCAAGTTGTCTGCAATCAGCAGCCAGCTCCAGATCTCAGTGCATAGGGAATGCGTGCTGCTCCTTCCAAGAGGAACAGTTACATCATCCTCCTCATGCACTGTGCTAGCTCCCTAGGAGACATCTTTCCCTGTCTCCTGCAGCCAGCTTCATTCCTGGAACCCACTGCCACCTACCCCCATCATGGCTGTATGGGGCTGAGAGCAGGATTTTGCTCCTCCAAAGTACATGGTTTACACAAGGTCCCATGGTGATGAATTGGCAACAGAGCTAGTAATAGAATCCAGCAATCCCCATTCCAACTACCCCTGTTCTAACCACTAGCGACGCTCCTTTCCAGTCCCAGGACATTCATTAGAGGAAACTTTCCCTTTACATTTAGAATTAGGCGTCTAACGTTGTCTCCAATTGACATCTCTGGCACAGGAGTGCATTCCACTACTTGCCAAGAAAATTATATTCTTTCATTACAACAGGGGTTTGCCTGATTAGGACAATGTAATGAAGACCATCCTTCTAAATTCATCTTGGGTCAGTACCTCTGAGCAAGCATAACAACATCCTAATCTCCCGCAAGAATAGACAGCCAAGTAATAATGTTTGCAGGCTTACCAGAGTATTAAGAGTAATGCTTTAAACCAGGAGTGCCAGCCATGGCACTACGTTCTCAAATTGCGCCCTGCGATGGGGACATGCCATTACTACTCTAGTTCATTGCTGGGAAAACTTTTAAATATCCACAAATAGCTTTGCAATGCAGAGGGGCACAGGTTTATTCAGAAAACAAAATGGTGGTCCTGTGCCTAGATTTCGGTGCATACGCTGCATGTACATTTGCCCTGCTAGCTTCTCGACTGAGAAACACAAATAATTCATGGATTAGTTAAAAAGTAAAATGGAACAATTAAAAAAGGAAATGCAGCCAACACAACCTACATTCGAATAACATTCCACAAAGGCAAGTTCTTCAGTTAAATAGTTTGGCATGACATGTTCTTTATCTGACCCCACATGAGATGGTCAAGGCTATTTCTTTGTAGTCCTGGCTGGGCCATTCTATCACATTGCACTGTTGCCAACTCTTGCAATTTTATCACAAGTCTCACGATATTTGATGTTTATTTTCAAGCCCCAGCTCCTGGAGTCATGTGATTATGTGAAACTCCCAGTATTCATTTATAAAATTAAAATAAGTTTCTGGCCTTCATTGGTGCAGAGAAAAGCTTGAAAATGTGAACCCTAAAGGCTCAAACTTTAGAAGGCAAATACAAAGGACCCCAAAGTTTGTTGTTTTAAAATGTCTCATGATTTTTAAGCCAATTCTATGGATTTGGGGGAGGGCATGACTGATGATTTTTGAATGGTAGGGGTTGGCAATATTGGCTCTACAGTGTTTTCACTTACAGTATGTGCCATACAGGGCTTGCCAAATGGCAGCAATGGTACAGCAGTATTTGGGGCCTTATCCAAGGCACGCTACAGCTAATGTAAAGACCTCTCCTGACTTCAACAGAGCTGGTTCAAGCCCAACAGTACAGATGGTTAATTGAAAAGGAGGCCCCCAGAATTTTCCATAACCCCTCAATCCCCTTTCTTGCTATATTAGATAAACACTTTAAACATATCCAGCATGCAATAAAATAAAAAAAGACACCAGCATCCCCTTGGCGTTGGTGCTGCTGAGCTTTATTCCAGCAGACAGCTACGCTCAGGAAATATGCTTGAAGGATCGCTCAAGAAACAAAGGGAAGTCGTTCAAAATGAAAGTACTAATGCACTAGAAAGAAAAATTAATCTTCAGTCTCTTATAAATCCAGCCAGCATGCCCTCCAAGTGAGTATTCTCAAGCTGCTTAAGCATAGTAGAAAGCAACTGAATGAAGGTATCAAATCTTTTCGAAGAAACTATTTGTCTCCCCTGTTATGTCAACGTGACACTATGCTGAGAAACAATTATTTACATGTTGCAGTACATTAATAATTCTAAAATCCTAGTAAGGTATGCAGGGCTCAATTTTTGACTCCTCTTCATATTAGGGGCTTAATCTCTCCATAAAAACACAAGGTAATTGCTTCTTAGTCATAATGGCAGCTGCCTTTTATTAATTCCAACCAGAATACAAGAGGAGTGGATTGTGTCTCTGGTGCAGAGGGAAGTAGTGGGTATTACAGAGGAAGTCTTCTAGGGAAAGGGCCTAAAGCAACCTATACCAGGACAAAAAGACAAGGAGTACTTGTGGCACCTTAGAGACTAACAAATTTATTTGAGCATAAGCTTTCGTGAGCTACAGCTCACTTCATTGGATGCCAGGACAGGGAGACTTTGCAGAAAGTACATTCGCAAAAAGAAAAGGAGTACTTGTAGCACCTTAGAGACTAACAAATTTATTAGAGCATAAGCTTTCGTGAGCTACAGCTCACTTCATCGGATGCATTTGGTGGAAAAAACAGAGGAGACATTCAAATGCATCCGATGAAGTGAGCTGTAGCTCACGAAAGCTTATGCTCTAATAAATTTGTTAGTCTCTAAGGTGCCACAAGTACTCCTTTTCTTTTTGCGAATACAGACTAACACGGCTGCTACTCAGAAAGTACATTGATTCCCTGATTTAAATCAATGTGAAGAAGAAGTGGGGAAAATAGGAAAGGTCACTTTGCTTGCTTTGTTTCATTTCCTTTTTAATATCTGCTTCAAAGATGCCCCGTTTCCCATATATATAATGCAAATATATTCTATAGACCCCCGTTCTACAGATTTGTCCCTTTAAATTTTTTCATTTCCTGAATACCACTGAGTTCCTGTTCAGAAAGAAAGAAAGAAAGAAAGAAAGAAAGAAAGAAAGAAAGAAAGAAATTTTTAAGGGCTTTTTTCTAGGAAGCAGGGATGG
Organism: Dermochelys coriacea; assembly: GCF_009764565.3. Taxonomy (NCBI): domain Eukaryota; kingdom Metazoa; phylum Chordata; order Testudines; family Dermochelyidae; genus Dermochelys; species Dermochelys coriacea. The sequence continues at coordinate 22,937,988 of NC_050082.1, forward strand.
TCTGGTAGATAAAACACTGGACTGACACCCAAGAGGTGGGGTCAGTTTCTGAGTCTGCCACTAACTTCCTGCATGACCTTGGCAAGTCACCCAGTCATTCTGTGCCTCAGTGCCCCATCTGTAAAATGAAAATACAGCAGTGTTGTGAGGAAAAAATTCATTCAGAATTGTGAGGCATTCCCATGCTATGCTAATGAGAGTAGTGTAAGTACCCAGACAGAAGCCTGCAAAGGTTTCTGTTCTTGTTACACTTTCATTATTATTTATTTTAAAATGCATAAATAGTTAGACATTGTTGACAAAGGGGTATCTTGAGATTGTCAGGAAAGGAAACAATGGCCTATTAAAACAGGATCTATACTAAAGAATCCCAGGAAATGAGAATGAACAGGGAAGCAGAAAATGAACTCAACAAGCCAGCCTGGTGGCTGCTGCTAAAACAGAGCTTGTGGAATAGGCAAACGAAGATGGCTATTCTAGATGCCAGTTATTCCAAGCACAAATCCAGAAATTACTTCCACACAAAATCACAGGTGTTCATTTTATTCATACCTGGGGGAGGAATTATCGTAGCTTACTAGAACCTGATGGGCAGTGACCCATATGTAATATACGTTATGAGTTTCCTTTTCCAATTCACCGATATCATTCCTTTTGCAGCTACTATTGCTCTCAGAGCCACTTCCTACCTCATTTATATGGATTAGGTAGAACTGGTATAATTTAATATTGGGCTTGCTATCTCTCTGTCTAAATAGGTTTCCAGCACTGACTCCATTCGCCTAAGAATGCTATCACATGGCAGTCTCTCTGTTATGCTTTCAAGGTTCATTTGGAACCTTAGTTAACAGCTGTGCAGCCTTTCTGGCGATTTTACCATTTTCTCCTTTAAGAAGCTTGCTTGCTCTCTGCTTCACTGATCTCAAAGTTGTTTTCTCAATGCTGCTTCTCAGCTGCTATCACATAGCCTGTTTTTTAACGTTCTGGGCTGTAAATACACTTTGGAGCCTGTGATATGGTAGCTGTTATACAGTCCTCTGTGGCTTCATTTCCCATTTCATCCAGAAATGTTCAAGCATCATCTTTTATTGATCTCTTGTTTCTGTGGCAATGGAGAACGTAGTGAAGTTTTGTTTAGCATTTCTGGCTATGTCTACTTCAGAATCTCCCACTGCATTTCTGCTGGTCGTCTTTGTCTTATAGATTTAATATTCTTCCCTTTCACTTCCTGTGGTCTTCTGAACTAAATATATATGCTTATTCCTTTGTCCTTCCTTGCCCCGTCCCCTTCCCCCTGAAAAAAAAGTACTTAATGGAGTTAGATGTCCAAATGCCACTGAAATTCAATTGGAGTTCCATGCATAAGGTGAAGATTTTTAAAGGTGTTTAGGCATTGCTCAGCTCGGCGTTGCAAGGCCTGTATAACTTAGATGGCTACGTCCCATTTTCAAAACTGACGGGCACTTAGGAGCTGGATTCATAAAGGGATTTGGGTGCCTAATTGCCTCATTAGGTGCCTAAATCCAACATTTAGGCACCAATGATGGCCACAAAACCATCACTCAGCTGCCACATAACCCTGTAGGTACCTAAAGTTTCCTAGATGCCTACGTTTCTGCCAGTAGGTGGAGCAATGCCTAAATACTTTAAAAAGACTGGGTCTACCTGCCTTAGGCTCTTTTGAAAATACAAGCCTAACTCCAAAATAGGGAATTGAGTTGTCCCTGTCAGGTCCAATTTTCACCCTAAGTTTTGCTGCACTATGTTAACAATGCCAAGGAGTTAAACATTCCAGGAACAGAATTTTCACACTATGTTTCTATATTGTGTGAAAAGATAAAAGTTTGTTCTGCATAGCCTCAAATACTCACTTTAAACAGGTCCAGTCCTCTCCTCTCCCACAAAAATTCCTTAGGCCTTGTTTGCATCTGTTCCAAATGTCTAAACTCCCCTTGCATTTCTCAAGATAACTTTTAAAAGTGATTTAATTTCTACAGGAGATGGGCCCAAACCAGAATGTCTGGTCTACCAAGCTTAAGGAACGTTTAAATTCAAATAATTTGTGCCTTGGGTCCATCTCCATTTGCTGTCTAGGAAGCGCAAGGCCAGGCATCTTGGAACATGCAGATCTACCAGTCAAATCTCTCTCCAAGGTAGTTGGAATACAGCACTCTTGCAATTGGCCCTGAGGCAATGAAGCAGCTGCATTGCCCCAGAGTAGTATGGGCAAGAAGACTCCTTTTTCCATCACAATTCCCATGTGCTTGGGAATATAAGAGCTTTCCCCGCCGGATGGTATACAAAGTTCTACCAGCACCTTTTAATAGTCTCATCTCAGTGAATAATCTGTGAATTCTGATTCCATCCCTTCTCTCAGGAGCTGAGATATTGCTATAATATTTTTAGGTTACCACTTCTATTTCAAATATTACCATCATAGCTTTCTTCAGACTTAGTGATGGGTTAAAAAACGTTACTAATGTAATAACCTGGTATATGGATTTGTGTACAGGTCCAAAGTCCAGTTTGGTCAAGAGGTCAGAGGCCTAGCAATAGCTAAGAGAAAGCAGAATAACAAAAGACAACCTTGTTTTTGCTAAGATATGCCTGGTCAGCAAAACGCCAGATGCTGGGGGCAATAACTGTGTCTTATTCGAAGTTGCAAATAGAACAAAGAAGCTGTTTCTGTTGTGTTAGTTTCTTCTGTAGGGAGATGTTCTTCCCACACATCCAACCTTGAGTTTATGAAAAGGTTGGAACATGTCAGTATAAGATATAGCCTCCTCCCACCTCCCTTTTCCAGGAACCAATGCCTGCCTTAAAACACAAATAAGCAACTTGAAAGACAATCTTTATTGCCATATACGTTCATTGTTTCTTTGCTTTTACCCCTAGATATGTATCTGTTGGACAATCAAAGGAGCTACTTCAGTCCTATGGACCCCAACATGAATATATGACTCCAACATATATTCTATACTAATACATTTATTAAAGTACTAATTAAATGCTAAATGTTAATTTGTTAACTTGAGACCACGGGCGGAGACATTATATAACCTTTTGACCATTGGCTACTGTGCTAGCATGTCTTGCAGCTAAACCTATCCGGGGGTGTGGGACTGCCTACCCCGTCACTTTCTCCGCCAATGGAAAATCCATGTATTCCATTGTAATTGATTGACAGTGTCTCTGAGCCTAATAAGCGAGGTGACACGCTGTCAGCTCTGTATGTAATAAACTCCTGTGCTTGACCTCTACACGGTGTGGATTTATGTCCTTCACTTAGACCCTTAGTAATTGCCAATTATTCCTCCTCTCTTGATTAAGATTTTTAACATATGAACTGCTTCCATTTTCAGGGAGATGGTAGTCTGTTTATCCCCCTTTTATTTCTGGTTGGAATTAGAAAGTAGTTAAAAAAATGAAAACTTTCACAATCCCTCCTCCCCGCATGCTCTTCTTCATAAACATTTTGAACAGTATGAAATTTTCCTACCAGCTGTAGTGGGAACACTCCATAACTTCTCGGAGGCCCCAGTCCTGCCAATGATGACATATGGGTGCAAGGATTCGCAGTTGCACAGCTGCTTGCTAGTTTCGGGACTTCATTTATTACTTTCTGCAAGAATAGCCATCCATTCTTCCTTAGGACAGTGGCTCTCAATCTTTTCAATACTGGCACACCTTCACCCAAACTTCCTCCTACCTTGCTGGGGGATGCCCTTCCTATTTAGCACCCTTGACACCTGTTTGCACCTCACCTCTCCATAGCTCGTGACACCCAGGTCAAGCATCTCTACCTTGGGACATACTGTAGATCTAACATGCCCTATAAAGTGTTGCTGTCATTAACAAAAACCAAAAACATTCTTTTTGCCACAATACCCACATCCAAATAGCATATTCCCCATAGTGTTACACTCACCATGAATTTTATTTTCTATGTGCTGCAAGTGTTAATACACATGACAAAGGGTGAATGGCATCTATTACTACCATAACATGGAGCTTAAATGCAAATACACCAAACGAAGGAGAGTTCAAGTTTTTGAAAGCATTGATTTTTGTTTGTGCATTGTCTAAATTTACTCAGTTCTCACCTTTTAATAACACGCCATGTTCCTGCGGTAGGGATCTCTGAAGTCAGCTTGTGGCTACTACAGCCATTAGACCCTGTTTACTGAAATAACTCTATTAAAGACTCATGTTTTATGCAGGCCATAATGTAGTCATATTGATTTAACTTGAAAGAGCACCTTTTTTTCATGGTTGTAAGATGTTTGCTTTTCTATATTTTGCTCCTTTTTTTTTTTGTCTAACATGACTTAGCCTCTGTAGCACTATAGATTGCTATAGGTCACCAATTTTTCAGTGAAATCACGTTCGATGCAGGGCACGAGCACAGTCTTATTGATTCAACATGAAGGAACACCTCCTTTTACAGTTGGATGCGTTCTTGTGTAGAAATATTCTGAAATATTTAATACATTTCGTTTCTAGCCATGCACTGGGGTGCAAGGGGGATTATCCCACTAAGATTTTATTCAAAATAGAATTAAAACAACACACCAAATTCATTTTTCCAGTTAAAACTTTTGGTTTCACTATAGCGTTTAGGACACTTGAATTCTTGGAAATGTTTCCACAGTTTTGTTATACATTGAGGCTTAGATCCTACCCTCTGTGGCATAGATACAGCCGGAAAGGCATAGAACCAGGGTGTGCAGGAGCTCTATCCACAGCTGAAAAGGAAAGAGTTTAATGGCTCATGAGTTGCAAGAGCATGGTAAGTTGATCTGCAATTATGCAGTTGCACTGGCCATCCTTTTCCTTCCATCTGGCACTCAGTGATCCATAGGCTTTAGTGGCAGCTAAGAAGTAGGGGAAGATACTGCTCTCTGCAAATACTCCTGTGCAAAACCTGTTTAATTAGGCTTTACGCAGGGAGGAAGATTTGGGCCTCATGCCTCATCTTCTATGTACTGCATATTTCTGGTGACATTTCTTTCTCATACATACTTCCTTAGCATTTGTTACCTTGAACCTACTCCTCCCCTCCTAAGACACTTAGTACCATATCCATTTTTAGGTGTCTGAAGCTGTTCCCTGAGATCACTGAAGCACTTTCTGAACTCAGCACTGATTGATGGAGAAATCATTCTTAAGGCAGTTGGAGAAGAGGACCTTAAAAACGCTCCACAAAATTCTTCAGGAACATTGCAGGACATAGGAGGAGAAGAGACCTCTTGAGTGATCAAGTGCAGGCTCTTGTTATCGCAGTCAGCCCTGTCATATAATTCCATTCATAAATTTATCATGCTCCATCTTAAAACTAGTTAGGTTGTTTGCCCCCATTACTCCCACTGGAAGTTCCAGTGTTCCAGAATCTTGCTCCTATGGTGATTAGAACCCTTCTTTTAATTTCTAGTCTAAATGTATGCAATACCAGTTTACAACCATTCATTCTTGTGCCAACATTGTCATTTAGCTGAAATAGTTCTTGGTATTTGACCTCCCAGCTGTATTTATAAAGATTATCCTCTCCCAGCTTTCATATTGCTAGATCAAACAAGCCATGCTCTTTTTATCTTCTCTTGTAAGATAGACTCTCCATTCCCCTGATCATCCCAGTAGCTCTTCTCTGCATCTGTTCCAGGTGTAATTAATCTTTCGTGAACATGTGTGACCAGAATTATTCAAACCCTTCCCAGCCCACCCCCAGACACACACATGACTTCAGTGGAAGTGTCAGAAAGAATTCATGTTCCTTTGCAAGCTCCTCTGTGTATGATTCAAACAGTCCGAGACTGGAGGCTGTCTATTGCAAGAATTCAGGAGCTCAAAGCTGGCACTAATACATTTTTCCTCACTAAAATTATTTACACTACACGAGACTATCAATAATAACATAAGGCGATTAAACAAGCCCCACTGTTCAGTTTTCAGAAGAACAGAAGGACTTAGCAAATGGCTGCCTATTAGACTTTACACAATAGTACTCAACAACAACAATTAAAAAAAAAGGCTGTAACCCAAATATTTATCATTACAGGATATCCACTGAGGATGCTGGGAAACATTTATACAGATTCAGATTTTGATTTATTAATAAACAAAGTGAAAGAATAATGTTCTGGTGATTAGCCTGGCCATTCTTATCTCTGTATTGTCTAAAATTTAGGGCTAGAATGTGGCAACCTCCTGTGTGGATGGAAAGTGGGCTAGTAGGCTGGGCACAGCCACAGCGCTTGCGTTCCCCTGGCCCCAAGAGCTACATGATGCTAGCACTGCTGCTGGACTCCTCAGAGAGGGCAGGGCCATGATCTCACACCTGTATCAACCAGCTGAACTAGCCCCAGGTGGGATGTGTGGTGTGGACACCCTGATGAACAGTGACAGGTGCTCATGTTCCCACTCCCCTGTGCTCCTGGAGACAGTAGGCTGGATTCACGTGACCCCCTTTGTGCTCGTTATGTGGACACAAAGATGTTCTGCTACAGCTGCAGATAGCCCCCAGGGAATACTCGCAATAGGGCCTCTGTAGAGGTGGCAGAGTATAGTGTATAGGAATAAAGTAATATCCCTTTAAAGAGTTTGTGAATCCTCTAGTGGTGCTAACACTGTGTTCTATGTTTTAGAAGCCACCAGAAACCAGTCACCGTAGCAAAGCATCTGTAGCTAGGCCATGCATGTTTGTATATGCTCAGTGAGCATGGTTATTTGGGACCCTACGGGGTGGTTTCTGCACAGTGGTGTTTCATTGTATAAAGAGCAAAAGCACAACACCCTGCCATCCCTGGTTTCCCCCCCCCCCCACACCCCACAAGGAGGCCCTCACACAGGGTGGAATATAGGAGAGGCCAGTGTAGTTGATGTGCAATTATGAGCATCCTATAACATTCTCCAGGGCAAAACCAGCCCAGCACCCACAGAATACAGTACGTGCAAGCTGTCACCTCCCCGTGCCTGCTTCAAGCACAGAAGCAGGGATGAATCAGAGCCATTGTGCCTGGCTGAGAGGCTCTGCTCCTGTAATCTTTCCTTAGTCTCTTAGCAGCAGTATGCCTGCTCCCTGTAATGTGTAAAATGAAGCATTATTCCAAACATGGGAATGAATTATTTATCCCCAGGAAGGATTTTCTCCTTCTGTAGCGAGCGTCTCTGAGACTGGTCCCTTTGTAGGTTGGGGAAACATACAAGACTGTGGCTGGTGTATAACAGGGACTCTTTAGCTAACTCTTCAGAGATACAGCTGTACCGTGCTATTCCCACTTATTAAAAACTTTGATTCACAGGAGGGAGGGATAAAAAGTGCACCAAGGCAATCTCCAGTGGCAATATGTACTTTTGAAAGGCTTGTCTAAAACAAACATTCTGCCGGCAAGGAACAGCGGGCCGCTCTGTATACGCTTAATAACCAAATGCTGAATATCTTTTCTGAAACCCCTTTTTGCACAGTTTCCAGAAGGAAACCATTTTAAGAGATCACCTTGGTGCACTGGTTTGGGGACTTGACAAAATCAAAGCTTATATTTATCTATAGTGCTGTAGGTATATTATATTTCTTTGCAGCAGGCGGTGTGATCAGCTGGCCAAACAGCATTTGGGACTGAAAAAAATGACATCATATTCCAAAAGACTGAGGGCATAAAATGTCACCTAGAATGACAGACAGCAAGCACCAGGTAGGCTCATGCTGTTAAAAACTGGCTTGGAAAATTTGTACGTGCTGGGCCTCGATGGAAAGGAGTGAATTAAGGAAAACAATAAGGAGGAACATACATTAACTTCACCCTGAAGTGGGTAATGGGGAGTGTAAGAGATCAAAATAAGCACTGTGTGTCTTTAGATTTTCATTTAGTCTTTCAAATAAAAACATAGTGAGAGACCCATTGGGGAGGGGTGGAAATTAAATCCAAATAGTATTTTCAAAAGGACCAATTGGAAAAGAGCAAATAAATAATGCATATGAATAGGAACTATCATTTCCTGCTAGCAGTTTATCCCACTTGACAACAGAGCTTAGAGCAGAGAACTCTACTTGCTGTCAGTCCTGCTGTGTAATCTGCATTCTCTGCTCCCTGGCTAATGTCATTCTCTCCTCACTGCTGAGCTGTGCTGGATATTTGTACTCGTAACTAAATAAAGGATTACCTTTCAGAGTGTCCACAGCGTGGTTGTCTTCTTCAATTGTAATCTTGTCAAGGCTAGACAGTGTTCTGAGCAGGGGGCGTCTAAGCTCATTGCCAGCACTCTGCCAATAATATAGCAGTAAAATGCAAATAAATGCCTAGATCCTCTTCATTAACGTGTATATTCATTTCACAACCCTTGTTTGATACTTGCAAGGACCTTTGTATCGTTGCTCGTTATTTCTCCATTTATGGCACAAATTATCTTTTTTTTTGGCTTATCGCAGATTTCCAATTTGGACTTGCATTAATGGTTATGGGTTCTTTGCAATGGTCAAGTGTGTAGCAGGAATGTGACATTCATCTTATAATGCAAGGACAGAACTGTCACCCTTTGCCCCAGCTTGAGTCATACAGCACCCTCTAGCAGGAGCAGACTGGACGTCCATTGAAAAACACACCAGCAGAGCATGACCTGAAGAAGAGCTCCAGTTGGTCCAATAAAAGATATTACCCCACCCACTTTGTCTTTATAATATCTTGGGGCCAACACAGATACAACAACACTGCATGTACCAGCAGAGTAACGTTTAGTGATCCGTTATATCCTATTTAAAGACAAGTTGTATATAGTTTGAGGCTCTTATCCTGCAAACCTTTCCAAAGCAGTAATCCTTTTTTATGGGGTAAATAGTATTACTTGCATGAGTAAGGATTACTCCTGGGAGTAAAAGTTTAGCCGGATCAAGACTTAAATTAGATTAATACTCATCATCTTTTAAATTATTGTTCAGTGGTTAGAATGTCTCGGCACACCTTTGAGATCAACTAGGAATTGACTGTGGGAAAAATGAGAAATAGAACTTAAAAGGGCTGGGGCCTACCCTGAAACCAAAAGGAACTGAATAATTTCTCCCAAGTTATGAGTTGTTGGTTAAAGCTGAGCGTATCACTTCTAACTCCTCAAGCGTTAGCTCTGTTGTAACAAGCCTGCCTTCAGAAGCCATCCTACCAACCCACCCACACATTAAGCACTTATTCTAAACCACAGGCTTCTCCAGTCTAATTACAACTATTGCGTCACCGAATGCCCTCAATCTGCATGAAGCGCTCCTACTGATGTGGAGAATCTAAGCCTCCATTTTCTCAAAACATAATTAAGTTTCTAGCTCATATGGTTCTAAATAAAAAACCCCAAATCTAAACAAAATGTAAAAAGATCATGTTGACTGCCACAGTCTAGAACACTAGCTTTAAATGTGAACAGTACCCATTCATCCCGTAATATGTTAACTCTGGAACCTATTGATGTCATTTAAAATGCCAACGCTGTTAACTGTGTCACTGCCAATCATTTTAATAGAAGCACCCATAATGGCTTATCCAACAATTACAAACTACTAACCACACCATCCCGGTAGCTAAAAGCCTCAACATCCACCTACCCAGATGCCAAAATATATCTTCCATGCTGGCAGCTTCTACAACATCACATCATGTTGTCCATACAAAATTCTGTAGCACACTGAAAATTTAAAGGCAGAGTAAAAGCAACTGAATCCAATATCAAAATAAACAACAGAAGGGCTATTTGTTTTTGTATTTAATTCAGTGAAAGCCGCCATGTTTTAACTCCCCAGGAATTGCCAGCGAATTTCCAATCTGTCACACCGAAGAGCTGCAACATCCAGAGGCTTTGTCACAAAATTTAGGTGCCACTTGCTGCTGAACATAAGGACCTTGGTCATAAATAGTTTAATGAGGATTTTAAACCATTACTTTATGCTTATGAGAACTACAAGGACCCTGCACTTAGGACCTGATTCCCATTAACACTAAGGAAACTTTACACCACTCTGGCAGTGAAAGTGGATCTTTATCTAGCAATATAAAAAGGCCTTAAAGTGATGTCAGTGTAAATGAGAATCAGGCCCTAAGAATCCATGGGGGGAAACAAAATGCCAAATCCTGCCATCTTTATTCAAGCCTTAGGAGCTGTTCCCATTGAAGCCAGTGGGGGATTTGCTGAATAAGGACACCTGAATTTAGCCCCAAGAAGCAAAGGAAAGAAGGACCACACAGAGTGAACATCATCCATTTCCCATCTCTTGTGTCACAGAGTTAGTTAAACTAAGCATGAAAAAAATAGTGTAAATTGCCCAATTGGTGTCAGCCCAATAAATTGCTGATGTCCTTTCTGATTGGATTTAAATAAATAAAAAAAAATCTGAAAAAACACAGTCGGGTGCCAGTTCTTTAAGGAAGTTTTGTGCTCAACAACAAGGATGCACAGCTTTCAAGTTGCCTGTACATTTCACCTCCTACAGCTCTACCTATGAGGAAAACAAAATCATTTTTATTCAAGTTTTCAGTTCCACATGACGGGAATGCAAAAAGAGACCTCTCCCCTAAAGGAGAAAGCTTGCTGGTATCTGTCAATGGCAGGTGCTTTTTATGTCAAATAAATTTACTGCAGGTACTTCAAAATGATGGTGGCGTGTCAGCCTCATCATCTCTGTCTTCAAGTCCAATTATACCTCTCCAGGGAGTGCATCTTGGAACACATTACCAAAATGCAGGTGTGGATCAATTAAACTACAAAACATACTGCTTTCAAAATCTGATTAAGGCCCACAGAACCAAGGGAGCACAAAGTAAGGGCCCGATCCTACAAGATGCTGAGCACCTTCTGAGAGCTGCCAACATTCCCAGGAACTTTAGCAGGAGATCAGAGCCTCAGCGCTCCTTAGCAGGCACTTAACACATTTCAGGATTGGGCCATTAAGGATGAAGACATCTCTTCCATCCTGCTAGATAGCAAAACGAAGTGCACAAAGCATCTTTACTCACCCCCTGGGGGCGCTCTGTCATATGCATAGCATTATTGCCACCCTACATCCATCCCAAATGGAGCAGGAGCTACAGGGGCATATATCATTACTTCCCACCAGGTTCCACCACAGTGGGCTGTATTATCTTTTTCATGGAATGAATTATATAACCCCACTGACTTCCATACAGTTGCCTGGCTGTAGCTGAGAACCCTAAGGGTATGTCTATACTGCAGCTGGGATGGTGTTTTCCACTGCAGGTAGACTGATGCGCTACCTCTGCTCAAGCTAACGCACTGAAAAAGACAGTGTGGCTGTGGCTGCACAGCTGGCGGCTCAGCCTAACTTCCCAAGTATGTACTCAGGGATCAGGCGGGTTGTTTTAATTACAGGAAAATAATGTTTGGAAATGTGAATTCATTTTCTGAGCATGAACACTAGTTGAAGCAGTATAAAGCCGCAAACTCCAGGAGGTTCACACATCCCTAATTAAAATGTTTAAGTGGCCCATGCATTACAGTTTATAAAGCAAAATTAATTTGCTGCAGAATCTGAGGTGAAAGCTTTTAAGAGTTTACCATTTTCTGCCCACAACAGTTTGCTATTGCTAACCTTGTTATGGCTAATTTGGCCAGTGTTCTCTCAGTTCATCTCTTAATATGAAATATTCAGTGTTTATCCTCAGCAATATTACACTTCAGACTCACATAAAATACTGAAGCACTCGTTTCCCAGGATTAGGATCAATGCCCTTTTACACTGTTTGCTCTAATGGCAGCCAAATACTAAAGTCGCTGTGTTTTGTCTTCCTCTCAACAGCACCTCCGCTGAAAGCTGTGTGACTGCACATCATCACGATGTGTTCTCCTCCCTCAGACAAGACATTCCAACTACCTTTGAAGACCCTGTGCATTTAAAAATAGCTTCCAGAAGACACACACGTGATGCCATAAGCTGTCTAAAAAGTGCCAGGCTAATAAATCTTTGCTATATACCATTGTGAAAGTGTAGAGTCTGCCTTACAGCTTTCATGTATTTATCTTCACACCACCTTTCTGAGGTAGGGAAGTAGGGGCTGAGGCACTGCAAGGCTAATGGCTAGCTCTACAAAGGAAATGAGTGGCTAACTGCCACTTTAGGCACCTACATCCAAAATTTAGATTCTCGAGGTAGTCATTCCACTACCACTCTCACCTGAAGGGCCCATTTGGGTGGGCATTTTCCGAAGCTGCCTAGCAGCTAGTGCCCTACCCAGAACAATGGGAGTGCTCTTGCCTTCCGCCCCCACCCCAACTTTTAGTCCAGTGGTTAGAGCACTCTCCCAGGATTTGAGGGGCCCAGGCTCAAATCCCCACTCTGGCTGATGTGGAGCAGGGATTTGAACTCTGGGCTCTTCCTCCCAGGAGAGTGCCTGAATCACTGGGTGATGGGTGGGTCTCCCTCAATCTCTCTCATTGAAACTGTTCTACTTGATATAAAATCCTTACATACTTATCGGAACAGAGACTTGAATTTGGGTCTCCTAGGTCGCTGGGGAGTGCCTTAAGCACTGGGCTACAGAGTCATTCTCTCATTTTCTCTGGCCCAGTGACTAAGTATATGGCTTGGTGATACTCGTCCAGTGGCACCAATTAACGCCTTTTTTGGCCGTCTCCCTGCCCTGAAAAAGACTGACTGGACCTGGGGTCTGAACCCACTAAATGGAACCATCTCACTCCCATTGGCTGAGGCAGTTTCAGGGCAGCTTGCTGCCCATGACCATCTGTTCTGTGGAGAGATAGTGTTGGCATATCCTGCTCAATCTATGCTGAACCTTTCAACAGCACTGAAGTAACTGACTTTAAAAAAAAACCTGGCTAAAAGGCATGCTGTAATAAACCAATTGATACCAAGGTAAATCCATCAACCAAGCTGGCATCTGAGGATTTCCACTGCTTCCAGAAAGGGTTGGGTCCTGGGGTGAACTATTTCCTTGAGAGAGATGACTGGGCACTGAATAAAGCTCTTAGGTAGTCTGGTGACAGACACTATAGAAATGATAGACTGATAGATAAGATTAGCCTTCATATTCCTGGTCCATGTTATTTACAGTAAGTTACACCCTTGATCAGCGATTTTAATGGCAAAGCAACAGGGGGGAAAATGGTGGGTGCTGAGCACCCACTGGCAGCCCCCCATCAGCTTTCCCCCGCTCCCCAGTGCCTTCTGCCCACCATCAGTGCCTCCATCTCCCTGCCCAAGCCTCCTACCCACCGCGATCAGCTGTTTCGAGGTGTTCAGGAGGTTCTGGGGGGAGGAGCAAGGACGCGGCGCGCTCAGGAGAGGGAGCGGAACTGGACGGGAAGACGCGGGGTGGGAATGGAGCAGGGGCAGGAAGAGGCAGGTGGGGGTGGGGCCTTGGGGGAAGGGGTAGAGTGGGGGCAGGGTCTGGGGCAGAGTACCCCCCTGGAACATTGGAAAGTTGGTGCCTGTGGCTGGTGAAAGAGACAAGTTTTCAAGCTACACAGAGCTCTTCTTTAGGCCTGAAGTAGCTCTGTGTAGCTCGAGCACTTGTCTCGTTCACCAGCAGAGCAGCTGGTCCAATAAAAGATATTACCTCACCCAGCTTGTCTCTCTCATATCCCGGGATTAACACAGCTACATCATCTCTGCAAACATTGCAATAATTGGAAGTTTGGAGCCTTGACTACCTTTGTGGATCTGGGCCAAAGACTCTTAATTCTGTCACAAAGACATTAAAAACCTATTGAAAAAGAGCCATTCTGTATTACCAGGCCCCTTATGTGGCTGATCCACAGAGAACATGAGTTTGTAACAAGCCCAGCTAAGGAGCGTTAACTCAAGTGGGGGCACTTCATGCTTTTAGCTCCGGAGGGTCCCATTTTAATCCCTGCTATGGCAGCTGTCACATATATGCTTGGCATGTCACTGAAAAATTACTATCCTGAAAGGCCCTCAGCCACCTGGCTCTGAGTATGGCACAAGTGGGGGTTGCGTACCCCTTCATCTGCGCTAATCCAGGGTTGCCATTCTGCACTTGGACACTTGAAAGGAGTTCCTGCCATGTAGGTAACAGAGAGGCTGAATCTACTTAAATAGCCCCCTCAGGCCTTTAGCACTAGGGCCAACATTTTCAGAATTTGGGCGCCTTGGTTTTCAGATGCCCCAAACGCCCATGGTCTCCCCACCTCAGCACCTCTGAAAATCACAGTAGTCACGTTCAGGCACCTAACTGTAGTGACCCAGGTCTGAAAAACATTAGCCTCAGCAGTTAGCCCATCCTACCCAGACATTATGATTTAGTTGTACTGCAGTCGCACCTGGGGGAGGCCTAGTCACAAGCCAGGACCCCATTGTACTAGGTGCTATACAAACACAGAAGCGGAAATGGTGTTTACACTTACTCCTGTTCCAGAAAAGCTCATTCCCAGATGTATTCCTTATCTTGATGTAGGCCTTAAGGACAGGCTAGCAGGGGAGGGGAGGCGTATGTGTGATCCCCCTTCTCTCCTATGAGGTTTCTCCTTCCCCCGTCATGTTTCAATCTATGTCAACTACCAGCTTTACTGTTCGTTACAATATCAGATAAAGAAACGAAGCCCTGTTAGCTACTGCTAGACAGGAAGTAGTGGGTGGTGGGAGGGGAAATTAGGTCTTCTATTGCTTTAACATTAATTATGGAGGATTCAAGATACGGTTTGTGGTACAAAAGCAGTGGGCAGAAATGGTTTGAATTTGACCTTCATCATAATTAGGCAGCATATTACCAGAAAGTGAGGAATAATGCATTAGAGTGCTTTCCTCTGGCAACCAACAAGGGACATGCATTCTCTCACAGTCCTCAGGATGATATGACACCGGTGTTTTCAATATATGCTTCTGCTTAGGCAGAAGGACCCTGATCCTAAGTACAGGGTGTATCATGAATAACTGTGTTGAAATCAGTGGCGTTACATGGGTGTGAGATCTGAATCAGGCCCTGTGAATCTAATAAGTGTGGTTGAGAGTCCATTCAGTAAAGAAAAACTGGGCTAAATTCCTCTGTGGTTTAACTCTACTGAAACAAATGAAATTACAGCACAGATGAATTTGGCCCATTGGTCTGGCCCAGTGACTGTTCCATTGTCACATTTGGCCAGAGAGAAAGAAAGAAGGCAGTGAGAATGTCCAGGGGTTATGGCCCCAATTGGGAGGTGGGGGACCCGGGGTCCAGTCCCCGCTTTTACAATCACTTTTTCATTATTTATCCACTGTAGAACAGCTTCCACAGGAGAGACTGAGGGAGCCCCACATGACAATATGCATAGCTCAGTGGTTACCGCACTTTCCAGAAAGTCAGGAGACCCCTGTTCAAATTCTTTCTCCCCCTCTGGCAGCGGGGACTGAACCTGGGTTTCCTACCTCCAGGGCAAGTACTCAACCACTGGGCTAACAGTCATAAGGTGGGCAATAGGTAGCTCCCAGAGCACACCTACCAGATCAGTTCCTGCACTCGACTTAGGCAACTGAAATGCTTTGAGAGAGATGTAGCCGTGTGCATGTCCGGAGGCAGCAACTATAGTCACTAGTGAGTTTAGGTGGCTACAGGATTCAGCGGGAGTTTTATGGATCACAGTGGAGCCAAAACTGGGATTTAGACACCTAAA
Organism: Dermochelys coriacea; assembly: GCF_009764565.3. NCBI lineage: Eukaryota > Metazoa > Chordata > Testudines > Dermochelyidae > Dermochelys > Dermochelys coriacea. Next base: position 22,953,600 of record NC_050082.1, read on the forward strand.
CTCAAGACTTAGGCACCTAAGCACCTTTTTGGATCTGGGCCCTACATATTTATACAGCACCCAATCAACATGGTATCTAGGCAGCTGTAAATGTATACATACTTGGTAACACACATAAATAGTAAGTGGCCAGGTTATGCTCATTTACATCACTGTAAATCCAGAGTGGTTTCACTGAATTCTGTGGAATTACATCACTGTAATTCAGAGCGAGGACAGAAATAAGCAAAAAGGATTGTCTCGTTAACAATCTACTAACTCATAATCTACCAAAGAAAAATAAAAGATTAAGAATGCAATGCTCTCGGTTCTGGCCAACAAAATATGACATCTCTGCTATTAGGACGGAACAATACAGGATGGAATTAATGGTGTAAGGAAGCACAAAATTAGTAAATTACATCCAACCCAACTGACAACTTTTATGAGAGGGTTTAACTTTGTATGGAAATGTGTCTGGAAGTGAAATCAATATGGACTTTACAAAAGGAGCTTATCAAGGGGGGCAGCTACATGTTCTTTCTGAAATAGATAGCGAAACCCTTTCCTCCCCCCCACCCCGCCCCCATGTCCATGCTAAATTCCAACTCAGATCTTTAACAACTGTGAGTTCGAGCCTGATAAATTCCCAGCTAAAAAACACATTCAGATGGAATTAAGGCAGAGAGAACATAGCAATAATTTGGGGTAAAATACATCATGAGGTTGTTGCAATTATCCAAAAAAATAAAATTACTCCCACTTTTAGGCCCCTTTACATGACTAAGGTGAGATAAATTGACCTTAGCATAAATGAGAATCAGACCTCTTGCCTTTGGTTAATTACATAATTAGTAATACAATGGTCTACCTGTTCTAATAGCCAAAGGGCATGCGTGGTCCCAGGTGAGAGTCTCTTTTATCAATTATCAATCTATCAATTTGATGCCAGAAAGTTTCACACAGCAGGCTAAATTAAGCACTGATTTACACCCTGTTCAGTCTCTGAAGCAAATGGGATAATACAGGGTGTAAACTGGTGCTGGATTTGATCTACTGTTCTAGGGCCTGTTCCAAACCCCAGCCAAGTCAATAGAAAAGTCTCCCATTGACTTGAATAAACCTAGGATCAGGCCCTTAGTTCTTATTCTGCCCGAGAATAAAACCTATTTTGGAAAAAGAAAAGAAAAGCAGTCAAAGGGCAGGAGCCTCGCTTTCACAAAGTGTATAAATTCACAACTGCAACTGGAAAGCTTGTCTCTTTTCTTAGAGGTCATGTCAAGCCTTATTTAGTTGCCAGCTCCAGTGGACCTTTTAAATTCAGGAACCAGAACAACTTCATGCCCAGCTTTGACAGCATACCCATTTGGAGGGCTGCTGCTTGAACTAACTGGATTTTAAACAGGCAGTGTTTTGAAATGTAACGCCTCCCTATAGGCTGCAGATGTTAATTTTATTATGGAGGAAGTCTTTTTCCTGACCTTTTTATGTCTAACGTGATCCAATCTTCTCTAACCACAGAAAATTCTAGAACTAGTAGACACTTTACTAATACAAAAGGTAAGTCCATAAGCTCTGTGTTACAGACCTGTATCTGGTTTTCTGAAATGAAAAAAACCCCTCAGTTCTTGAGTTTACAAGAGCAACAATTCACTGTGAAAACAACAAGGAGTCCTTGTGGCTTATAGCCCACAAAAGCTTATGTCCAAATAAATTTGTTAGTCTCTAAGGTGCCCCAAGGACTCCTCGCTGGTTTTGCTGATACAGACTAACACGGCTACACCTCTGAAACTTGAATGCATTGTGAAGTGATAAATAACAGGTTTCAGAGTAGCAGCCGTGTTAGTCTGTATTCGCAAAAAGAAAAGGAGTACTTGTGGCAACACATCCGATGAAGTGAGCTGTAGCTCACGAAAGCTTATGCTCTAATAAATTTGTTAGTCTCTAAGGTGCCACAAGTACTCCTTTTCTTTTTGATAAATAACAGAGCCTCTAATCAGATAAGAACAGCAGCATGGTACATAGCAAAAAATAAAAGTGAAATTTATAGCAGGCAACTGTGCTCCTTTGAAAATCAAGCTGGTCACACGTGGAGATATTCATTCATGTTTCCTCTGGTAAAGATTTCAAAGAAATTGGGTTAAAAGCAAAAAGGAAATGTGATTTTATTTCAGCGGATCTAATGGGAAACAGAAACACATAAGGCCTGATTGAGTCTCATTTACACTAAGGTCCATTTACACCCATTTGGCAGTGTGACTGGATCAGAAAGCGGTCACAAATTTAATTACACTGCCAGAGTGGTGAAACCCAGAGTCACATTGCAAATGAGAACCAGGCCATTAAAGTTTATGAACATTTTACTTAAATGCACAACAAATAACCCCTCCCCATCAACTCCCCCTGCAGCTATACTGTAAATTGGTATCTGTTAGATAACTCAGAAATTATTTGTGTTCATGAAAACGAGAGCTAAGTGTGCACCCCCAAAAAAACCAAAAGCAAGCAAAAGTTGCCTGGTTATCGATTTTGTCACCAACTTAGGTGTTGGGTTGTAGTTTCTGGCTAGAGTGAAACAAAAGATACAAGCAAACCTGAACAAACGTGCACAAAGCCTGAGAGCATTGGTCTGGGAACGCGAAAACCTCAACTGATAACATAATTAAAGAAGCTGCAGTCAGGAAAAATTGTTTGTGGATAAAATACTGTGTTGAATTTGATGATGAGGGTGATGCAGTATGATTTCCAGACTTCAAGACTTAAAGCCTGTTTTTGTGGATACAGACTAACACAGCTACCCCTCTGATACGTTGTATGATTTGGTTCAGATCCTTCCAGACCTGACAATAGAACATCATTGTAGTTCTTTAATCAATTACCTTATGTAGAGAATTTGAATGAAATTTGAATTGAAGTGCATGTTGAGTCCAGTACACATTTCAGCACAATTCCTTTTTTTCCACATGTGTCATAAGAGAATTTGCTCACTTCATAAAATGCAGCATGCCAAAGTATGTCTTGGGTTTTGGGGGTTTTTTTGCGATTTTTATCAAGACTTACAAGATACTGATGAAAACACCTCCTTTTCTAGTAACACTTCTACAAACACCTTCTCTAGTTTGACAATAGATATCCTAAAATTTCACCAGTAATGTTACAAAATAAGTTCTTTAACCCACTCCCCTTTATTGTCTTTGGAGATAAATTGAAATGTGTTTGGTTACCACATACCAGATGCAATGGCTGATAATGAAGTCATTCCAAGTATTTTTTAAATAAGGCGAGAGGGTGAATTTTTGGATCCAGTGAAAATCCATGTACATATACTTCAAAATGAATAATAGGTTGACGATATACATTTTCTTGTTATCCTAAGATAGCATGAAAAATTCTCTGACAAAGTATGTGCTATCTACTAAGACCTCTATGGTCTTATCTACAAAAAAGGTTACAATGAAGAGTTAAAATACTAAGACATGGACTTTGGGCTTCAAATAGGAATCTACAGAGAATATATAAATATGGTCTGTCAGATCTAGAAATGTATTTAGAGAAGACATAATTACTATCTAGAAGACCAGAAGGAATGTTCTTTGTCAAAGATTACAGAGGTAGTTAGTATTAAAGTTCCTGGGTCACAGGATCTCTGTTTGCAGAAGAGGTAGCCTTATCTTCTGTAACAGCTGTGTCCATGCAACTCAGAAAAAGAAAAACAACTACCATTCCAAGACTACTCTTTGAAAACTCCACAGAGGTAAGGATAAAGGTAAGATAAATCCTACTCAGATCTGATGCTTATGCACCACCAACAAAAAGCAGACATAATAAACACACAATTACAGTGCTTTTCTACTCTTATGTCTACATAATAATAATTTGTATGACTTTGTTTTATATGTTAACAACAGTGGCAAAGTTATACAATCAATGACTTGAAAAGGTCATATTTACAATGCCTTTGTCTCGCCAGTGATTGGTGTTAATGTAGAGGGAACCAATTTAATCTATTACATTTGAAAGCAAAGTCTGCTTTTTTGCTACAGTAGGTGGGACAAGGTGGTTTAAAAAGTCATAGATCTTACTATAAAGAAGTTTTTTTTTTAAAAAAATCTGCTTTCTTGTGTACCAGGTGGCATAATGTATCAGTAGTGCAAGTAGTCTTTCACCTCTGGAGAACTCAGTTTAAGTCCTTTGCGGTGAAATCTTGGCCCCACTAAATCAACTGGAATGTTGCCATTGACTTCAATAGTACTGGAATTTCACTCTTGGTCTAATCGTCACTCTTATACACATCACAAAGGCACCTCGGAATTTGGTAGAGTGCAATGTCTTTGCTTAGGAGAAGCTCTGGACTGGAAAAACAAGGTCAAAAAGGTCAGGAGTGTATTAGCAACCTGGCAATATATCAATCCTAGCAACTCTTACTATTTATGTAATAATGGGTGCAGAAGGACTGCATGGCAACAAGGGTGCCTGAATGACGGATTGATTCTTCCCAAGTATTACACCAGACAACATGTGCTTTCCCCTCAGCAGCATTGATCTGCTAGCAAGCAAAAAAAGAAGCAGGGCCATGATTCCATTCTCCCTCTTTTGGTGGTTTAGCACCACTGAGGGCCCTGCACACTCCATGTACATGCATTCATGCTATACAATCCAGGGATTCACACCAGCCTTTCTGCTAGGCACACAGGCAGCACCTGTATTGCTGGGTTCCACAATACAGAAGGAACATGCTCTCCCTGCATAACCTCCAGAAATCCAATGTCAATGCCCTTTTGAACACTGACACTGGATCTTTTCTGAGTGGGTCTCCATGACTGCAAAGTTGAGGGCCTGAATTGCCACAGAGAGCACAAGGACAGAGACTGTGGTTGGCTTCTGTTCAGGGGCACGATGAGTTGGGGCAGAAAGGAGAAGCTCCATCTCTCCACTTTGCACACTTTAGTTTAGCCACTTTACCTTTATGACGTCTTCATCAGCTGATTTACATTCAGTGGACTCTGAAACATCAATCACAGAACCATCCTCGTGCACAGCAACAACTTTCACCGGAACAGATACCGTCTTCCCTGTCAGAATGGCCGTGTTGAGGACTTCTGTATCCTACACATACACACACATGCACAAAAAGGGGATGCACGTTAAAGAAGCATGGCCACCGAGCACACGAAATGTAGACATTTCCACTGTTGTCGGAAATTAGACATGATGCTTATTGATCTTCATCCTTGACTTGCAATTTTAAAAATTAGGTGCACTGCTAAAGTAATTTGATGATACAAAATATAAATACACCAACAGATATAGCCAGCATGATGCAATAAATCAGGTTTGTTCTGCATTCTTCGTAATGCTTTGCAGAAGACAGGGTCATATGTCACAATCTTTATAGAGCTACACAAATCTTTCCATCTCTAGCTCCCAAGTTATGTCAGTGGTTGTAGAAGTGGATACCAAGTGTTACGATAAAAGGACTCCCCACCCCCCTTCCACTGTTTCCCAAATTCTCCTTAAAAGACGTGCCTGTTAAGTGGTTTCCTTCTTTGGGGGCTTGAGTGAAACCTTCATTTTCATGTCACATTAGAAAGAGATGTGGCGCCAAAAACAACAGAAAGCCAAATGCAAATTTTAAAATCTTTCCCCATCAAAATCCCACCTGGAGACATTGTACTGGCCATGAAGCCATATTTACATTCTTTGTTCTACATTAGGTAAGGCATAAACCAGATGTTTTGTGCAGTAAATGACTGTTTAATGTTCATTTATGTTGATCAGTCTCATTTATAACCAGCTGTCATCAAGTAGGAAAGGACAGCATGAGTAAAAGAAATAGATGACAGAAGCAGAAGTGAAAAAAAACAAAATAAAAACCCTGCAAAGTCCTTACAAGGACTACAGATTGAGCAAGAATGAAAACCGAAATGTATCACCTTGTGGAGAAAAAAATGTAGATTGCAGAAGACATATAGGATCAAATTCAGCCTGCTTCATCCATGCCAAAACCATTGGTGAGCAACCTGCAAACCATATACAGTCAGACGTTATATATATACACACACATATACATACACAGTAATATGCTTGTGTGTGTATACATGTAATATATCATAGGACACAAACATAATGGTGAGATGATGCCCCTGTGATAAGTTGCATTTCACCTGGACCATTTTATCACAATGCCATTTTCCAAGTCATTCTTCCATAAACGACGTTTTTCTTCAAAGGATTAGGTAGAAAAATACGTCCCACAAGGGACATAATTAACAAGTACAGCTGAATAATCCTACTTTTGAGAACTCTTTCCGTTGGGGAGGGGAACATGAACCACCTAACTCTCCACTCAGGGCCTGATCCAAAGCCCATCAAAGTTAATGGAAAGACTCCCATTGACTTCAAAGGCTTATATGGGCCCGGCTGATCTCACCTATGTCAATTTTGCACCAGTTGTTATACCAGTAACCAGCAGTTGTTCCTGCTTTACACCAGTGTAAGCGAGAGGAGAATTGGGCCCAACAAGCTTCATTTTAAAAACCAATTGGTGATTATCGGCTACATTGACATCATCTTTGGCACTACTGAAGGTTAATGCAAAGATTACAAAAGGATTGTTATTCCTTTTGTACACTTCATCTGAACTGGGAAGCTGAGGACAAGAGAATAGGTCTAAGAATTGACACATCACTAGCCCATTTATTTTTGGATGTTCTGAAATACTTTTATAATGATCCTGACATAAAGTGTTGCCCTGTGTTCCTCTCAGCATGTTGAGAAACTCGCCGTGCTGATTAGCAGTTGCTGCGTCACAAAAATAAACTTCACTGGGAGGAAAAGTTATGATATAAAATCAATATCTCAGATGCTTGGATCCAGTGTTATGCAACTACAGTAGACTGTGTTAAGGCCTTTTTACGAGTTAATTATTTTCAGACTCCAAAAATGTATTTCCTCTGTGAGAAAGAGTGTGAAGTCTGAACTGAACTAATTGCCTGTCCATAAGATATATATATTATATATATATATTTTAAAATGGATCTTTGACAAGTAACAACATTTCAGAGAGACTCAAGTAGGTGTCTTTTACATCTTTGTAGTAGGGCTTGTTAGAGACGAACCGTTTCCTGAATTTAACATGTCTATAGTGATTATTACTGACAGTGCCTGAAATCTACAGAAGGGTAATAACATTGATTTACAGGTCAGCTGGCATAAATTGGCAGAACTGAAGCTGACGAAACTATGCCAAGCTTCACCAGCTGAGGATCTTAACCACATAGACTAAAACGTCCCAGATGTGAAATGGTAAACACCCGTGTCTGGCTTCTGTAAACTGAGGGTTTTTTAAAAAAGTATAGATAGCATACAAAAATGGAATTCTATTAACTCATGTGGGAGCTGCATATTCATATTGCCTGCTCTGTCCCTGAATAATAATTACATAAGTGTTTATCTCTAATTCCTTCTCTGTACCTGAATGCATTAGCACTTCAGCAGAGCTTTTCTTAATAACAACTGTAACCTGCTAATAGTGTTTCTTTGTTGTCTGAAGGAATCTACTTCTTATCCAGCCTAGGCTAAATTAAAATTTAATACAACATCAGGTCGCAACAGAACTAGGAAGCAAATGACAGCTGTTTAATTAAAACCTAAACCTGATTAGATGGCACTACATGAAGTGAGCTGTAGCTCACGAAAGCTTATGCTCTAATAAATTTGTTAGTCTCTAAGGTGCCACAAGTACTCCTTTTCTTTATATTCTAGAGGAAGAGTAGAAAACTACCAAAACTCCAGGCCAGGATAATGGCTTTATTTGAATATGAATAAACCCTATGTGCATCTACTGTAAATGTTTACAACTCATTGCTTTGGACAAACCAGGGAGTGGGGAAATATGAATGGGAGACTTGTCAAGAGTCATGATAAAGCTGTGATTGCCAACATTCCCTATTAACATGGTGTATGCGTTACCGAGAGTAGGGATTATTGAGGAATGACGGCAGTGGATATTAATGAACCCCCTCTATGAAACCCACAAGAGGGTTATGAAAAGCCCAAATAATTAGGCTTTAAATAGCTGTGCTGCATAGCGTGGCGTCTTCCCCTGAAACACATGCTCATAGCCTGGCGGAGGGGCTCCGCCGCACCGAGAACTGCATTCCTCACCTGTGGTGGAGGTTCTTGGCCAACAGATCAGCGTAGCGGTTCATCTACTGCTACACTGTGTCATATAGCTATACATACCCTACACATCACCACCAGTGTAGACAAAGTCTATTACAAAGCCAGAAATTGAACTCTTAGTCTCCTTAGTCCCAAGTCCAACACCTTAACCACAAGAGCATTTTTCTTCCACACAAGTATCCGTGAGCAGCCATTTTGCAAACATCCTATCCCTATGTGCACTGTGTTACTTAAGTAATGCAGAGGACCTTCTGCTGGCCCTGTACACGAGGATGAATATCAATCCTATTGATTAATGTACAGGCCGGCTTATTTCTTAGAGGTTAACAAAACATGTTGCAGTACAGTAAATCTAATAAAAACATTCAATTGTAAATCAGGAGGGAAACTTAAAGCCAGCCCTGTTCTGCTGACAAATGTTACAGCCAAATGCCTTTTGGCATTTAGTTGAAATGATTGTCTTTAGTGAAGAAGGCATGGAGATGAAACATTTGTCTGCAGAACTGCATTCCTTTATTATTATTATTTTTCCCCCCTGTGTGTATCTCGTGAAAAGAAATTTGTAACATTGGAACTAATCTTTTGGAACCCATTCTCCAGTCCCATAATGGCATCTCTTAGAAATGTAAATTACAGGGCAGGGTGTGACGTGGGTCTTTTTTAACCTCATTAGATAAACTATTCACCACCGTTTGCTTCAGATCAAAGAGCAAGGCAATGTAAGTCTATTAAGCAAGCTTAATATATAAATTAGATAATTTGCTAAAATTATTATAATCCAGAACAATTCTGGTGTACTTTTCCCTCATAGTTGAATAGTGTTGTAGGATTCAAATACATATTAATGAACCGCACTTGGTGGAAAGCTATTTATATTTTCCACTACCGCATATCTGTTGTGACTCACAGGTAAAATCTGCCACTTTCTCACCCAATGGTGAGAACGTACAACTGAGATTATGTGTTTATTAAACATTAGGGAACATTTACAATCTTCCATAAGTGCTCATTGTTCTTTGAGGGTTTCCTTAAATTAATCCAGTTACACTCCATTGACTCTGCCTTATACCAAGTGGCCAGTCTCACACTTTAATCCCAGTAGGAGAGCAGTGAGCTTGATCAATATCTGATTATTCGCTGGTCATACTTGGGAGCCTGATCCTGCTGTCCTCACATACCCATGACTGAAACTAACATGGGTTCTGCGTGGGAAGGGACTGAAAGATCTTAAATTACAAATTTAGCTATTTTTAGTCACCTGAGCAGTACCTTAATTCATGCATAATTCTGCTGATTCCACCGGGACTACTTACACAGTCACGTACTATTCTCTACGTACATGGGTGGCAGAATCATGCCCAGAAGAATCTGTATGCCCTGCCCCCCACTTCCAACATTCATTCATGTCAGTAGAAGGTCATATCCCTGCTCCTCTACCCTTTCTCAGGCTCCAGCTGTTTCCTCATGTTAACGTTTTATAAATTCTATCATTATTAAGAATGATCGACTATGACAGATGGTAAATCACAAATACTGCAGGCTATCATGCCAAAGTTAAAGGTCATCCTTTATCACTTTTGTTTTCCTGCATAATAGATTTAATTCATATTGGGATCCCCAAGGAAGAAGAGGTAGGAGGCCACATCCTGCAGACAAAGTTAAGGTAGATTAAACTATAGAAGAGAGAGAGATTCTTAATCGCGGATTCTTTTCATGGCCTTTATGCAGCCCATATCAGCCTAATTATTCTAGATGTATATTATAGCGTGCACTGCAATAACACTTGATCTCACACAAACACATATGAGCAAATATGTTTGTTCATAGATTCCAAAATGAAATTTTATTTACTGTCTTATCTCCTAACAAAACATATATTGGAGGAAACTGATTCCTTAACTTGTGTACTATACACAGCATGTGCTAGGATCTCAGAGGTGTCAGCTAGAATGGCAATTGTATCATGAAATTCATGGAGGTCAAAGCTGAGATTTCTGATGTTTGCTATTCTTTTTATAAACTTGCTCCTGTAATGTCATTAAAAAAAAAAAGAAAGAAATTTGGTGATTTTTTGAGGTTTATCCAGGAATGATATGCAAATCCTGCAGCCAAAGCTGAACCCTGATTAGCAGCATAAACAACATCACATATGTGACCTGAGCAAGATGCCATTTTTAAAAAAAAAAAAACCTCATAATAGCCGATCTGCACCCCATTAAGTGGAGGTTCAGAAAGCAGCCTGATGCACATGGCAGGAGTAATTGCAACCTGTCTAACAGTCCTCTGTGTTTTAGCTGAACACCAGTATCCTCTGCTGTTAGCAGAGACCTTTCCTGAGAACAGGCTCTACCGTTTTGCTTCAGCCCATAAGGTCCCAGCAGACTTTATTCACAAAGCTAGCTGTGCTAAACATCTTGACACTCGTGTTCCAAAATGTAAACTAAAGGTTGTGACAATAAAAGGATGGGAAATTCTCAAAGCAGGAGAAAGCTTGTCACCTGACTGCTTTTGGCAAACCACATGGAAGAAAAACCCACTGAGGTCTCTGGGTTTGTGCTTCAATGCCATTGTGTGTCCCATGCAATAGAGGATGCATGAAAAGATTGTTCTCCTTTTACAACACTGACCGCATGTCAGAGAACAAAAGGTAGCTGGAGCTAGAATCTCTCATCTCTATTTATGCACACACTCTCTGAATAATTTTCTTGCTGTTCCTTATCTTTTCTCAGCATCTTCCCCCACTACTTAGAGTAGGTAATTTGAATTAATAACCATAAAGGGATATTCCAACCAATCTGACAATCAGGTTTGGATACTTTATTGGGAGCTTTAATGGACTGCACTCTAGAGGACCCAGCAGGGGATCAATAATAATTTTTGAAGCAGACCTTTGACAAAGTTGCATCTCTTATTTTGAAATTGCCTATTCTGCATGGAGTGTATATGGCAAAACTTTAAGAATGATCTCTCTAGGTAGGTATTTAAAGCATGCTTAATTATCTAGCATAGTATCTGAACAGTCATCTGGTAAATTTATGCCAGCTGTATGTAGTAGTAAATGACTGGTAATCTTTATAAAACACATTGGGAATGCTCTCAGGATAGTAAAACTATTGTCATATTGGACATTTATGGTAACACAGTGCTACTTAGTTTATGATAATCGTGGACCTGATGCTCCTTTCCCATGCGACTCCATCCGGTTGCTGCAGTCTGCCTACAGGCTGTGGATTGCAGTATCGGTGCCCAAATTCACACCCTTGCACAATAAATTCTTTTTGAAATGTAAATTAAATAACAATTTCAGAAACCCCAAGAAGGCAAAGCAATATATATCAATCTTTTCTGTTAAGGAACACAAGGATTGCCATACTGGTTCAGTTCCCCGATCCATCTAGTCCAGTATCCTGTCTTTATTGGTGGCCATCATGTTTCAGAGTCTCACATTGGGCTGATATGGAATAATCTCTCTCCAGGGAAGTCTCACATTAGGGAAGTCTCACAAGAAGTCTCACATTAGGTGATATGGAATAATCTCTCTCCAGGGAAGCCTTCTTCTAATCCCTAATAGTTAGAGATTGTCTTAAAAACCAGAAGCAGGAAGGTTTATATCTTTCCTGGATAAAGAAATAACTTTTCAGAGCAGATGATAAGATATACTCCAGTTCAAATGGGAATTCATTCAGGGAAGTCCTATGGCCTGTGTTATACAGAAGCATAGGCACCAACTCCGTGGGTGCTCCAGGGCTGGAGCACCCAGGGAAAAAAATTAGTGGGTGCTTAGCACCCACCGGCAGCCAAGCTCCCCTCCCACTTCCGCCCACCTGTGGCCCCCACCAATCAACTGTTCCCCCTCCCTCCTGGCACCTCCTGCACGCTGCAGAACAGCTGTTCAGCAGCGTGCAGGAGGCGCTGGGAGGGAGAGGGAACGGGGATGGGATGCGCTTGCTGGAGGGGCAGAATGGGTCAGGGAAGAGGTGGGGTGGTGCGGGGGCAAGAATGGATGGTGTGAGGTCCTGGGAGAAGGAGTGGAGTGTGGGCAGGAATAGGTGGTGTGGGGTTCTGGGGGAAGGAGTGGAGTGTGGGCAGGGATGGGGTTGGAGCCGGGGCAGGAAGAGGCAGGGTAGGGGTTTGGGAAAAGGGCGGGGGCTGAGCGGGGGTTGAGCACCCCTTGGGGAAAATTAGAAGCCAGCACCTGCACACAGGAGGTCAGAGTAGATGATGACAGTGATCCCATCTGGTTTTATAATAGGAGTTATGGGTTTGAATTTCTGGCCACCATTTGCAATTTTGCCCAGGGACCTTGAGCGCTACTGGTTTAAGAAAGCATGTCCAACCAAAAAAAAAAATGCAATGACCATTTTGAAACATTTCTTTTGAATGTTTCTCAGCCAGCCGTGTCTTACTGCGTGAGATGGAGCGAATACTATATCATTGCTATAATGCAAGAGTTGGCAATTTACTGGCTTGAAAAGTAAAGCCAGCACTAATCGAAATATAGGGTTGCATTATCATATGATTTTACTGCTCATCTGGGTAATCATCATCTGTCATGACTGCTACCTGGGCAGAAATCCATATCCTTCTGTAATAACGGCTGCTTTAATGTTATAGGAGAATACTCAAATACATACATTGCATGATATACATTGTCCCCATCCTTGAGCAGTGTTCTCTCATGGCTACAGCAAGCATCTGCAATCAGGACTTCTGGGAGATAGATCTAGGTATCCCCTGTTCTGCTTCTCACTTACTAGCTGACCTTGATAAGCCACGCACAAAATAGGTATATAATAAGATCTACTTGGGGAGGTATTTGTGAGGGGTATTGTGAAGTTCCGCAAAGTGCTCTGAGGTCCTCAGATGAGAGATGCTGGCCGACAAGTGTCACCACAGATTTAGCTCTTTTGCTAGGTGCTCCAAACGCGTTAGCGACTTGATCCAGTGAAGCCATATGACTCATGCAAATACAAATGCTGCCCTTCAAAATGTGAATGAATAGCATAGTCATAGCCCAGCCAATGTATATCTACCATCATTTCAATACAATGCACAAGCAGGAGCCTCCTCTCCCTGTCCAATAGGGGCCTGCTGAGGGCCATTCGGAGCACACAATGAGGCAAAAGCTAGCATCTAGCAAGAGAGCAGACAGTCAGGGAGGCAGCAGGGTCATTTCCCTGCTGTCTTTCTCCCTCAGTTGATGATGGAGCTGGATGGACATAGAAGAGAATGGAGGCTTCCATTTCATAGAGGATGATGCAGTGTCTACCCTTCCCCCTTATGCTCCCTGGGGTTCTAGGAGGCCCTCTCTCTGGCCTACATGGGGACACTTGGAAAGTTAATGCAAACTGAAAGTGGATTTGTTAAAGCGATTAAGCTCCTGTGTGGACACTCTCATTCAGAAGTAAAGTGGCCTTAGGTCAGTTTAGCATGCTTCACTTTGGAAGACGTGATATCTCCCACTGGAGGAGTATGTACCAACCCCAACCCCAGCCCGAAATCTTTAAATAGCACACAACGAGTAGCTCTCTTCAGTCTAATAGCCCTCAGCAGCCCTGGTTTCAAAAGGAAGAATTGACAGGTTGAGAACTTGATGTTAAAAGGGACAGAAATTTTCAGACTCCTCATTGTTTCTCAGCTCTTCTTAAATCTTTGCTTTGAACAGCATTTCTGAAAGGCTCTCCGAGAAGAGAAATGGAGCTATTTATAGTTCCATGCAGGTAGCAGGACAGTAGTTCACTGTCACTTTCACCATTCACTGGCACAAAAATTCAGCTAACCTCTGTTCACTCTTACAAGTAACACCAGGAAGGTTTTATCCATGTTTCTTCAGGTATCACATATATTTTTTAAAAAAAAATAATTATGTGATTCAGTTCCATACTCATGAAGGCTTTTTTTGGTTCTGTTCATTTCTTCAGGGAGAAAGCTGTGAAGTGGCATTAGAAAATAGCTATTGGCACATTTGCTCTCTCTCTCTCTCTCTCTCTCTCACTCACAGCTCAGATTTCCAACTGCTCAGCGACTTCCCACCCCTCGAGGTCATGGTCAACCTAACTGCAATCTCCAAGTGATTCATTGACACCTAAGCACAGGGAGTGTAAAACAGGGACAAATCAGAAGGGTAGCATTTTACACCCACTTTTGCACAGGTGTAAAATGACTGCCCAAAGCGCACAGGGCGAATCAGGCCCCTGAAGACTACAAAGGAAACTGGAAAAGAAATCTTCTACAGTCCTGAAAATGCTGAGGCGGAGAAGAGGGTGAGTTCATGCCCTGCATCTTGCCTGTCAGAATACCTCAAAATATCAGAGAATGAATCTGATGCTGATAATACAGCCAAGAATCTTAGAACAGAACCATAGTCTCCCTCTAGATATGGATCTATATCCTTAGATTTCCCAAATCTACCACAATCACAAGCCCTCTTCCATAAAAAATATATGATTAGTATTGTTTTTATAATTAAACTGTATTTGGTAACAGATGCAATTCTTTTGAGTTAGGAAATGGAATGATCATATCCTTAGCATATAAATTGTGAAGATAACATTATTTGGAAATGAGATTATAGAATATATATTTTTTAAAGTAACTTTAAATTGTTGCAGTATCATGATGTTAGACTGCAAGCTCTTCAGAGATTGGGACTGTCTCTCACTAGTGTTGTTGTAGTCATATTAGTCCCTGGATATTAGAGATATTAGATATTAGAGAGACATGGTGAGGTAATCTCTTTTATCAGAGCAACTTCTGTTGGTGAAAAGATACAAGCTTTCAAGCCACACAGAGCTCTTCTTCCAGTCTGGGAAAGGTGCAAAGAGTGTCACAGCTAAATACGAAGTGGAACAGATTGTTAGCATAAACAAATCAAAGCGGGCCCCAGACTCTGCTGTGAGAACAGGTGCAAAACCTGCAGACAAATCTCCACTGCTACAATGATCATTACTCCCCACAACACATCTTTCAAGATCAATGGGTCTGACATATGCCTATCAATATAAGGGTGTACCTCAGCCAGTGCACTAAATGCTCCAAATACAACTATGTGGATGAAACCAGACAATCACTGAGCTCTCAAATGAACTCACACTGAAAAATGATAAGAAACAAAAACACCCTATCAACTGTGGGCGAACACTTTTCACAAGATGATCACTGCATTTCTGACCTCTCAGTCCTCGTCCTCAAAGGAAACCTGCACAACACTTGCAAAAGACGAGCCTGGGAGCGTAGATACATAACTTTCCTAGACACTAAACATCATGGTTTTAATAAAGACACTGGATCAGGGCCGGCGCAAGGAGGTTTCGTGCCCTAGGCGAAACTGCCACCTTAAGCTGCCTTCCCCCCCACCCGGCCCGCGGCAGCTCCCCGTCGCCCCCTCTCTCCCCTCGACCCAGGGAGCCGCGTGCAGCAGCTTCCCGCCCCAGCTTACTTCTGCTCCGCCTCCTCCCCGAGCACGCCGCCGCTTCTCCCAAATCAGCTGTTTGGCGCGCAAGCCTGGGAGGGAGAGAAGCAGAGCGGGGCAGTGCTCAGGGGAGAAGACGGAGCAGAGGTGAGCTGGGGCGGGGAGCAGTTCCCCTGTGCACCGCCCCCCGCCCAGCTTACCTCTGCTCCACCGCTGCCCCCAACCACTTGGTGCCCTAGGCGACTGCCTAGTTCGCCTAGTGGTTGCACCGGCCCTGCACTGGATTTATGGCTCATTACAACAATCTGCAACCCACTTCTGCAACTTCCCTTTTTGTCCTACGACTGCCTAGGTGTTAACGGACCACTTCACCTTGAATGGATTCTTAGAATATGTGTTAACTACCTATGCTAAACACTCTGTTTCTCCTTGTATTTAGCTGTGGCACTCTGGGTACCTTTCCCAGCCCTGTAGTAGAGCTCTGTGTAGTTCAAAAGCTTGTCTCTTCCACCATCAGAAGTTAGTCCAATAAAAGATATGATCTCACCCACCTTGTCTCTTACTATGTATGTGCAGCACTTTGCACAGTGGGGCCGTGATCTCAGATGGGACCTCTAAGTGCAACGGTAATATAAATTTTAAAAAATGATAATAATGCCAAACTACAGTATACATCTCTTACATATCCAGTTCTTGCTCTCACAAGTAGACAATGTTCTAAACATTGCCATTAATTACCCTTTTTCTGTCTTAACTTAAAAAATGGAATTTTGAAAGCCGTGCAGCTTTGCTAACAATAACTCTGACGTCAGAGAAGTACACCCAGCGTAATGCAACGGCACTTCTCATCTGCTTCCCATCAAATAACTGCCTGTATCAGACATAAAAAGAAAAGGAGTACTTGTGGCACCTTAGAGACTAACAAATTTATTAGAGCATAAGCTTTCGTGAGCAACAGCTCACTTCATCGGATGCATTTTCTTTTTGCGAATACAGACTAACACGGCTGCTACTCTGAAACCCGCATCAGACATAGTGAAAAAACAGTAGTGTAGATTTGTAGCCAGGTCAGGCAGAACCAGCAGCAGCCTTCACCATTCACTGCAAACTCAACGGCTTTCTCATATCTTAGCCATTGTATTTTGGGTGGGCACATTCTTCAAATGTATGCTGCCCTTACATGTTTTGCCCCTCACCCCTCTATGAAATGTTCTCTCACTCTCTACGTCCATTTTATCTCCTAGCCTTTGAAATCCACGTTAAAAGTCATTTCATCCATGCAATGTGGTAGCCTTAAACTTGCCTGAGACTTTCTCTGGCTTTTCGTTCTGATACTAATTATTTCCACTCCTCTAATGTGATTTCTTGTACAGTGTATTGGTTGCACCCCAAGATAATTTTCAAATTCCATTTAATGAAGATTTTTTCACTTCCCAATATTCTTTCTTGGCCTGATTTTTTCTAAGTTTTTGTTTTTGCAGACTTCCTCACCTTGCACCTACTCAAGTATTTGCTTGTTCAGTCATGTCCCTACATCTGATTATCTCTTTTTCTTCTCCATTTTTATTAGGAATGACCTCAATTTTGTTCAAGTTCAGGGTGAAGTCCCATTTTCCTGATTTCCATGATTGAATTTCTCAGCGAACTTCTATGTTGTATATGTGTTTCCTGTGGAAAAAGACAATATCATCTGTATGGTTCAGAACTGTTCAGTCACTTCTTTTTAGAATATCAATATTTTTCCATGTGTCTTCAGCATCTGGGAGATAGTTTCTCAAAAAGTTGCAGAACTTTTCCAGATCTTTGTGGAGACTGTTGGCCTGATTCTGTTCTCAGCTATGCTGGTATAAATCAGATGTAATTCCACTGAAGAATTGAAGTTATACCAACGTAGAAACAGTGTGACATTAAAATCACACCCTGTTGTCTATTCTAAATTATATGGTGAATGTTTTATTTAGACAAATCTCACATTCCTCTAGCCTTTGATTCCATAAAATTCAAATACGGATTCCTACTCCTTTCCTCTTGAATGGCCTTCTTTGCATAGCCAGTGAATGCCTAACATGTCTTTCAGACAGTTAATTTATTGGTTGATTAGCAGAAATTCAGTTGTACAGAAAGCCATTAATTCAAAAACCATGAGAAAAAACAGTAGACTGCAAACAAAAGGCTGGTAAGTCTTTCATTCCTTGGGTATCATCTGTTACCTTTCTTAAGTGAAAAATGATAACATTTACTCCCATGCCACAGATGGTTGAATATACTCGGGGAAAATCACAGAAGACCTCACAAAATTAAACTTTTGTAAAATGTTACATTTTGAGATGGCGTCTGATATCTCAAAGGAGGCATGTAATACAATAGAACGAGAAGACAACTGTAGGCAGGTTGATAACATATGTTTCTGACTAAGAAGTGAAAATAGAAAGTGACTGTAGCCATGATTTTTGATAGAATCATCATATTGCAAAGAGCCAAATGTCTTGTTATTCTATAAAAGCACCTGTCTACTTTAAAAAAATCACAGTGTGTTTCTGTGACAAAGATTGCTAACAGAATTCTTTATCCTACCGACCAGCCCCAAAGCCTTCTTCCAAGCAGGGACTTTAAACTTGTTCTAATCTTGTTTTTCTCCTGTATAACTGAATCTACAGTAAGTAGTTGGCGAAATAGCAATGTTGCCAAAAATTATCCCCCGACTGATATTACTAGGCTGGCAGAAGTGTCTGGTAAATTTGGCCTAAGTATCTGCAATCCAAAGAAATGATAAATCAATGAGTTTGAAAACATGATTGGACAAAGAGTATCTGGATGATGAGAAGTATCAGAGAGGTAGCCGTGTTAGTCTGGATCTGTAAAAATGAAAAAGAGTCCTGTGGCACCGTATAGACTAACAGACGTATTGGAGCATAAGCTTTCGTGGGTAAATACCCACTTCATCGGATGCATGTAGTGGAAATTTCCAGAGGCAGGTATAAATATGCAAGCAAGAATCAGGCTAGGGATAACAAAGTTAGTTCAATCAGGGAGGATGAGGCCCTCTTCTAGCAGTTGAGGTGTGAACACCAAGAGTTGCTGAGAATTCACTACTCTGAAACCTGAGAATTCGGGATTATAGGAGATTAAGAGTTTGGTTCTCAATTCGTTAAGGCCCTTTTACATCACTCTGGTAATTTAAAATGGCCTTACTGGCCATTCTTATTCACACTAAAGACCCTTTACACTACTAGCATAGTAACAATCAGGCCCAATAATTTTGGAATTGGAATTTTGTTACCCCTTGGCTATGATGTAACATTATCATTCTTCAGAGCTCAAGAATGTTGCATCACCATTCTGCATTAGCCTTTCATTGTGATGCTGAAAAAGTTGGTCAAAGATTTCACACCACTTTATCCTGCTTGACGATGGGTAAATTTTGGAAGTCAAACATGAAGTGTTTTTGCTCTTCTCATAGACAGGACAACACAAGCTAAGAAGACAAATACCAACTCTTCAAGTGGTATGAAAATAGCTTCAGAGGGCAATGACAACCATAGGAAATATTTTAATCTGGGTTTGATTTTTTATAATGTGATGCTGACAGTCAACTTGTTGCCTAGAGTTATATTCTATTACCAGTACTTGAAGCGAGCTGTAGCTCACGAAAGCTTATGCTCAAATAAATTTGTTAGTCTCTAAGGTGCCACAAGTACTGCTTTTCTTTTTGCGGATACAGACTAACATGGCTGCTACTTTGAAACCTTTTATCTAAATTGGAATCATAGTTCTTTATTCTACCCACGAGGATAATTGTACCGAGTTGTTTTTTTTTCCGGTGATGTTTTAAGTGAACTCTTATATTCATTGGTTTCAGAGTAGCAGCCGTGTTAGTCTGTATTCGCAAAAAGAAAAGGAGTACTTGTGGCACCTTAGAGACTAACAAATTTATTAGAGCATAAGCTTTCGTGAGCTACAGCTCACTTCATCGGATGCATTTGGTGGAAAAAACAGAGGAGAGATTTATATACACACACACAGAGAACATGAAACAATGGGTTTATCATACACACTGTAAGGAGAAAAGGAGTACTTGTGGCACCTTAGAGACTAACAAATTTATTAGAGCATAAGCTTTCGTGAGCTACAGCTCACTTCATCGGATGCATTTGGAAGTGAGCTGTAGCTCACGAAAGCTTATGCTCTAATAAATTTGTTAGTCTCTAAGGTGCCACAAGTACTCCTTTTCTTTTTGCGAATACAGACTAACACGGCTGCTACTCTGAAACTGTAAGGAGAGTGATCACTTAAGATAAGCCATCACCAACAGCAGGGGGGGGAAGGAGGAAAACCTTTCATGGTGACAAGCAAGGTAGGCTAATTCCAGCAGTTAACAAGAATATCAGAGGTTTCAGAGTAGCAGCCGTGTTAGTCTGTATTCGCAAAAAGAAAAGGAGTACTTGTGGCACCTTAGAGACTAACAAATTTATTAGAGCATAAGCTTTCGTGAGCTACAGCTCACTTCATCGGATGAAAATGCATCCGATGAAGTGAGCTGTAGCTCACGAAAGCTTATGCTCTAATAAATTTGTTAGTCTCTAAGGTGCCACAAGAATATCAGAGGAACAGTGGGGGGTGGGGTGGGAGGGAGAAATACCATGGGGAAATAGTTTTACTTTGTGTAATGACTCATCCATTCCCAGTCTCTATTCAAGCCTAAGTTAATTGTATCCAGTTTGCAAATTAATTCCAATTCAGCAGTCTCTCCTTGGAGTCTGTTTTTGAAGCTTTTTTGTTGAAGTATAGCCACTCTTAGGTCTGTGATCGAGTGACCAGAGAGATTGAAGTGTTCTCCAACTGGTTTTTGAATGTTATAATTCTTGACGTCTGATTTGTGTCCATTCATTCTTTTACGTAGAGACTGTCCAGTTTGGCCAATGTACATGGCAGAGGGGCATTGCTGGCACATGATGGCATATATCACATTGGTAGATGCGCAGGTGAACGAGCCTCTGATAGTGTGGCTGATGTGATTAGGCCCTATGATGGTATCCCCTGAGTAGATATGAGGACAGAGTTGGCAACGGGCTTTGTTGCAAAGATAGGTTCCTGGGTTAGTGGTTCTGTTGTGTGGTGTGTGGTTGCTGGTGAGTATTTGCTTCAGATTGGGGGGCTGTCTGTAAGCAAGGACTGGTCTGTCTCCCAAGATCTGAGAGAGCGATGGCTCGTCCTTCAGGATAGGTAGTAGATCCTTGATGATGCGTTGGAGAGGTTTTAGTTGGGGGCTGAAGGTGATGGCTAGTGGCGTTCTGTTGTTTTCTTTGTTGGGCCTGTCCTGTAGTAGGTGACTTCTGGGTACTCTTCTGGCTCTGTCAATCTGTTTCTTCACTTCAGCAGGTGGGTATTGTAGTTGTAGGAATGCATGATAGAGATCTTGTAGGTGTTTGTCTCTGTCTGAGGGGTTGGAGCAAATGCGGTTATATCGTAGCGCTTGGCTGTAGACAATGGATCGAGTGGTATGATCTGGATGAAAGCTAGAGGCATGTAGGTAGGAATAGCGGTCAGTAGGTTTCCGATATAGGGTGGTGTTTATGTGACCATCGCTTATTATTCCTAAAAATGCCATCCTAGCCACTATGGATGTAGAAGCCCTCTACACCAACATTCCACACAAAGATGGACTACAAGCCGTCAGGAACAGTATCCCCGATACTGTCACGGCTAACCTGGTGGCAGAACTTTGTGACTTTGTCCTGACCCATAACTATTTCACATTTGGTGACAATGTATACCTTCAAATCAGCGGCACTGCGATGGGTACCCGCATGGCCCCACAGTATGCATGGCCCCACAGTAGGCGTTCTGTTGTTTTCTTTGTTGGGCCTGTCCTGTAGTAGGTGACTTCTGGGTACTCTTCTGGCTCTGTCAATCTGTTTCTTCACTTCAGCAGGTGGGTATTGTAGTTGTAGGAATGCATGATAGAGATCTTGTAGGTGTTTGTCTCTGTCTGAGGGGTTGGAGCAAATGCGGTTATATCGTAGCGCTTGGCTGTAGACAATGGATCGAGTGGTATGATCTGGATGAAAGCTAGAGGCATGTAGGTAGGAATAGCGGTCAGTAGGTTTCCGATATAGGGTGGTGTTTATGTGACCATCGCTTATTATTCCTAAAAATGCCATCCTAGCCACTATGGATGTAGAAGCCCTCTACACCAACATTCCACACAAAGATGGACTACAAGCCGTCAGGAACAGTATCCCCGATACTGTCACGGCTAACCTGGTGGCAGAACTTTGTGACTTTGTCCTGACCCATAACTATTTCACATTTGGTGACAATGTATACCTTCAAATCAGCGGCACTGCGATGGGTACCCGCATGGCCCCACAGTATGCCAACATTTTTATGGCTGACTTAGAACAACGCTTCCTCAGCTCTCGTCCCCTAATGCCCCTACTCTACTTGCGCTACATTGATGACATCTTCATCATCTGGACCCATGGAAAAGAAGCTCTTGAGGAATTCCACCATGATTTCAACTATTTCCATCCCACCATCAACCTCAGCCTGGACCAGTCCACACAAGAGATCCACTTCCTGGACACTACGGTGCTAATAAGCGATGGTCACATAAACACCACCCTATATTGGAAACCTACTGACCGCTATTCCTACCTACATGCCTCTAGCTTTCATCCAGATCATACCACTCGATCCATTGTCTACAGCCAAGCGCTACGATATAACCGCATTTGCTCCAACCCCTCAGACAGAGACAAACACCTACAAGATCTCTATCATGCATTCCTACAACTACAATACCCACCTGCTGAAGTGAAGAAACAGATTGACAGAGCCAGAAGAGTACCCAGAAGTCACCTACTACAGGACAGGCCCAACAAAGAAAACAACAGAACGCCACTAGCCATCACCTTCAGCCCCCAACTAAAACCTCTCCAACGCATCATCAAGGATCTACAACCTATCCTGAAGGACGAGCCATCGCTCTCTCAGATCTTGGGAGACAGACCAGTCCTTGCTTACAGACAGCCCCCCAATCTGAAGCAAATACTCACCAGCAACCACACACCACACAACAGAACCACTAACCCAGGAACCTATCCTTGCAACAAAGCCCGTTGCCAACTCTGTCCACATATCTATTCAGGGGATACCATCATAGGGCCTAATCACATCAGCCACACTATCAGAGGCTCGTTCACCTGCGCATCTACCAATGTGATATATGCCATCATGTGCCAGCAATGCCCCTCTGCCATGTACATTGGCCAAACTGGACAGTCTCTACATAAAAGAATGAATGGACACAAATCAGATGTCAAGAATTATAACATTCAAAAACCAGTTGGAGAACACTTCAATCTCTCTGGTCACTCGATCACAGACCTAAGAGTGGCTATACTTCAACAAAAAAGCTTCAAAAACAGACTCCAAGGAGAGACTGCTGAATTGGAATTAATTTGCAAACTGGATACAATTAACTTAGGCTTGAATAGAGACTGGGAATGGATGAGTCATTACACAAAGTAAAACTATTTCCCCATGGTATTTCTCCCTCTCACCCCACCCCTCACTGTTCCTCTGATATTCTTGTTAACTGCTGGAATTAGCCTACCTGCTTGTCACCATAAAAGGTTTTCCTCCTTCCCCCCCCCTGCTGCTGGTGATGGCTTATCTTAAGTGATCACTCTCCTTACAGTGTGTATGATAAACCCATTGTTTCATGTTCTCTGTGTGTGTGTATATAAATCTCTCCTCTGTTTTTTCCACCAAATGCATCCGATGAAGTGAGCTGTAGCTCACGAAAGCTTATGCTCTAATAAATTTGTTAGTCTCTAAGGTGCCACAAGTACTCCTTTTCTTCTTATATTCATTGATATTCATATATAATGCAATCTGACAAAGACTATTACAGAGAAGAACCAGGAATAAAATGGTGATGTTATTTCTTTCTAATAGCAAGCAGAAACATGGATGCAACAGAATATGAGGTTTCAGAGTCTCTTCACTGGCCAGATTGGGACTGAAGCTTTTGATGCGCTCTGAAGCCGGGGGTAACAACACCTGTCTGACACGTAGTTGACCTAAGATTCACTGAGTATGAACATTTCACAATGTTTTCTTTTGACAACTTTGTTACCAGGCAGCAATGGCATACCACAGCTTCCCCCTTTGCAGCAGCATTTCTATAACAGGACTTTTCTTGTTCTCTAAATATCTTACACCCAGAACCAGGAGCTGCAAACCCTTACTCCTATTAATTGTTATCATTTGTATTATCATACACGTATGATTGTCAGAGTCATTGTTCAAAACCCCATTGTGCTAAGCACTATGTTTGGTACTATGGTTTGCAGGAGGTCAGATTAGATGATATGGTGATACTTTCACATGGGAGTAAAGTTAATATTTGGGATTCTGAATTTGCAGGATCGGGTTTAAAGTATAATTTGAACATATTTTGAAATATTCTATATTCACTGACTTTCATCCAGGATCTCCCAGTTCTTTTGTATGGGCTGTTCACTTGTGAAAACATGCAAGAAACTCAAATTTGATATAAAGATTTTGCTATAAAAGGCGGACCTGAATTAGATATAAAGATTTTGCTGATACATTACCTATGAGGCAGTAATTTATTATATAAGCATTGGAAAGGGTGTTTTGGTTTTAGCTTTTTTCTTTTTTTCTGAATGGACTGCCAGAGGATTTTTCTGATGGCAATTGCTGTGAATTAGTTTGCAATTCTGTGTCTGTGAATGCTTGAAAAAACAAATTAATCCACAGGATTTCATTCATAAAATGTTATTCACTTCATGCGGATCAGAGGCATTCATTTTTTCATTTGAGATTTCCTCAGCGCAGCACTTCAGAGGATGCACAACTCTGTAGGACAGTAGCACATTGTAGATGATTATTAATGATAAAAATTTCCAAGCCTGGTATCATGCAAGAATCTCCTTGTTCTTTTCTCTCTAATACCACAAGGAGGGTAGTGCTGTGCAATTGCCCAGCCATTCTGAGGGCTCTCGTGTGGAGTAATGCAAAATACTATTCTATTGACACCCTTCCCCGTCCATTATATACCTAAGTACGTGCCTCAGGGGAAGATAGTGAGACAGTTTTGGTTGCAATGTCATCCATATGCTGGCAGCCTGCAGCTCTTCACCCTCCTTGCATCTGACCTAGATGGTTGGGTTATTCAGCATTCCCAGGGCCCAGCTGAAGGCTGAATGAGAGTTAGCTGGCTGACCCTCCGACTGGATAAGACAAAAGTCTTATAGTGGTTGGCTGTAAGAAAACCACCACTGGAGACAGCAGAAATATCTGTCTGTTCAATTAAGAGATGGGTGGTTCTGTCCACCATTTATTATTTGGGTTTACAAGCAAGGAATCCTCAACTACTTCTTGATGTCCAGAAAACAACAGTGGTCAAGCTTGCTCCCCATCCCCCAATTTACATGCAGAAATTAGATTGCATCCTTTCCCCCTCAAATACAGACCTCACTATAGTTATCCACGTCTGTTCCCTCCTGACTGGATTACTACAGGATGCTCTATATGCAGACCACTTGGAAACTTCAGCTGGGCAGAATGCAGTGGCCTGCTTACTTCACAGTGCTTCATGCATGGAACACATGACTTCTATGTTCCATAGACTGGATGGGCTCACAGACAATGCTGGATGTTGATTTTGCTCTATAAAGCCCTCTTTAGAGTGTCTAAATTAGAGCTGGGAGCAAGCCTCCCAGCCCGAGTAGATAGACTCGCACTAGCTTGGCTCAAGCTAGCACTCTCAAAATAGCACGGTGGGTGTTGTGGCTCCAGCAGAGACCTGGGCTAGCCACCTGAGCTCAGAGCCAGGAGATGGGGTGGACTTGAGACCCCAAACTGCCACCTGCACTGCAATGTCAGTACGTCTATTTTTAACACACTAACTCAAGCTGAGCTAGCGCGAGTCTCACTCCCAGCTGCAATGTAGACATACCTGTTGGGTTGATAGAGATCACCCATTTGTATTCTAATTGGGCACCTGAGACCAGCTTGCATGCCATCCATCCCTAGATGTGTTCATCCAACAGCTGATGAGAGAAGGTTACAAAGCATTGCACGTTTTTCAGAAGAGGTGAGTTGAGGAGGAGCTTGGGGTTTGTTGTGGAAAAGCTTTTATCATCATTAACTGACGTGCTCAGATGATGCATATAACTTTATAGTTATTTTTCTGTCCAGGTGCCTAGTGAGTATTGGTATAAATTGTGGGGGAAAAAGTAGTAAATGAGCAATGATTTAGTAGATTAAACCTCCAGAACAGTCAGACAGCTGTTTCAACATACTGTATTTCATACAGTCTTCATGGCCAATATGTTGAAACAGCTGCTCTTATACGTAAGGTAAATTTGTCCTATATGTTTACGTTTTGTAGTGGGAATATTCTAGACCTGATGCTCCTCTCACTAAGTGCACATCTACAGTGCAATTGGGGGCATGACTGGGTAGGCATACACATGCTAGCTTTAATCTAGCTAGCATGACTAAACATGCCAGTGAAGACACAGGCTTCAACATGAACTGCACAAGCCCACCTGCATCCCTGAGTATGCATTTACTTTGCTAACTCACCTTGCTGCCACACCTTCACTGCTATTTTCAGCTGTGCTAACTAGATTAAAGCTAGAGAGAGTATAACTACTTGAGCTGCAAGCGTACCTCCAATTGCAATGCAGACATATCCTTAATCAGGAGTGACCAGATGAAACTCTTCTGATCAAAGAGTCTGAGCTGTTGCGTATGTGTTTAGTGATTTGTTCTGCCATATTAATGGATTTAAATAATGAGACTGAGGGGCCAGATCACCAGTCCTACTTTGCCCCTCTGCACATTGTGACAGATATCCACATTGCTGAATATAACAAGATGTTTGAGAAATGGATGAATGATGCTTTCTTGCATGTATGACAAATATCAGTGGTTCCTCAAATGAGACCCTTGGAGGTTCATTGATGGCTTATGGTGAGCTGGTGTAACAGGGCGCACTCACCTCTTGTGAGCGGCCCCTTAGCTGACAGCGTGTGCCTGCTCACGCTCTCTCTCTGTGTCGTGTGACTGTGGTGATAGCCCTCCGGCTGAGTCACACACAGTCTGTCTGTGTGATGAAAGCAAAGCAAAGTCCAACAGGGGTCTCTCTGAGTGCCCACAAGTTATCCCTGCTCCAGGATAGAGCAGTTCCCAGGGCTCCCTCTCTGGCGACAAAGTCTTCTCCCTCTTAGGGCCTTTCTGGCCACAACTCTCCATCTGGGCTGCTGCAGTTCAGTTCCTCTGGGGGTGCCTCAATGTCCAGGCCACTTCTCCAAGTGGCTAATGGAGGTGGGAGGGTCCCAGCCTAGGGACCCTGTAGATAGCAGCTGTTGCTGTCTCCCGTTATCTAAGTCGTGCTGCTGCTCTAATTCTCTGAGCCACTTCCCCACGGCCCTGTGCCGTCTTCACCCTTTCCTCAGGGCCTGGTCTTGATGGAGTCCCAGCAACCCGCTCAGGGCTCCTTCTCACTCTCCCCAGCTTCTGGCAGCACTACCGCATAGGAGGTCCTGCAGCTGCCTCAGCCAGCCACACACCACCCACGCTCCTCCAGCTCTAGCAAGGAACTGAACTCACTTCTGCCCTGCAGCTCTTCTTATACTGACCTGCTTGGCTCTGATGGGCTGCTTCTCATACAGCCACTTTAGGCAGCTTGGAGGACCTCTCTACTGCCCTTTTCTGGGGCGGAGTGTGGCAGGACCACCAGGCCTCCAGAAGCGGGGGCTTAGGCCACCCCGTCACAACTGGCTAGTCAGGTGCTGTCTCTCCTTGTTTCTGGTTGCTATATCACAATAAAGATAACTCAACATACCTAAAGGTTGTTGTAAAGAGAAGGGTGATAAATTGTTCTCCTTAAGCACTGAGGACAGGATAAGAAGCAATGGGCTTTAACTGCAGCAAGGAAGATTTAGGTTAGACATTCGGAAAAACTTCCTAACTGTCAGGGGAGTTAAGCAATGGAACAAATTACTAGGGAGGCTGTGGAATTTCCATTATTGGAGGTTTTTAGGAACGGGTTAGACAAACACCTCTCAGGGATGGTCCTGATAACACTTAGTCCTGCCACAGTGCAGGGGACTGGACTTGATGACTTACTGAGGTCCTTTCCAGTCCCACATTTCTATGATTCTATGAAACTGTTCCAGAACATTAACTGTCCCATGCGAGCAGTTGATGCATTACCCACTTGGATTCATTTGTCTGTAGAGGTAGAGTTGGTTTGCAGGATCGCACAGGGAAGGAGGGGTGTCTATGAGACAATCATTCTAATGGAGATGTATGTTGCACGATGAAAAAATTCAAGAATCCCTGCAGACTCTTCCATTCTGTGAAGAGCAGGGCAGCTCTATATAGTTTTCCATCACGTTCTGCTCTCAGTTCCACCAGTGTAAATCTATTGAAATCAGTGGAGTTACTCCAGTGACTGAGAGGAGAATCTGGCCCACTAACTGTTGTAGTATTATACTACAGCTGATTAATGTTCTTGCCCTCTGGCATCTGTCAAAAATATATGGAAAACAGCTGTAGACGTTGGGCTGTTTTAAACTGGTAGGCAAGAGTCCACTCTGGGTCACATATGTGCCTCCCCACTCCTGGGGAATTACAGGGCTTTCACATTAGTTGTTTCAAGGAGACAGAAATGGCCCATGAGGTCATATGCCTAGACAGACTACTTTCATTTTGTAATGCCTTCCAAAAGTAAACAGTTGACAAAAATGGAAAGACTTCCTTATACAGAGGCAGCATATGGCTTCAGTGTCTTTAGGAACAGCAAGTCTACAGAGTATGTCTCAGTCTGCCTACATCTGACCTGGAACACAGATGAAATCTCACACACACATACACACACTCTTCCCAATCACACTCTTCTAATGCGACAAAATGCCCTCTAACCTAAACCCACTTCAGAACAAGTCAGAACCTAACTTCAAAAATAATTTGCCACTCTTAGAGGCACAATGCTAAATTACACTTCTGTCTCCCAGTTCCCAACCACAATCCTCTTTGGAATTTGCTTAATTATTAGGGTTGAGTTTTTATGAATGAGAGGTCAGATCCAGCCATTGGGTGGTATAAGAAAACTGCAAAGGCCAAGCCTGAGTTTGAACAATTCTACTGTTCAGATGAAAAGTGTGAACAGATGAAGCGGGGGGGGGGGGTGGCATTTGTAAATTGCATGGAGTGTTTTGAAAGAACAGACCTTCATGTCATTCTATTTTTATTGCCACTTGCTTCCATCTGATTTTTTTTAACCTTTAGCCTTAGTTCACACTTTATATTAAGATTCCATTTATTAATAATTTATTAGCCCTTTATAAACCATTCATAGCTGTTAAAAGCATGTTACAGATATAAGTAGCATTTCTTATAGATGGTTATGATCACATCAGTAGAAGATGGTTCTAAGCCATGGCTTATAAATAACCTATTGGCCAGTTGCATTCTATAACAATTTGTAATAATTGATTAACCATGGATTAAAACCTCTATTAATAACGTATTCTGTCTTTATAAAGTATTTATAAATGAAACCATACTATAAAGTATGGCCAATTATTTGATAAATTGAAAGAAAGACAATCCTAACTGGAAACATGGAGGAGCTGTTGTTAGTTTTGTTTTTAAAAGCACTCTTCTCCCCTGTGCTTGTCCTGACACTGTAACATTCCAATGCAAATACACTGCAATGTCGTTGGGAGATGTGGGTATTTTACCATACTTCGTTAGGGCCAATTTCTGCTCTGAAACACAAGTTCAACTTCCATAGAAGTCAGTGGAGTTGCTTGTTTGTATATGTATGCAAGGGCAGATGTTAGCCCATTTTATTAACTTATTAATGCAATCATTAAACCACTACAATTAAATACCAAATAAAGTTGCATTACAGTAACATTAAGGATACATGGGAACTCCAGCAACACGGAGGCTATTAGTGTTAATGGGAGTTCATGTGGTTAAATTTCAAATGCAGCACACTATAAGCATACTTGGAAGGATGTAACAAACTGGCGCACACACAAACTTTATATAAAATATCATTTATGGTGGCTTAGGTTTTGTGTATTTTGCAATTATTTGTTTGGGTTGTTTGTTGTTTACTTTATGAAACTATCCAGATGGAGTGTAATGAAGGAGTCACATAAAATACAAGTTATCACCCAAGAGAAGTTGATAATTCACCCCAAACTTCCTTGTTTGCAATTGTTCACTTAGCCAGGGGCTTCAATGACAAATTTATTAAAGCCTATTATTTTGCGCTTTACATTCAATCCAACCCGTCTTCTGGTGTATTGCCTTTATTGTAATAATTATACAGGTTTCTGCACCATCCGCCATAAGACTTTATTAATGCCTACCCCATTCATTTAAGAAAAAAAAGGTCTCTTCATTGTCACTGCTATCTTGCTGTCAGAAAAACAGAGGCAAACTTGGATTAGTGCTGGTTTATTGAACAGTGATCTACATTAACTTTGATTTGCCATGGCCAGTGTCTATTTGGCAAACTACCCCCCCAATCCTTTTGCTAATCTAGTTTACACACGGATATAAAACTGCACAAATCACATGTCCAGCTTGCCTCTTAAGCTGGTAGCTAAGGGTATGTCTACACTGCAATTAAAACCCCACAGCTGGCCCATGCCAGCTGACTCAGGCTGTGGGACTTAATTGTGGTGTAGATGTCCAGGCTCCGTCTATAGGATCCTGCAAGGTGGGAGGGTCCCAGAGCTCAGGTTGCAGCCCAAGCCAAAGCAGATTTAAAAATTTTATTAAAGCTAATGTTTAAAAAATTATATAATACACAGGTTGGGAAAAGAGCGTCTGTACGTCTTGGTATAGTGCTTAGATTATCCACAAATACAAAGTTAGTTTTTTAAAAGTTATATGATACATAGAGTTACATAATCAACAATAACCCACATTTAGATGAACAGATTTAAACAATACAGTTTAGATATTAAAATCCGAATACTCGGGTACATCACTCAGGAAAAGTTGTACAGAGATTTGGTTGTGGAAAGCAAAATATATCAATGAGTGGAGATGGTTGTCCCTCAACCAGTAAGAATTAGGTTGGTTGTCCATTAGAAAACACAATCCCATAAGGAAAGTATTTGTTACTCTCCTGACAGCGCGTCTCATCGGCTTCTACACCGCAATTAAACAGCCCTGCAACCTGAGCCATGTGAGCACGAGTCAGCTGGCACGGACCAACTGCAGGTGTCTAATTGTAGCATAGACATACCCTAAAGAGAGAGGTTAAAGCAGTCATTATATTGGTTCTGCGTGACACAGGAGATCCTGTTGATTAATAGAATCTCCAGGTGGCCCATTTTGCTTTGCTTGTCACCATCAGAGCACTATGAAAGCTAGGGGAACACAAGGGGTGAAAGATCTCATCCCAAAATTCTAGGTTTTCCACCGGACCCGCACTTCTAAAGACTTCAATAGGCCAATATATTAAATAGGACCAGATGGATGTGAGCTCGTCTAAAGAAGTCCTACATGTGATTAATGAAAAAAAATGATTAGTGAAATGGAAAACATTGCAATTATTTCATCTGCTGCATTGCAGTTTCTCGCCTCATTATGAACATAATGTTTTTGAGAATTTTAAATTAGAATTTAAGAATAAGATACATTTGCTTACCCACTGAGCAAATGAGTACAGAACAACGTGTTCCTATATTCTCAACCCAGAGGAAAATTAAAGAGATTCAATATTTACACATTTTATGGAAGTTCGCTAGAGAAACCCAATATATTTCCCAATTAAAATCTCCTTCCAGTTGATTCATATCCCTTACTAATATCAAGAAACTGTATACTGAAGCTATCTACACAATACCATTATCTGAATGTACATGCGTTAAAAATTAATGTCTGTTAACTACTGCTGAGCGAATAGTTAATTTGATGGATTTTTCTTGTTTTCTTCTTTGTGAATTCTTCATGAACAGTTAGGAAAATGTTCATCGCACAGAATTATTCACTCTGTTTTTTCAGTGAATAATTCCTGATCTGAAGATTATTCACCAATTACAAGTATTCACCGTTTGCAATCTGAAATTTGTGTTATGTTCTACTTACATAGAACAGACAGGATTATGTAACTCATGACAATGCAAAAGCACAGTTTATAAGGCATTTTACAGTTTGCAATTCATGCCGTCATCCACTCAAGAAACACAAACAAACCTGTGCGACCTATGAATCCACGTCGCAGAGGCCAAGTGGCAAATTAACGACTGAACACAAATTTTCAAGTGTGACACTCACTTTATGCAAGTATTGGCTCTAGTAAAGCTTCAGCACTCAAACGTTCATGGGAAGTTATCAGAAAAAAAGATCATGAACGCCGCTGAAGCAAAATTTGCTTTTGAATTGAAATTACTATTCGGAGACAGTAGGTTCAACTACTTGCTGATTTCTGCTTAACAAATGTGTTAACGTCAGTTACTCCTGATCATGAGTTCTAAGACACACTGATCCAAAAATCTGGATCTAAACACTCTTTAGCTTTGGAGAAGTTTGGCCTTAGATCCAACATGGGATTTTCAATAGCAACTAACTGACTTAGGAGCACGAGTCTTGTTGAAAGTCAATGGAACTTGCTCCCCTAAATCACTTAGGGTCAGATTTTTAAAGGTATTTATGCATTACAGATGCAAGTCATGCCTAATGAGAGTTAGGCACCAAGGCACTTTTGAAAATCCTACTAGGGGCCTAAATACCTCTAAAAATCTAGTCCTTAGGTGCTTTTGAAAATCTCACTCTCAAACTTCATAACAAGGGAAGAGATACACCATGGTCCTGGGATAGACCACTTGACAGGGATTCAGGAGATCTGGATTATATTCCCAGTTTTACTGCTAACTAGGGTGACCAGATAGCAAGTGTAAAAATTCGGGATGGGGGTGGGGAGTAATAGGTGCCTATATAAGAAAAAGCCCCCAAAATCAGTACTGTCCCTATAAAATCGGGACATCTGGTCACCCTACTACTAACCTATGTGACCATGAGCAAGTTTGCTGCCCCATCCCAATGGGGATAATGATGATGTCACCTTTGTAGAGTGCATTGAGGTCTACTAATGAAAAACAAGGTATTATTATTTCTACAGAGGTTAACAGCAAAGTTATCAAATATCATAGTGGTTTGGACCCAACAACTTTTAATTACTATTGACCTGAGATGGATTTGAACTGGCAACCTAGAAGTAAAAAGCTCTATAATTCATTAGTTTTCCAATCTTTTCTAATGCATGCTTTTATAGCATATTTTCCCCCTTTGAAGTTAATTTTAAGTAGGTAATCCTGAAAATAGAGGGTTGAAACAACCAGAGTTGTTAAATGTGCATGAGATCAAAAACATTTCAAAATCCCGACTCTTAGGAGAGAATAACATGCTAATGAAAAATGGTGATCAAATGCTCCAGTTATCACTTAAATTTCTAACAACGTGAAGTGCAACAGACCTGCTAACCTAAACTTGGTTCACAAAGATATTTGAGTATCCAAATGGCTTTGCATCACCTTCACACCAAACCTCAATTCCGTAGTCTCCCCGCTTTCTCAGAGCCTTTCCAAGGCACTGTTATCTAGCTTAAACTCCAGACCCATAGAGATGATATTAGTGGAGAGACCTCTGGAAGAATTTTCAGGAACTTTGACCAGACAATCAGGTCTGCCCTTTGTCTGACTGGGTCTGTAATCTCTGGTGAGATTCTCTCCCTCACTTCAACCGGAAAGCTAGACAAAAGGACTACAGCAATGTAAAGAGCCTATAAAAATGACAGATTTAACTGGAAAAAGACAAGAACTGAGGAAAGCAGACTCAGGCTCCACTGTCTTCCAAGGACCCCCTCATAGCATAGGGCAGTGGTTCTCAAACTTTTTGGGTTCAGGACCCATTTGTAAATGTTTATGGCCTATCACTGCCCAGTAAATAGTCTGAGGGTGGAGACTCTAGGGTGGTTTCGGTCACTTTCTGCCCCCAGGAAGGTTGGGTTCCCCACACAGCGTCGGCTCCTGCAGCTCCTGTGCTGTGGGGCTGACTGACATGACTCTCCGGTCCGGGTGACTTGACCCTGACCGGACCAAATTTGTGTGAGTGGAGTTGTGATCTGACTCATGCAGTTGCAGTGGCACTCACTCAAATTTGGCCTGCCCGAGCTTCCGTCGTCATGACGGCTGGACCAAACCTTTGTGGCGCTGGGACCCCAGAGGTTGCAGTGCCCAGAGCAGTGAAGCGAACCCAGCCAGCCCCGTGGGACAGGAGCCCCAGGAGCTCTCACATGACCCTTTGAAACATCTGGAGACCTTATTTTGGATCCCAAAGCAGGGGTTGAGAAACCCTGGCATAGGGGACATACCGGGGCTGGGGGTCACAGCACTGAGATTCTGAACAGCAGTGCTGCCCAGAGGCAGCTGATAACGGGCTGCCATAACACATAGCTTTCTGGGACTGCCAAAATTAATTCAGGGGCAACTCCAACCCTTGAAACAGGTCACATCAGGAGGCTGCAAGGGTGGCTTAAAGGCAGATAAAGGCTGTAAGAGGCACAGCACAGAATTTTCTCCTCTGGGTCTCACTGGATTCGCTGCTGCTCTTGTCTTCTCAGGTAACACCAGAAGTACAAAATGCTTTTACCATCTTCAAGTGGCCTTGAGCTTGTGACCCTTGCTCTTTAGTGTGGCCCTCATCTCAGTTATCCACGCCTTTGCCCTCTTTGGGGTGGGCTACTATATTATGTTTCACTTCAGATTACTCTTGAAAACCACACAGAAGACGACAGTTGTATTATCACTCAGTGAGAGAGAGGGTGGTAGAATTGAGCCTTTGATAATTCAAGTACCACACAAGTGAATAAAATATGAGCTGTAGAGGATTCTCCCAAACCACCACATTACACAGTATCTTGATTATCTTACTAATGCTGCAGCATAACATTTCCCTAGACCAGACACACCTTTGGAAGTAATTGCTTTGTACTCAACAGCAGCTTAGAGTCTAGGTTACAACTTCTAAACCTGCCAGATTATTGTACTGCTCTATCTTTACGATGGCATTTTAATTGAATAAAAAAAATACAGGAAAAATTAACAATTACTGGGCCTAATTCTGATCTCACTTCTGCATAAAGCAGAAGGTAACTATGCTCAGATCAATGAAGTCAAACCTGTGTTGAGCAAAATGTGCGTTAAAGACAAATGTCTGTTTAAAAAAATAGATTTCAGTGCAACAATATATATATATAAGAAATATGGTACCACATCTGCTTGGCAAGACCGTGATTTTGTTTGCATAATCTAAGCACTATATGCATCAGTCATGTGCATACGTTGTTAAAATTAATTCATGCAGAGGGGACTCTGCTTGCTGTACATTTTTATGAACACAGGTTGACAATTAAATAGCGTTAATAAGACTCACTCTCCAACTAGCAGCACCGTGCAAAAACAAATATCGTTTTGTTCACGTGTTCCCAATATAGACACGTGCAGATTTAATTAACATTTCACTATCTGTGAGATTTCATCTCTATTTTACAAATGATGCCCTTTTGATGAGGGCTTCAGTTCAAATTACTGGCTAATCAACTGTAGACTGAGACTAGAATGCTAAGTTAATTGGCAATAAAAACTGAAATGAGCATTCTGGAAAAATTATAAATGAGCTCCCAAATTATTGGCTAATTGTTAAGGAATAAGAAAAGTACTCACTTTCGGTAAGCAAACTAACCTATGTTTTTCAGTTCCACTGGTTATTACCAGTCTGCCTTGGTCAATGAGGGTGGGATCCACACAGGGACATAGGTGTTGCAACGCTGTGCATCACAGCGCCTAACTTTCTGCCACTCTGGCAGAGTGGGGAACTGAACCTGGGACTCCCATATCCCAAGCAAGTATGCTAACCACTGGGCTAAAAGTTATAAGATGGGCAACAGCACCGCTTTCTCCTCCAGCCACTGGATTTGAAATGGGCACACCTCTCAGCCTACCTACCAAATTGGATGAACGCCTATCTTCCCCCAGTTTGTAAATGGCTCTGGGGCTTAGGTGGGAGACAGGTATTCAGACACCTGAGGCAGCAATGCAGAGGCCCAGAAGCGGAAAAATGGGAACCTAGTGAACTTTTACCCTGAAGATATAAGCACTGAGTGAGGTTAAGCACCTATGGGGTTCGGCAGGAGTTTTGTGGATCGCAGTGGAAACAAAACTGGGGCTGACTTAGGTGCCTAAGAACCTTTGTGTTTCTGGGCCTGATTTCCTAGGATTTGATGTGACTTTTCCTGCTTACAACCTCTCTCTCAGGAGGCTGCTTAGCTCCTTTCTCCAGCTGGTCTCGCTACTATTGATTACCCTCTCAGGGGATCTCTGTGTATATTTGCACTAAATTCCCTTCTGCAGAAACATTCACCTGGTGGAACAGCTCCTCTATTCATTTTAATCTGTGAATCTACCAGTAAGTCCACCCATTCCTACAAAGAACATGGGGTAACCCACATATTCTGTATAGCATGGTCATATTAATCTAGCTTTATTTGGACATGCTGATCTTAAGATCCCACGGGTATTTCTCTAACAGGTGAAGAGTTGATGAGGAATTATTAGCCAGCTTTATAGTGAATAACTTCTATTAATGGAATAGCTTATGGTTGGGATATTAGTATCTCAGACATGCGGGTATATTACAGCAAATGTGGAAATATTAATGTATGTAATCTTCATACATAACTGTTCATTTATTAGCTCAGTGCACCACAATACAGGAAAATAAAGATAGTTCCTGCCCAGAAGAACATATAGTTTAAAGCTAGATACTGAGAATTATTGATTGGGAAATCCAGGGGCAGGGACGAAGGGGCAGGTCTTGTGGAAGAGTGAGTTTTAAAGAGGGACTTGGAATAAGAGAGAAGGGTGGTTTGCAGGGCTGGCATTCACGGCATGGAATAATGATAATTAGCAGTCAGCCATCATCAAAACTGAAAGCTACTGGCAGTCTGTAGCCAAATCATTGCAATTTGACATATTTCAGAATGATTTCCAAGAAGGGATTAGCTGAAAATCTTGGCTTTATTACATGATCCTGGGTATCTTGCAACCAGATCTGTGATATACTTGGCATGGATACTACCTGTGTATTCAGGAATGTTTTGAATTTACAATAACTACGCAGGCTATACCAGACATCAGTAAGGATGCCTGATTTTATGAAAGAAGGTGGTTGTCTCACAGTGGAACATGATGACTTTACTCAAGTAGGTATAAAACTGGAGCATAAAACCCGTCATATAATCTCTGGCTATTGTGATTCAGTGTTCATCAGCCAACAAAGTTTAACAGTTGAATACAATTCTGCTGAACTAATATTTGATGGATGTGGCACATATTAGCGGTTTTCTAGAGTGCATTATAAATATTAATGGTATTGACAGAGCCTCTAAAAATTTGTCATGTCACGTTGCTTCCACAGAAACATTCAAAATGCAATTACTTTTGTCCCACCAAGTACCAACTCTGTTTTACAGGGTTACTTATTCCTTTTATTTACTATTTTTTATTCCAAGCATTTAGATGGCAAGAAATTACTACCTGAACACCACTAAAGCACCTGATATAGAGTGATGCTGAACACATCCAGTAACATCCAGGGATGCTCTACTTTGGAGCTGGCCACAGACATTTCAGGGGAACCCTATTGTGTCCAAATATGCCCTGCCATCAAAATTGAAAAGCTTCGCACAATCAGGTCCATTTTTGTCAGAATTCTGTTACAGAAGAAAACTGTGAAAAAAAACTTCCAACAACGTCAAAATGTCCCATTTCAAGAAT
The DNA here is from genome assembly GCF_009764565.3 of Dermochelys coriacea. Classification (NCBI taxonomy): domain Eukaryota; kingdom Metazoa; phylum Chordata; order Testudines; family Dermochelyidae; genus Dermochelys; species Dermochelys coriacea. The sequence continues at coordinate 22,991,085 of NC_050082.1, forward strand.
TTCAGCACAAAACATTTAATTGTTTTAAATTTGGAAATCTTTTGTGTTGATGTATTTTTAAATTCTGCATTATTGTTCCATTTGCATTTAATACACAATTTGAAAAGTCAATCAACCTGAACAATTTTAAAAAAAATTTCCTTCAGTGAACAAGTTTGAATTTTTTTTTTGTTTTCATTCGGATTAGGAACAAAGCTACATTTCAAAATCCTTTGTGAAACTGAACTTATGTCTTTGGTGCAGCTTGACTCAGCAGATCTCAGGATCAGATTGTTCCTCTGATCAAATGGCTTCTATATAGACTGGCACTGTGCAACTCTCCATAAGAAATCTTTTAAAATTTTGCTTTCCTACGAAGAGATATCATCTTTATTAGCCATGTGTTATAATCATTGTCATAATAGCATTACTCAAGAAAATAATGTATGCCCTATAACAACATTTTATTTGAAGACTGTCAGAATTATATTAGATACTAGGAAAGCATGAAGAAAAGGAGGACTAGTGGCACCTTAGAGACTAACAAATTTATTTGAGCATAAGCTTTCATGAGCTACAGCTCACTTCCTGGGATGCATTCAGTGGAAAATACAGTGGGGAGATTTATATACACAGAGAACATGAAACAATGGGTGTTACCATACACACTGTAACGAGAGTGATAAGTAAGGTGAGCTATTACCAGCAGAAAAGCGGGGGGACTTTTTGTAGAGATAATCAAGGTGAGTCATTTCCAGACAAGAATGTCTGAGGAACAGCGGGGTGGAGGGGAAGGGGAGAAAGATAAACATGGGGAAATAGTTTTACTTTGTGTAATGACCCATCCACTCCCAGTCTTTATTCAAGCCTAAATTAATTGTATCTAGTTTGCAAATTAATTCCAATTCAGCAGTCTCTCTTTGGAGTCTGTTTCTGAAGTTTTTTTGTTAAAGAATTGCCACTTTTAGGTCTGTAATTGAATGACCAAAGAGATTGAAGTGTTCTCCGACTGTTTTTTGAATGTTATAATTCTTGACATCTGATTTGTGTCCATTTATTCTTTTACGTAGAGACTGTCCAGTCTGGCCAATGTACATGGCAGAGGGGCATTGCTGGCACATGATGGCATTTATCACCACTCTCCTGGTGGTAATAGCTCACCTTACCTGATCACTCTCGTTACAGTGTGTATGATAACACCCATTGTTTCATGTTCTCTGTGTATATAAATCTCCCCATTGTATTTTCCACTGAATGCATCCGATGAAATGAGCTGTAGCTCACGAAAGCTTATGCTCAAATAAATTTGTTAGTCTCTAAGGCGCCACAAGTACTCCTTTTCTTTTTGCGGATACAGACTAACACGGCTGCTACTCTGAAACCTTGGAAAGCATGATTACTCTGCTATAGGCACATAAAACACTTTTTACAATGTGCAAGCTGAAAATGATACAATGTATGAACAGACACATTTATTTCTTCTGATTTTGCACACAAACCACTGGACAAGGTTTTAGTTTGGAGTGTACCATTTTGATAATGCATTGGTGAGAAAAGTTCAAGAGTTTGATCTTGCTTCCTTTAAAGTCAATAGCAAAACTCCAACTGGCCTCTATGGTATAGGCTTGGGACTTAAGTTTTCATTTTTTGATAATATTTTACTTACTGTTATTTATATTCTCTGGGGTGGGAAGATACTCTGTCTTGAATTTATTTCGTACATTTTTCTCCTCCATAATGGCAATTATTATTACATCTCAAAGGCAGAGTATTGTGTTTAATGGGACTCTTTTCAGAATAATAGACATGCATCATGAGAAGAGATGCAATTTTAAAGGCAACAGGAAAGCGAAAAGCCATACTGATTTCAAACCCGAAACATGTGCTGTATTCAGCCAATAAGCTGACAGTATTCTGGGTATTCTACATCTAAATACATTTTAAGTAATCTTTTAAACATATATGAAGATCCACAGGTTCCTTTGGGGTCACTAGAAACAATGACTGAGTCTTCAAGTATCTTTGACAATCCAGGATGACGTATTCTGGGGTTTCTCTAACTGATCCAGAATAGCCAGCAGGAACTCATGGGGCCTGGTAAGAATTTGTTTTTTAAAAGTGAAGCTAAATTTGTTTCAAGGCTTGGTCAATTTCCATTTTGGCTTGAGCTGTTCTCCTTTAACTGAAAGGTGAACACAAGTTACTACATCTTTAGCAAAGTAAGTTCTGTATGAAAAATAAAAATTTACAAAAAAGCTTTTTATTTTTAAACTCGCCCCTTTTTATAGCTAGTTTCAATAGTGTCTGGGCAGGAAAGCAGACACTGATATTCGAATCGCATCACTTCAGACAGACTTAAAGAGACTTGAACTGAATTAAAAACAAGCTTACACGGGAAGCCTTTTCCTTGAAGATGTGTGAAGGCACTGCCCAGAATGAAGTCCAAGGCAGAATCTGAGCTCTGGAACACAAAGTGATTTGGTCATTACAGTAGAAAGAAGCTTCAAAAGGGGAGCAAGAGGCACCCAGGAACAAGTTATAGACACATTCCTAAACTTTAAAATCATCTACAAACTTTGCTCTCTTGACTAGAGGATCATCAAGGAAGTGCTCAGCCCTGGAAGCAACTGCAGAGGCTAGTCAGATTTTTCCGGATAGGAATCTGTTTTCATAGAATCATAGGTTTCAGAGTAGCAGCCGTGTTAGGCTGTATTCGCAAAAAGAACAGGAGGACTTGTGAGACTTAGAGACTAACAAATTTATTTGAGCATAAGCTTTCGTGAGCTACAGCTCACTTCATCGGATGCATTTGGTGGAAAATACAGAGGGGAGATTGATACACACACACAGAGAACATGAAACAATGGGTTTTATCATACACGCTGTAAGGAGAGTGATCCTCCTTTCCCGCCCCCTGCTGCTGGTGATGGCTTATCTTAAGTGATCACTTTCATAGATTCATAGATACTAAAGTCAGAAGGGACCATTCTGATCATCTAGTCCGACCTCCTGCACAGCGCAGGCCACAGAATCTCACCCACCCACTCCTATGAAAAACCTCTCCCATGTCTGAGCTACTGAAGTCCTTAAATCATGATTTAAAGACTTCAAGGAGCAGAGAAGCCTCCCTCAAGTCAACCATGCCCCATGCTACAGAGGAAGGCGAAAAACCTCCAGGGCCTCTCCAATCTGCCCTGGAGGAAAATTCCTTCCCGACCCCAAATATGGCGATCAGCTAAACCCTGAGCATATGGGCAAGATTCACCAGCCAGATACTACAGAAAATTCTTTCCTGGGTAACTCAGATCCCATCCATCTAATATCCCATCTCAGGGGATTTGGCCTATTTACCCTGAATATTTAAAGATCAATTACTTACCAAAATCCCATTATCCCATCATACCATCTCCTCCATAAATTTATCAAGTAGAATCTTAAAACCAGATAAATCTTTTGCCCCCACTGCTTCCCTTGGAAGGCTATTTCAAAACTTCACTCCTCTGATGGTTAAAAACCTTCGTCTGATTTCAAGTCTAAACTTCCTGGTGGCCAGTTTATACCCATTTGTTCTTGTGTCCACATTGGTGCTGAGCTGAAATAATTCCTCTCCCTCTCCTGTATTTATCCCTCTGATATATTTATAGAGAGCAATCATATCTCCCCTCAACCTTCTTTTAGTTAGGCTAAACAAGCCAAGCTCCTTGAGTCTCCTTTCATAAGACAAGTTTTCCATTCCTCGGATCATCCTAGTAGCCCTTCTCTGTACCTGCTCCACTTTGAATTCATCCTTTTTGAACATGGGAGACCAGAACTGCACACAGTATTCTAGGCGAGGTCTCACCAGTGCCTTGTATAACGGTACTAAAACCTACTTATCCCTACTGGAAATGCCTCTCCTGATGCATCCCAAAACCGCATTAGCTTTTTTCACAGCCATATCACATTGGCAGCTCATAGTCATCCTATGATCAACCAATACTCCAAGGTCCTTCTCCTCTTCCGTTACTTCTAATCGATGCGTCCCCAATTTATAACTAAAATTCTTGTTATTAATCCCTAAATGCATAACCTTACACTTCTCACTATTAAATTTCATCCTATTACTATTACTCCAGTTTACAAGGTCATCCAGATCCTCCTGTATAATATCCCGATCCTTCTCCGAATTGGCAATACCTCCCAGCTTTGTATCATCTGCAAACTTTATTAGCACACTCCCACTTTTTGTGCCAAGGTCAGCAATAAAAAGATTAAACAAGATTGGTCCCAAAACCGATCCCTGAGGAACTCCACTGGTAACCTCCCTCCAACCTGACAGTTCGCCTTTCAGTAGGACCCGTTGCAGTCTCCCCTTTAACCAATTCCTTATCCACCTTTTGATGTTCATATTGATCCCCATCTTCTCCAATTTAACTAATAATTCCCCATGTGGCACAGTATCAAATGCCTTACTGAAATCTAGGTAAATTAGATCCACACTCCTTACAGTGTGTATGATAAAACCCATTGTTTCATGTTCTCTGTGTGTGTATATCAATCTCTCCTCTGTATTTTCCACCAAATGCATCCGATGAAGTAAGCTGTAGCTCACGAAAGCTTATGCTCAAATAAATTTGTTAGTCTCTAAGATGCCATAGAATCATAGAAGATTAGGGTGGAAGAGACCTCAGGAGGTCATCTAGTCCAGCCCCCTGCTCAAAGCAGGACCAACACCAACTAAATCATCCCAGCCAGGGCTTTGTCAAGCCGCACCTTAAAAACCTCTAAGGACAGAGATTCCACCACCTCCCTAGATAACCTATTCCAGTGCTTCACCACCCTCCTAGTGAGATAGTACCATGGCTCTAGCAAGCTTATGGATTTGCACAGGGAGCCCATTGCTCTCAGATCCGCACTGACATTCACAGCAAAACTAAGGAGGTCAAATCCTAGCTCCTAGCTGCAAACAGCAAGAAGTAAGCACAACAGTAAAAGCTAGGGGGACACTGCAGTGAGGAACCTGTAGTCTTACAAAGCTCTGAGCACCAGTTGGTGCTAATGCAGTTCTTGTTGCTGATCGTTTTAGGAACTGTTTTTGTGGTGTTTCCAGCTTAAGAAGAAGCAATATGGACAAAAGATCTCATGGCCAAAACTTTGCTGTCAAAAGAGATACTTCTGATCAGAAGCCTTTTCAAGAACTATTTGGTATTATTCCTCGCAATTGATCCTATTTCAATCCATACTCATAAGCAGCTAAATTTGGGGAACAGTTCCATCCACAAGACTCCGGTTTTGTGCACAATGAGGTAAGGTGTTTTGGGGTGGGGAAAACTACTGTAGTAGTCATGTGGAGCTAGCTTGGGGCATTCTGCTGTGCTTGGAGACCTCCCTTGATAGCCCTTACTGCTGCTTTGGAAAGATGCCTCACTCCTGTGCCTGCTGCAACATAGGTTGAAGACATTGCCAGGCATGGTAGCCAGGATCTTGACCAAGCATGCAAAGAAGCATACGGTACTGTGGCTGGTTCCCAAGCAGGAATTACTGGGAAGTAGAGACACCAGAACACGGCTCTTTGAATTTGCGAAAGCAATGAAAGTTGCATGCATAAAAGATGATGTGGCCTGCTGTATAGTGGGACATTTCACAACGTTTCTTAGAAACTGAGTTTACCTTAAGAATGGCCATACTGGGTCAGACCAATAGTGCATCTAGTCCACTATCTTGTCTTCCAACAGTGGCCGGTGCCAGATGCTTTAGAGGGAACGAACGGAACAGGACAATTATTGAGTCACCCATTCCATGTTTTCCAGTCCCAGCTTCTAGCAGGTGGATGTTTAGGGACACCCAGAGCATGGGGTTGCATTCCTGACCATCTTAGCTAACATTGATGGACTTGTCCTCCATGAACTTATCTAATTCTTTATTTTTAACCAAGTTATACTTTTAGCCTGCACAACATCCCCTGGCAATAACTTCCACAGGGTGGCTATTCTATGAAGCAGTACCTCTTTTGTTTGTTTTAAACCTGCTGCTTATTAATGTCATTGGATGACCCTTGGTTCTTGTATTATTTGAAGGTGTAAATAACACTTCGTTATTCATTTTCGCCACACCATTCAAGATTTCATAGACCTCTATCTGATCTCCCTTAGTCAACTCTTTTCTAAACTTCATATCACTCTGTAGCCATAGTGCAGGCAAAGCAAGCTAGTAACATGTAAAAACCTCTGCATTCTTGCACATCCTAAAACAAATAAAGTGTTGTACTCAGCAATTTTCTTTCAGTTTGAGTTATAGAAATTGGCATCTTTAAGGACCATTTTTCCTGGGTGTTCCTGTCAGCATGTTTGCCAGCAGCAACTGAAAATGCTATTATTCAATCTCCCATTTAAAAGAAAACTTACTAGTGTATATATGGCCATCTGTGGTTCTACGTGATTCACAACATTAGTCAACCAACAGCTTACATTTTTAGGGAGGAAACAAGATTTCGGAAGACATAGATTAAATACTTGCGGCATACACAAAAAAATGTTTCATCGCCAGGGGCTCACTGTACTGGTGAAATATTAATTATTACATCTGAAAAACACTTTAAAGATGATGACATCCTGGGAATCACAATCCTATTACTGTACAGCAAAGGATTTGTATCTGTATATATAAAACACCAGTGCTGCCATTCACAAACCAAAATCATTTCTCTAGACCAGTATTTCCCAAAGTGTGATACGTGTACCCATGGTGGTATGTGAAAGGATTTCAAGGGGTATGGGGCAGAATTTTTTATTTTACTTTATCATAACGGGACCCCCAGCCAGCAGCAGGCTGAGTGGGGCTGGCGGCTGGGACCCCAGCTGGCAAGGTGCCAGTCTGAGCAGCTCAGACCCGCTGCCGCCACTCAGACAGCCAGCTCTTGCCAGCCGGGGTCCTGGCCACTGGCCCCGCTCAGCCTGCTGCCGGCCTGGGGTTCCGTTCACACCGGCTGGCAGCCAGGGCGGCTCCAGCTTTTTTGCCGCCCCAAGCGGTGAAGAAAAGAAAAGTGGAAGTCATACCGCCGAAGAGCTGCATTGAAGAAAGAAGAGGTTCAGAAGCACAGCAAAGCTGATGCAAACCACGCGTGTGCGTTACCATGGCTGGGGCAATACACTTGCCTTTGTGGCATGCGCAGAAGTCATACTGACAGATAAAAGTGAATAACTACTCTAAAGATCGTAGCAAGTACATACTTGATGTGTATTAATATACAAAATTTCTCTTTTTGTTTTTGTTAAACCCATTTACAATGGATCACTGGCTAAAAACAGGAAGTTTGAAACGTACAAAAGAAAATTATAAGGAAATACGAATGTTAGTGATAATTATGCCAAAAAATGCAATGATATGGCTACATCAGACAATTGTGACGACAAAATTAGTGAACTGTGTGAACCATCTGTAAGTTTATTTAACATATCAGCTGCAAAGAAAACAAAAAAAGCCCACAAATATGTTGAAGAATATCTTAAACTGGGAATTTTGTGGAATGGTGATGAGGTGGAGCCTGTTCCACTATGTGTGATTTGTTACGAGACTCTTACAAATGAAACTATAAAACCATCCAACCTAAAATGCCATTTTGATAGCAAACATAAAGAATATGAGGGAAAACCTGTAGAATTCTTTGAAAATAGGCGCAAAGATCTCCAAAAGTCCCAGAAAACAATTCATAATGTGATGGGAAGTGAAAATATTAAAGTTTTGGAAGCTTCATGTAGTGTGGCATACTTAATTGCAAAGTCCAGAGCTGCTGAAGTGATTGGCGAGACATTAGTAAAACCTGCAGCCAAAGTAATGGTGCAAGTGATGATTGGACTCAAGGCTAGCAAAGCTATAGATCGTGTCCCTCTCTTGAATAACACTGTTCATCGTAGAATCACAGATATGGCCAAAAACGTAAAGCAATTATTGTCAAGAATACAAAAGAATCGCAACTATGCACTGCAAATGGAATCCACTGATGTTGTGAATTTAGCTAATCTTTTGTCGTTTGTCAGATATGAGCTGAATAATGAAGTCCACGATGATATTTTGTTCTGCCAACCTATACCAACACATACAACTGGAGAAGCTATTTTTAAAGTTATTGATGACTTTATCAAAAACAATTACTTGGATTGGAGTCGTTGCGTTGGAAGAAGCATGGATGTCGCCAGAGCCATGATTCGTTCGAAGAAAGGAGCTGTTGCACGTATTCAAGCTGTTGCACCAGAAGCAAAATTGACTCGTTGCATTCACAGGGAAGCACTCGCCACCCAGAATATGCAGGCAGATCTAAAGCAAGTACTGGATGAAGCTGTGATAATAATCAATTTTGTGAAAGGCCGCCCTCTGAATGCCCGGTTGTTTTCTCAGCTTTGTGATGAGATGGGCAGTGATTACACACAACTCCTATTTCACACTGAAGTGCGTTGGCTTTCACGTGGAAAAGTTCTGAATCGCCTGTTTGAGCTGCGAGAAGAACTGCAAGATTTTTTAGATGAAACCTTTAACCTGCGAGACTGTATACACGACTGGAAATGGCTATGCAAACTAGCATATATTGCAGATTCCTTTGCTCATTTAAACAACCTCAATCTATCTTTGCCAGGGAAACTCATATCCATATTCCATGTTCAAGACAAAGTGAGCGCCATGGTCGCAAAATTGAAACTGTGGCATAAACATCTTAGTCGTTGTGAACTGGATTCCTTTCCATCTCTTCATGACTTAGTAATAAACTCCACTAACAAACATGTTAGTGATGTGTTGCAAACCATAAAGCAGCATTTGGAAAGCTTGCAGAAAGATCTTTGTAAGTATTTCCCTGAACTGGACGGCACCTTTGAATGGATAAGGAACCCTTTTATCATCAATGTTCAAACATTGCCAAATAACCTCTCTGCTTCAGAAGAAGAACAGCTCTTGGAGCGGGCTGCAGATAGCTTCCTGAAACCAAAATTTGAGCAAAATACACTGATGTGATTTTGGTTGGGGGTTAGCTCTGAATATCCAGCTCTGTCGGACAAAACTGTCAAGTATCTTCTGCCTTTTCCCATCTCATATTTGTGCAAGATTGTATTCTCTGTGCTGGTTGGCATCAAAACAAAAAAACGAAATCGTCCTATTGATGTGGAGCCCCATCTTCGTCTTAAGATCACAAACATTGAGCCAGATATCCTGCGATAGTGTCTGGTCAAAAGCAGTTCCATCCCTCGCACTGAATAGTTTGGTTTGTACTGAAAATTTTTCAATACCGAAATAGTAAGTATTAAAACTAGTGCTTTCTTCACTAACCTAACCAAACCAGCGTATTTTAATTTCAGAATGATACGAATTCACCATATACTCTGATCTGCCAGACTGTTGATTCGCCTCTGTTATTTTAATTATTTCTAGTACTATTTCTATATGTAACTATTATTTCTATTAAAATTTTTGTTTCAACTATATGTAACATAATTTTGCATTTATTTCTAATAAACATTTAATCCAGAATTAAACAAATCAGGAGTGTGTTATAAAAATGTGGCTACCCCCTACCCCCAAAATTATCTTCACTGGAGAAGGAGTATGCCGGTAAGACAAATGTCTCAAAAGGGGTACGCAACTGTTGTAAGTTTGGGAAACACTGCTGTAGACAGGTTTCAGAGTAGCAGCCGTGTTAGTCTATATTCGCAAAAAAGAAAAGGAGTACTTGTGGCACCTTAGAGACTAACAAATTTATTTGAGCATAAGCTTTCGTGAGCTACAGCTCACTTCATCAGATGCATCCGATGAAGTGAGCTGTAGCTCACGAAAGCTTATGCTCAAATAAATTTGTTAGTCTCTAAGGTGCCACAAGTACTCCTTTTCTTTACTGCTGTAGACAATATGGTAACACTAAATATTCTTTTATTATAACAACTATTGTTCTTAGGCTGCAGCTGAAGCTTTCTTGCAAAAACAGTGACAATGTCTCTCTATCATCTCTTGTTCTTCACATTGGCAAAGTTCCTGCTTGCCTAGAAACTCTCTGAAGTTGTTGGGTTAGGGCTGATTTTGATCTTTAGATAGACCATTTAAGCCAGCCACATTTCATGTGGTGGAAACCTGGGTGACAAGCCAGGAATGGGTAAAGTGATGGTGGTGGGTGGGGGGTGTTCTTCTACCCCAGAAAACAGAGTAGGGCTACCCTAACAAGCTCAGCCGACTCAGTGTTTCCCAATCTGTGATAAATTGCAGATGTCTATCTGACTGAGAGAGAGGATAGGGAGAACTGCAGTACCATTATGCAACCAGATCCATCTTTATTCCACCAATTTCTATATTTAGTTTTAACCGCAGTTCTACTTTGCAAAGTGACTCTAAGTAGGACATTGTGGGGTTCCATGTTTATTGTTTCTCAATGAGTTAACATAGCCAATGTGCTCAGTTTATAAGTAGAAAGATGGTTTTTCTTCCTGCCAGCCCTGAAAACTTCACCTGGGATCTGTGAGTCAAGCAAAGGTCCTTCTCCTTTTCATATATCTTCTCCAGGAATAAAGAATTTAGAGTTCTCAATTATACCAGTGAACCCCATGCCACCCACTTGTCAATTATGCTCTTTGACATCTGTGCCTCTCCATTGTCATTTAGTGCATTAGTAAGCTGATGATGCATGAGAAGAAATAAAATCCAGTTCATACTTCTAGCTGTGTTGCCTCTGCAGGACTAACATGAGTAGAAAGAAGTACAAATGTACAGTATTTTTGTTACTTAAAGTAAATAGATAGGACCCTGAATACACACAAGAACCAGATCTGTTGAATAAGAAGAGGCCATTGTTGCCCAGTCACTTTTCTAGGCAGAATTGTTCTTCAAAGATTTTAAGGCATGATTTCCATTTACACTAAGGTAAATTAACACCAAACTCTCTGTGTAAAGGGGATTGAAAATGGATATAAGTGCAAGTGCCAGGGGCACATTCACACCTGGTGCAAATTGTCATAGAAACAATGGCTTCAACTGAGTCAACGTACACCATCAGAGGATCTGTTCCCCCTGCCCCAAGTTATGTACAGGGGCCTTCAGTGTAAAAGAGAATCAGGTACGTAGCCTTTTATACATCACTTTATTTTAATTCAAGTCTTTCTGTTACAACTGAAATCGCTAGCCACGCTTTTCATTCCACCGCTGCATCGCATTATATGTGTGTCACATGTTCACCTGCTCCTTCAAGCCGCTATTGGTGGTGAAGAAATAAGCAAGAACCAAACAAGAACAAGGGGAAACAAAGACTTCCAAAATGACACTAAATTAGAACAAAATATAGATGGGAAACACTGTCATGGTACGGTAAGAACTCGTCTCTAAAGGGCTTCTCTGAAAATCCTAATTATTTGCTGACTCTTGAAACAGATCAGAGATGCACAATAAGAACACAATTTCCCCCCAGTTACACCAGTTTTATACCGTTACATCTCCATTGATCTCAGGAAAGTTACTCTTGATTTCCTATATACTGCTGTGAGAACAGAATCAAGACATAGGTGTCTAAAGAAATCCAACTAAACAACTCTGTAATAATATGCAAGACATACTGGACGCATAAACCACAATTTGAGTCATCAGATTAAGGACTGGCATCCTATCCTAGGTATCCTATGTTTGAAAATCAGGCTCAATGTTTACATTTAATTATTGTCATACTGAAAAGGAAGTTCTTTTGTGAATACTCAGTAATGCACCAGAATATCTGAATGCGAAGAAGAATTTAATGTTTTTGACATTCTACTTCTCCACCTCACTCTGTGATTGTATTAAACATGATGAAAATGAATCACCTTTCTACTTTCTGAGACATTAGCAGCACATGTTAATCGGTACACCAGATGTTGAAAGAAAGACTCAATTATTAGAACTATTTATTGCCAAAAGGAAAACAAAATAAGTTTCACAGGACCAAAGCAGCTTATGCTGATACTGAATGCATCATGCTTTGTTGTACTAAACAAGTGGTCTTATACTCTGTTCACTGTCTGAACATCCTTTCTGGATATTTAGAATAGACAATGCTGAGTCTAATTCAAGACACTTCATATTTTCTGTGGGCAAAATTTCTCAAAGGTTGGCACTGAAAGTTCAAAAAAAAAAAAAGAAAACAAAAACATAACAAATTAGAAATTTTGCATTTGAACTGGACTCCAACTTAAGGGAACAATTAGTCCTTGCTCTGGTAAATTCCCCATTGACTACAGTGGCAATTTTGCCTGCATTAAAGAGGCCTTAAGTAGTTACAGACAATCTTAGTTGATAAATTAGTATTTACATTGTCAAAGTCATTCATAAAGGCTCTAGGTATTTGGGGAAAATTTATTCTTCAAGTTGCACATCCCAACTTTTTCTAAGTAAATCAGTTTTAGAGATATTAAGCCATATTATTATGGAACTTTTGAGTGTCCTTCAAAAAGCACTTTAAGGAATCTGAAAAGTGACTCATAAAACATTCAGGAACAGGTAAAACTGAGTAAGAGTGGCTTCATTTCCATATAATTTTTCATTCATACCAAGCTGCATTTATTCAGGATTGATTAGTTAATTAAAGCCAGTACCGTTTTTTGAAAAAATGATATATAAATGTTACATTTAGAGCAGTATTTGAGGGAAAAATGTCAATGTGTGATGATTTTTAAGAATGATCGTTCATTTCTTTTGTAGCACATTACACCTGTCTTAAAACTGTAATAAATTGGTAGATTGCGAGGGGATTCCCGTTACCATGAATAAAGGTGGGGCCCATCCCTCCCTGGTCTTATTGCCATGTATGCCCTCACAGCCTCAACAGGGAAGATCCGTCTTTGACCTCCTCAAGGTTAATATCACCAATCACCCCTCCCAATGTATACCCCTAAATTCCAAAGCCCCCCCCAGAAGAATCCCTATAGGACCTAGATACTAGCTTGCTGATCCTAAAAGCTCCAAAACATGGTACCAGGAATGTCTCCCTGAACAAGAAAAGGAGTACTTGTGGCACCTTAGAGACTAACAAATTTATTTGAGCATAAGCTTTCGTGAGCTACAGCTCATCCGATGAAGTCTCTAAGGTGCCACAAGTACTCCTTTTCTTTTTGCGAATACAGACTAACACAGCTGCTACTCTGCTCCCTGAACAAGGTCACCTCTTGTCCACAGTGACACATGGGATGCAGGATCCGCACAAGATCCCTGTGCATAACAGCAATGGAACAGCATGTATCCTCCCTAAGGCTGGTGCTTTCAGACCACCCCACCCGAACCTCCACACTAAAAACCCTTGGCCACAAGACCTAAACAGGCACTCAGCCCCACCAATGGACGAATAGCGCACGGAACACAAGGCCAGGCCTATTTCATCATTAACTGAGCTATCCCATGGATAAGACAGGTGGGGAATTACGTGATACTCAGTCAGGGCCTTCTTCGGGACCAACCCTAGGGGGAAAACCTGCTAGTCCTGTATAGTGAGATGACCGAATGGCCCTGCTATCCTATTCTCCTTTAATTCTTGTGTAATCTTTTTCTTTACAGTTTGGCCCATTCCCAATAACGCCTTCAAATTTGTTGACATTACATGCCTTTTTTAACCCTGTAAAGGAGTTCCTAAACCCCAAAGTAAACCCAGCCCACAAAAATGCCAATCTATTTTGTTAGGGTAAGGGAGCACCTTAACACCTCATGCTTAACTGGAGATAGTACTGGGCTTCAGGCTCGGGAAGCCCTGCAACAATGACCACATACATTAGGAAAGAAGTTTCCCAATTTTCCCATTTTCTAGACACCCTTGGGCATTTCATTGCCCTGCTCACTGTGCCCCAGCTTACTTTATGTCAGCATCTCCCTGTGCAACAGTGACAGTAAGTCCACATATTCACCTCTCAGCCTGTTTCTTTAATAGTACCAAGAAGGTGAACTCCCACTGGGTCAGCCACCCCAGCATATCCATACTTGCAACTGACCACCAACCCACCTTCCGTGCCTTCTTGCCCTGAGATATCACATTTCCTACTAGTGGGTGAGTTGTAGCATGCTCAGCAATCTCCTTCCACCTGTTCCCATTAAAGGCTCCCATCCCATGGAGAGTGATCTGCCAAGCAAACTTTTAAAATATATACAAATCTTTTTTTCTCCTATTAACTTCCACCTGCCAAAACAAATTTCCTTTAGTGGCAAGAATCCAACTGTACAGGCCTCTGAGAATAAGAAAACATATAGTTCATAAAATTTAGAAAGCACAAAAATTGTTTAGAATACCTTTTCTACACTTAATATTGGGATTTTACAATCTAATATCTCAAAATCTACAAGGCTACAAAATTATGCCACTGAAGATAAAGTGTGATTTGTCTGATATTAGGCCAGGACTGGTTAAAAACTGAAACGTGCGACTCAGAGCAGTGTAATTACAGGGGTAGCTTTAGTACAATTTTTTTTGGCAAATTGATGTTTATGAAATGGCTGCTTCAAGCTGCTCAGAGATTTGTCATGTTGGAAATCTGCTCAGAGACGGACAAATAGACAGCTTTAAGATAATGATAAAATAAATTATAAATGCAACTTGTTACACCGATTTCACCACCACACATGACATACGTTATTTATATAGATCTATACATCATAGATGTATGTTTGCATATATCCTATTAGGAGCCATTATCAATTTGGTCACACTCACTCACAAACAGTGAATTTCCCATATTAGATATATGCACAGAAACCATGTCTCCCTGGAGAAGGGGTATCTTGAGGGCACGGCCGATCCATCAAGCTGAATGTTGCCCTCCTACAAACGGTATGCATATAACTCAGTATCGTGTGAAATTAATTCTTTCCTACCTTCGAATACATTAAAAAAAATCACTTCCCAGACTGACAAGCTCAACGTAAAAGAAAAAAGATGAAAGTTGTGTTGGGAATGTTGGCCAAGAGAATTGGAAGCCACAGACAGATCTGCCCAAAACAGTTGTGGTGTGTTTCTAAAAAGGTAGAAAATCCATGCAGCAATATCATCTTGAGTTCACAACCTCATTTAGGGGAGCTGCTAATGGAAGTGGTGCAAATGATTCAGTAAGTGGTCCTCTTCCATTTAAGCCAGTACTGAACCAATGGTCCATCAGAATATTAGGAGGCAACACGTCTCCTTTTGCATCAGACAAAAGATGGAAGTGCTAATGGCATTTTTGTAAGAGCAGAAGTGTTCATCCAGATGTCTTGGATGAATTACATTTGTCTATCTACATTTTTTAACCTCCCATAACTTTGGCTTTACGGCACAGCCAGAGCATACACAGCGAGTTACCTTCTTTTCCATGTTTCAGAGTAGCAGCCGTGTTAGTCTGTATTCGCAAAAAGAAAAGGAGTACTTGTGGCACCTTAGAGACTAACAAATTTATTAGAGCATAAGCTTTCGTGAGCTACAGCTCACTTCATCGGATGCATTCGATGAAGTGAGCTGTAGCTCACGAAAGCTTATGCTCTAATAAATTTGTTAGTCTCTAAGGTGCCACAAGTACTCCTTTTCTTCTTTTCCATATTTTCTCTAGCAGGTATATGATGGAAATGATGATATAGCCTAACTAGAGCATTCCCACCATAGGAGAGAAACCTTTCTGTGGGTAGCTGATTTATAAGAACAGCTCATCTTAAAGTAGAGTGATATCCTTTTGCAACAGCAGTAGGCCTGTCACAGTTGTCATCCAAATCCATTCTTGAGTCAAGTGCAGGCTATAAACAACTGTGATCAACCACCTTGCTATTTTCTCATTTCATGAGAAGTCACTTCATTACTGAATCAGTTGGAGGTGGCCTGCTATTCTACCTCATTTTTTCCATTACTCCCTGCAATGCATATGTTCCATCTGGAATTAGAGATGTGGCGATCGGAAAGTAAATTCTACTAACTAAAATTAAACTACCCCAGTCCTAATATAGTAAAATGGTCTGATCACTTCCATAATAAATTTTACTTTATTTTGTTCCACACAGTCATTCAAATTGGACTTTATCATTATCAGGAGAGCAAGAAATCATTGCTTCAAATTGTGGAGAAAATTCCCTGTGTCCCAGCAGGAAAATGTTTAGATTTTCTGCTGTTCATGAACATATTTATTGTATTTATTCTAATCAAAATTAGATTCAGAATATTCAAAAAGTGAAAACAGTGCTTTGGAGTTAAAATTATATGGATGATCTTCCAAATGGAGAAAGATTCAAGTTTTTAAGGCATTCCCAGAATTCCAAAATTATATTTTAACCTTGCTCTTCCACACTTATCCACTCAAAAAAAAAATCAGATTCATAGTTACTGGTAAAACAGAATAATACCAAGAGCTGCTGGCTGGGCCACTTGAAAGCTGCAAAACAAAATAACTTCTTCTAAAACTGTGTAAGTGGGGTCCAACTGCTATTTGGATTTAAACCAAAAAGGTGCACGTCACAATAAATGGTTCCAATGGACACTGAATATTATTCAATGAGGAAATCTTTGAAAGCTGCCCAGTTGCCCATAATAAATACATAAATAAATAAATAGGTATTTCAGTTCATTAGTTTTTCCACAAACTTGAAGACGTTTCAGTTTTGTTCAGAACATACACATGTAGATGTAAGTAGATTTGTACTTCTTGGGCACTATTGTTGAATGCCAGATGCAATTGGGTTGGTGGTTTTAGAATTGGCAGCTGACTGTACCCCCCTTTCTCCTGGTTGGGGTTTTTCTTTATTTCTGAGAAACCAGGAACTGTTTTATTTGTTCGCAAATTTGCAGCGAATTCCTCATGACACTTGCATACCGATTTCTCGATTAGCATTTGTGCAATAATTAGTGTTCTCCACACCCACATCTCCTTTTCATATAAAGATACTGTATGTTGAAACCTTAATGCCGCCTATGCCCAATAAGGAAATTACATGTGCCATAAGCTTGCCCCCTCACCCCCAACTAATGAATCAAAAGGTACATTTTGCATTACAAGCCTGCACTTTTTTTTACTGGGACCCAAAGTGATTAACTATGTAAGAGTGAGTTACATTTCATCTGTACAAGGCCCTTCTCTGTTAGCAATCTCAAAGCACTGCTCATTAATGCACCAATGATTTTAAACAAAGGGACTAGTGTACTTTGCAGCCAGAGGCACGCAGCACCTATCTGCACAGTACAGCAGGATTGTCTGCTGATATGGAGCCCTGTTTTGCTACATAATATGCCGAAATCAACTGTATGTTTTCACATCTTACACACAAAAATCTAATCTCTTAAACTTCCTACCAACTGTGGATGTTAACACATAAGATTTCATGAGAGATGATTCGTAAACCCCACCGAAGCAAGAAATCAGCTCATTTGATCAGACTATTACACAAACGCTAGCATGAGACCCACCACACCTACTTTATCTAGAAGAAAAATAAGTTTAGGTAATGGAGAACGATCCCTACCACTAACACTGCCACCATCACTCTCAGGAACCATGGGGTTGAGTTTCCTCAGCTGAGCCTGGAGTTAGGTGGCTCAGCCTTCGGGCAGGTCAATGAGCCAAGATGGACTGCAGCAGAATCGCCTTTTGCCTGGCCCGCCCAAGTGGCCAGCCCACCTGACTGTCTATAGGAGCCAACAGGTCTGCACTTAAGCTCAGCGTCATCAACAGCAAGTCTGCAATTACCACCGTTCCCAGCCATGCTTCTGCCTTGTATCCAGCCTCTCCAGCCTTGTCCTTGTCCTGCTCCATTCCACCCTGCCCTGCTTGCTTGCCTAGCTTCTGACTCCAACTACTGATTTCTGGCTCTGACCCTTGGCTTGATTCCTGGTTCCTTACTCCAGCTCTCGTCCATGGCTCTGGCTCCTGTCCCTTTCTCTAACCAATAAGTTGGGATCTGGGTCTAACCACCAGGTCAGTCCACCCACATCCTGGTCCTGACAACCCTGCAATGAGGGAATGTTGATCATAGAGGGCTCTTGTTCTTTTTATTTTGTATTCAAGGAAAGCCTTGAAAAAGTTACAGATGTACTTATGATTGGCCCTACCAGCAACAGCAGCAGCAAACAATAGTGAGATACTGAACCATATGTAAGAGAAACCCTGTTTGTTCTGGCATGAGCATGGGGCTTATTTATCCTGACCAATAGAAAGATCTAGGAATTTAACTTCAGTTTAAGTCTTTATTAAGAAGGGCCCCTAATGCTCTGCACAATTCCACAGTCTGGTTTGGTTTTGCTTAGTTTTCCCTCAGCAAATATACAGAGATCTCAAACAATGTAAACCAGACTTAAAGTTCCAGTTTTCAGCGAATTATAACAGTAGCTACCTGCAAAACTCTTCCTGACAAGACATTTTTCAGTATACAGTTTAGCTTTACACAGTGCCGATGGTCCAATTTATACACAAAGTGAATTTGTACAGGAAATTACAAAGCCTTAATTATCTTTCACTGGCCATGGGATTTTGAGGTCATCAAAATACCTGATCCCACAAACTAAGGACCAACTCCTCTTTTCACATTCATGCAACTTCTCTCAAGCCAATGAGCTTGCATTTAGCTCTACGTTTTGTATAGGCAAATTAGAATAGTCAAGAAATTAAAGTGACCCCCCAAGTAACTTACATTCAATGTAGAAACAAAGAGTTTAAAACCTACTGCATTTTGATACACCTTTATAGTGTTCTTCTAAGGGACAAAAATACATGAGATGATATTTATTTACAGATTCTTTGTAGTTCAGGAAACGGTAGGAAAAAATTTACAATAAAAGTGACTTATTAGTGATGGAAGGAGTTGAGGAACCCCTCAAGAAGAACATTAACATATATTTTCTTATTTCAAGAACTTTCTGTAACACCTGGTTTCACTGAACAGAACGTGATAGCGTATGGTGCATTGGCTTTGGTTCCCAGCTCAGCAACACAGCTGGAGCTTGTCTTGAAGTGAAGTGAAGCAGCACCCCAAATAGCAAATATGAGGGGAAGGAATGCAAATAAAATCTGTTGTTCTTGCTATTTCTATCTCAGACTCTTCTGTTAGCCTAGGGCCAGCCAGGCAAGGAAGCTTGCATCAGAGGGAGATAGCTGAGCTATTGATGAAAAACATCACTAAGGACTATGGCCATGTGAAGAAACATTGGGATGTCCCAAAAGGAGAGAAAAATACGTGTATATATATATATATATTTTACACTCTCTCTCTCTCTATATATATATATTACACTTCAGTTTTTTTCCCCATCATGATGTAAAATAAGAGATGAGAATAAATGAGCGGCAAAATTAAGATGCATCTGTAGATCAGGACTACAAACCTCTGATCAACATTGAAAGATCCGGGGTTAGAAATAGGCACCAGTGGCCAATTCAGCGATTAGAGGGAGCGGGGGACCACTATAGAGAAAGCAGGACCAATTGCAAATTTCTAATCCAAAAATACATTATGCACCTTTGAAAGTTCAGCAGTGGGCTGCTGATTTGAACCCAACTCTACTATGTACCGGTAGCACTCTTAGTAGTGTAAATGCCTTATGAGCCATTTCAAACAATTGTATTGTATAACAGTGGTATTGTTTATCCTTCACTGTACATTAGTATTACAACCTGAATCATCACTAATAATTGACAACATCACCTCCAGTTTATTTTAGTTTTTCTCAGTCTCCTCTAAGTGTACTGATCACTTATTTATATGCTTCAGGAAAGCCTCCCAAAAATCACCCTGTAAAATACCTCACTTGTATTTTTTTTTCTATCACTGGATATCCAGCAAGTTTAGACATTGTCAGTGAGAATACAAAAGAGTCCTGACTAGATCTTTGTCTGTATTTACTGGTATCCTCCTTTGCTTCTCTCCCAGCAGGACAAGGTAACATTTGTGGAGAGGTTTCAGAGTAGCAGCCGTGTTAGTCTGTATCCACAAAAAGAAAAGGACTACTTGTGGCACCTTAGAGACTAACAGATTTATTTGAGCATAAGCTTTCGTGAGTTACAGCTGACTTGGAATGTTTGGATTTTTGTTGATTAGGTGGTAGAGGAACAAGAAAAAAAAATTAACTTCCTTTCCCAGGACTGGGGTGGGGAGAGATTTAAAATGTATCAGTAGATTTAAATTTATCATTAAATTCATAACTTTTTAAATCAAATTAAGCAAGAAAAAAATTAATCCTTCATAAGATCTTTAGGACAATTTCTCAAAGGAAGTACTGCAGACAGGGCCTAATTCACCATTCTTTTACACTTGCTTTACACCAGTGTAACTGCATTTAAATGCAATTGATTTCAACCAGCAAAAAGTTCTAGTAACAGAGGTCCCACAGTCACACCGAAGGTCCCTATAACAAACTGCATTTGAGTACACAAGTAGCCACTTACATGAAAAAAAGTGGGGGTTAGGTTTTCTTGACCACACATATTACACCCTGCTTTGAAAACAGGGCCTCTCTCTAAATCTAAAAATCTAAGTCTTTAGAAATGATTTTGTGTCCCCACTGTATAACTCAATATTAGTTTTTTATTAAATTGACATTTTGCAGCCCGCTAGTCGGTGATTTAGTCTAGTGCATTTGAGTGCTTTGGGGGAAAAGCAAAGCAAAATATGGCCCAGTTGGCTGGCTTAGAAATGAATTTTTCTACACATGTGGCTAATTTATTTAAATGAAAATGTCACAACTAATTGTAGCATTTAGCCTTAGTGAGCATGCATGGCAGTCGCATTAACACAACGGAAGACAACAGCTCCAAAGGAGCTGTTACTATGTACCGGGCCAATAATCCACTAACAGAAAAGAATTTGCACAATAGACTCTAATGGTTTCCAAGGAGCCATTATGATATATCAGGTAAATAAAATATTATTGAAATGTAGTTTTTGCATTTAAACCATTTTCAGCAGATGCATAGGAAGTAGCAAATTAAAAAAATGGTTCCTGTTTCCTTGAGTACTGAAAGGAGTCAAAAGAAGCATTTGAAAAACAAAGCAGCAGTGTCTTACCATTGCAAGAGGAACAATTCCTGCAAATGTTGTTTGGCTGACAAAGATCTCTGAGACCACCAGTTCACTCATCGAGTCTTCTCTGGGGTATTCCACCTGCCAGGTAATTTGCTGAGCTCCTGCCAGGCTACTGCTATTGTCAATTTCAAAGTCCATCTGCAAGATCTCATAGAAGGAGATGTTTGCTCTGGAAAACAAAATGCACATTAAGTGCAATTTAAAATGAAGCATCAGCGAAATGTCAAGAACAAAATAAATTGCAACAGGATTTTTTTCTTTCCAATAGGAGAACTATCAAATTCAACATGCAGACTTCAGAAAACGTTGCCTGATCTATTGATTGTGTATTAATTATTTAAAAATCACCAATTGACAAATTAACACCCTACGTTTGACAGGCTTCAGTTCCAAGAGTCCAGAGAGTTGGAAATCGGTTACGGTTTAATTGGAAACCCCAACATGCACAGTTGCAACACTCACTGAGGAAAAAGCTTTTGACCTTTTAATAGTTGTATTGACACAATCAGTAAACACACAAATGTTCCAACCCAAACCAGAATGCAACAGTAATGCAATATTAATTTTACATCCAGTGCCATGCCATATGCACACTCACACAATCCTTGTGTAGACTGAGAGTAGAAAAACAGGTGGTGGTCCACAAGAGTCCAATCCTATATCTTGCATGTCAAGTGATTCCAATGGTTGAGGTCTCAATTGTCTAGCTTCTAGGCCGTGGTTAGCCATAAATGGCTGCTATGAATATTCATCAGAGTTTTCATCCTCCTTTGCCCATAACTCACTTCCTCATTCTAATAATGTTGGGGTGTCCTGAGTCTGTATGTTAGTATATTAATTATTTCAGATATATTAGCATATATGTCAATTAATTATTATAGCAATACTGAGGTTAAGCTTCTGCTCATGTTAGAGTTGCCAATTTTGGTTGGATGTATTCCCGGAGGTTTCATCACAAGACATAATTTTTAATTAAAAATTAATCTTTAATTCCTGGAGACTCCAAGACAGTCCTGGAGGGTTGAAAACCCTCACTCATGTTCCTATCCCAAACAGCCAAACTGGCATCATCTGACTTTCTGCAGTTACCCATCAGCATTTTGCGGAATTTCAGAAGAATTTATAGCAAAATTATCTCTTATGCAATATTGAGATTTAGGGTCACTGTTGATCATTTTGCTTATGCTAAGGCTTAATAGGCCTAACTTATGCTAATTACTTAAGCTAATGTCTTATGAGTTTGGGCCTGTAGTTTTCTTATATTGTTGTCTTATACCTTTATCTTATCCTTATACTTAAAAGCTAACTTTAAGCCTATAGGCTTATACAGGGATTCTCAAATTTCATTGCACCGTGACCTACTTCTGACAACAAAAATTACTACATGATCGCATGAGGGACCGAAGTCCAAGCCTGCCGACCCAGGACAGGGGGCCAAAGCCCTGAGGCCCTGGGGGGTGCTGAAGTTGAGGGCTTCAGTCCTGGGCAGTGGGGCTTGGACTTCGGCTTCAGCTCCGAGCCCCAGCAAGTCTAACGCCAGCCCTGGCGATCCCATTAAAAAGGGGTCACGACCCACTTTGAGATCCTGACCCACAGTTTGAGAACCACTAGACTAACCCATAGGCTACAGAAGTTGATAAAAGACTAAATCAAACAATCCAGTGGGCAACGGCTATACTTTATAGATGAGCTGACAATCTATCTTTTAGCTTTCTGAAAAGGAAGCATGTTTCCCATTAAACTCAGACATTAATTCTAAATAATCTCAATGAACCTGTAATATAAGCCCGGACAGCACACGGCACAGATGTTGCTAAATAGTTTATTCAAGTACCACTATCATTTGGTTGTTGCAAATACTGACGTTCTGAAACAGTAGAATGTTTGGTCATTCCTCATGTTGCACCAGAAATGAGCTCTTAGCTTTTTTTTTTTTTCCTCATTCGAACATGAACTTGCCTTTATCTCCATGCAAAAAATGGATTTGTGCTAATTATACATCACAAAAATGTGCGGTTACGTTATCCATATTTTCAGTTCATGGGAATATATTGCTTGTTGCTGATGCACACTTGTAATTGTATGAAGATCATTTTATTTTGGTCATCTGGGAATAAAACATTAAAAGTGGATGTAAATGCAAAGCATTCAAGCTCTGTTTGTGACTTATTTCTGTTTCTTTTATTAAGAACGACACTGAGGGCTTGTCCACACTTACCAGGGGATCCACACACTGCAATCGATGCATTGACGGTCGATTTAGTGGGTCTTCACTGTGAAGTGAAGACCCACTAAATCATCCGCAGATTGCTCTCACATCAACTTCTGTACTCCACCTGAACGAGAAGCAGAAGTGTGGCCCCCGCAGTGAGTAGATCTAAGTACGTCGACTTCAGCTATGTGCATAACGTAGCTGAAGTTGCGTACCTTAGATCAATCTCCCCCCATAGTGTAGACAAGGCCTTAGTACAAGGACTTGCCCACAGCCACACAACAGATCAGTGACAAAGACAGGAATGGAACCTAGGTCTCCTAAAGCCAAGTTGAATGATCTACCTTCTGGGAAACACTATCCCCCTTACAAATGCCTGGCTCTCACTCCCACAACAACAACACTACTACTTTTTTAAGATGATTTTTGCCCAAAATGCTTGAGTCCACTAAAGTAGTCTAAAGTAATACTGCAGAAAGGTCTATCCATGCATAGGTTTAACTTTCTTATACTGCTGCTCTGAAGTGAAAGTGCAGTGCAGAGACCTTAATGTTAATTTATCTTCTCTACCCTCAGGCAAGGCTAGAAGCTATTAATGCATCGCCTGGGTAACCAACCAGACTACCAACAAGATGCCAAAGACAAATTACGCTATACAAAGTCAGGGATATAATTAGAAACGTCTCAATTTCTGCAGAAAAATATTGTCAGCATAATGCAGAATTCAATAGTACGGGCCCTTGCTCATTACTTCTAACTATTTGTTTCACTTAGTCACAAACAGAATACAGTCATAAGTCATAAATTAAATTTAGAGATCAGCCCTAGATACAAATTCTAGATTCAAATTTTGAACCCTCTGGGTGTGTCTGGATCTGGAGTTTTGGTTCAACCCATTACCCTAAAAGGGACCAATTGAAAAAAAGTTCAGAACTGGGTTCAGAATTCTTAAAAACTCTTTGGACCTACAGTTCTGGTTAGGATTAATCTCTAAAGTAATTAGTAAGACTAGGCAGCATTTCAGTGTGCCACAGGCACAGTCAAAAACTGAGCTAAAAGAACAATGTCATGATGTCATGCTGACAGTTGTTTTGTGCTCAGTCCATGACTCTGTTATCCTCTTATGTTTTTCTGTATCCAGAGAAAAACTATACCCTTACAGTCTAAGTGGCCAATGTTACATTAAAGACAACAGCAAGAATTAACAAGTCTCCATAGTCATCGAGGTTTACCTGGTCCTCCCTCAGCACATGGGGCTGGACTTGATGACTTCTTGAGGTCCCTTCCAATCCTACATATCTATGATTCTAGACAAGAACAGAGCGTGTGTGTTCTGTATACAGCTAGACTTGGCAGAATTACATTTTTATTTTTTTGTAATTTTGACAGATGATATCTATGTTTATTTTAAGTATTTTTCAATTTTTATCAATTTAAATTTTCACATTCACAGGAAATCATTTAATAACAGTAGACACTGACAATCAGAAAGTTAAAGCTTTGTAACTGTTAAAAGAAATTACAAACATCAAATCGAAATATACAGATATATAAATATTCTTAAATCAAACTCCCATAAGTTGTCAAACAGCACTTTTCTTATTTTGCCTATTTGTAGTTTTCAATCACCATCAATGGAAACATTTTTTTCGTCGGCTTGTGTGTGAACTGTGAAATCAATGTTTACCAACATTTACCAATAAAAATCGAATCTAAGCCTATATATAACAGACTGCAGAGACTGTCAGGGAGGAAAATGGCCACTGCCTCTGTAAACAGGCAAAGTTCAAACTTTCATTTAAAAATAGATACCTCTGTATACTCCAATTGCTGGAAATCAGATTTAAATTCCGACATAGAATACAAAAGGAGAACATCAGATACACTCACTAGGATTGGCAGGAAATCAAGAATTCCATTTCATGAAAAATTTCAGTGAGGGGCTTGACCCCAGGGTAGCCACTATCTCAGTAGTCAGCTCATTCATATGGGATAGGGGAAAGCAGGTTCCAATCTCTACTCTACCTAATTTAGAGAAAAGACTTGAACCTGAGTCTCCTGCGCCCTAACCAACAGACCGTTGGGTATTCTGAGGTCTCACTCTCTGATTTTAACCAGAAATCCCATCCTCAAACTGAGCAACTTTCCCAGTGAAACCTTTGTCAAAACAAATACAATTTTCATGAAAAGTTTCAACAGCTTGACATCTTCTATGAAGAAATCTAGTGTCAAAAAATTTCTGACCAATTAACAGGTTTCAGAGTAGCAGCCGTGTTAGTCTGTATTCGCAAAAAGAAAAGGAGTACTGGTGGCACCTTACAGACTAACAAATTTATTTGAGCATAAGCTTTCATGAGCTACAGCTCACTTCATCGGATGCATTTGGTGGAAAATACAGAGGGGAGAGTTATATACACACACAGAGAACATTAAACAATGGGTTTTATCATACACACTGTAAGGAGAGTGATCACTTAAGATGAGCCATTACCAGCAGCGGGGGGGGGGAAGGAGGAAAACCTTTCATGGTGACAAGCAAGGTAGGCTATTTCCAGCAGTTAACAAGAACATCTGAGGAACAGTGGGGGGTGGAGTAGGGGGGAGAAATAACATGGGGAAATAGGTTTCAGAGTAGCAGCCGGGTTAGTCTGTATTCGCAAAAAGAAAAGGAGTACTTGTGGCACCTTAGAGACTAAAAATTTATTTGAGCATAAACTTTCAATGCATCCGATGAAGTGAGCTGTAGCTCATGAAAGCTTATGCTCAAATAAATTTGTTAGTCTCTAAGGTGCCACAAGTACTCCTTTTCTTTATGGGGAAATAGTTTTACTTTGTGTAATGACTCATCCATTCACAGTCTCTATTCAAGCCTAAGTTAATTGTATCCAGTTTGCAAATTAATTCCAATTCAGCAGTCTCTCATTGGAGTCTGTTTTTGAAGTTTTTTTGTTGAAGGATAGCCACCCTCAGGTCTGTAATCGAGTGACCAGAGAGATTGAAGTGTTCTCCACCTGGTTTTTGAATGTTATAATTCTTGACGTCTGATTTGTGTCCATTTATTCTTTTACGTAGAGACTGTCCAGTTTGACCAATGTACATGGCAGAGGGGCATTGCTGGCACATGATGGCATATATCACATTGGTAGATGCGCAGGTGAACGAGCCTCTGATAGTGTGGCTGATGTGATTAAGCCCTATGATGGTGTCCCCGGAAAAGATATGTGGACAGAGTTGGCAACGGGCTTTGTTGCAAGGATAGGTTCCTGGGTTAGTGGTTCTGTTGTGTGGTGTGTGGTTGCTGGTGAGTATTTGCTTCAGATTGGGGGGCTGTCTGTAAGCAAGGACTGGCCTGTCTCCCAAGATCTGTGAGAGTGATGGGTCATCCTTCAGGATAGGTTGTAGTTCCCTTGATGATGCGTTGCAGAGGTTTTAGTTGGGGGCTGAAGGTGATGGCTAGTGGCGTTCTGTTATTGTCTTTGTTGGGCCTGTCCTGTAGTAGGTGACTTCTGGGTACTCTTCTGGCTCTGTCAATCTGTTTCTTCACTTCAGCAGGTGGGTATTGTAGTTGTAAGAATGCATGATAGAGATCATGTAGGTGTTTGTCTCTGTCTGAGGGGTTGGAGCAAATGCAGTTATATTGTAGAGCTTGGCTGTAGACAATGGATCATGTGGTATGATCTGGATGAAAGCTAGAGACATGTAGGTAGGAATACCGGTCAATAGGTTTCTGATATAGGGTGGTGTTTATGTGATCATCGCGTATTAGCACCGTAGTGTCCAGGAAGTGGATCTCTTGTGTGGACTGGTCCAGGCTGAGGTTGATGTTGGGATGGAAATTGTTGAAATCATGGTGGAATTCCTCAAGGGCTTCTTTTCCATGGGTCCAGATGATGAAGATGTCATCAATGTAGCGGAAGTAGAGTAGGGGCATTAGGAGACAAGAGCTGAGGAAGCGTTGTTCTAAGTCAGCCATAAAAATGTTGGAATACATGTTATTTTCCCCCCCACCCCACCCCCCACTGTTCCTCAGATGTTCTTGTTAACTGCTGGAAATAGCCTACCTTGCTTGTCACCATGAAAGGTTTTCCTCCTTCCCCGCCCCCCCGCTGCTGGTGATGGCTCATCTTAAGTGATCACTCTCCTTACAGTGTGTATGATAAACCCATTGTTTAATGTTCTCTGTGTGTGTATACAAATC
The DNA here is from genome assembly GCF_009764565.3 of Dermochelys coriacea. Lineage (NCBI taxonomy): Eukaryota > Metazoa > Chordata > Testudines > Dermochelyidae > Dermochelys > Dermochelys coriacea. Next base: position 23,018,456 of record NC_050082.1, read on the forward strand.
TCCCCTCTGTATTTTCCACCAAATGCATCCGATGAAGTGAGCTGTAGCTCACGAAAGCTTATGCTCAAATAAATTTGTTAGTCTGTAAGGTGCCACAAGTACTCCTTTTCTTTTGACCAATTAACACAAACACACACACACAGTCCCTGACTTGAAATGAACAATCGGAAACTACAAAACAGGAAAAAAGGGTGCTAGTCGAATCCAGTTTGCCAGGAAAATTCTCTGCCATTACTTAAATGAAAAAAACATTGCTAGTCAAATGCTTCCTGCTTTGTGTCTGAAGCAATGTAAATGTACCGTAAGAGGTCAACATTTCAAAACAGGGCACCAGCTTTTTTCTTTTTTTTTGGAAGACTGCTAAAAGAGCTGTACTGATGTGCCAGATTCACTGTGTTCTAATTAGGTTTCATTTAGAGAGTTCCTCCACCAAGTACACAGCTTTCACAAAATGGCATTCAAGCCCCTGCACTACTTTATTCGTCGGCAGTGCTACAAATTACTTTCTTAACAGCAGGTCAGCGAATTTTCTCCAAAACTATGGTCTCTCTTTTTCACTCTTCAAAACAAAGATTTAGCCCTCAGAGCAATGCCAAGTGCTATAGTATCTGGGACACGGAGTCCCCCACGGAGAGGCGTACAATCAGTCCACAGACTTTGCTCCAGATCTCTTCCCAGGTTACAGCTATTGCGAACAAATGATAAAGCTTTAAAAGTCAATTTCTTTCTTCCTCAGTTCATAGCCTCCCTTCTGTCTCTACAGTCCTATCCCTCATCTATAGATCCTTGTGTTTCCAATAGCAGGAAGACTGACACTTAATGCATATTGATACATAAAGCAATGTATTAACTGTTTTCAATAACAGTGTGTTGTCAGCAGGTCTTTCAGTAAATAATTCAGGAACTCTGAAATTCTTAAATCCAGGGCATTAAAGACCTGGAGCATCTCTCATTTACACTGGGGCAAATCAGAAGTAAACTCCATTGAAGCAACTGGAGGTAGGCTGGAGTAAAATCTCAGAATCAATCCCTGAGAATTTAATATTTACTTTCTTCAAACTTCATCAACCGCTATTTACCAACCATGATACTCTGTCTTAAAGTTCCCACCTTCAGTAGTGGGGATTATCTACATGCCATTCTATTCCATCTTTTCTTTTTAAAGAAGCTCTGTCCTGTCATGGCAAATCTTCGATTTCTCCTTGGCCTACTCTGTACTTTGTGACCAATATTGAGAAGTTGGCTTTCACATCCTCTGGGTCACTGATGTTCTTTAAGTTTCCAGCAAAGATAAAATGCCATGGAAGTGGAAATTCTACCAGCAAAGGAGAAGAGCGTAACTCATACTGTTATCAGCCATTAAATCCTATTAAACCAAACTCTGTCCTAAGACCTGGCAACTCTTTCTTGCAGTCCATTCCATCTTTGTCTAAACAAGTTTGCAGCAGAGAGGTGCTCATGGAATTCGAGGGTTGTAAGTTTCTTGTCTTTTCCCCCTTCCTTCATCTTCCTTCTCCTCCATTTTTATTGTCTAGTCAAAGCTTCTGCCATCTTGCAAGAACTTTGCCAAACCCAGTTTAGAAGAGCAATAAAAAATAAAGTCTAACTTTTTTTTTAAATAAAAGTAAGATTATTTCCTGCAAGCAGGAGGAAAAGACCTTATAATTTTAGGCAGCTGGCATGCTTGCTAATAAGTCCATTTCTATGGAAATGAGTTCATAACTATTAATTTTGCCTGCTCCTGATCTATTCTTGATGAGCCTTTCAAATTTAGAAAAGCGCTTCATGATTCTCTCAATTTGGTAATTACTAACTCCCTTTGATGAATCCAACCCAGTGTTTCAGACATGAGACATTCATGAGACATTTTTCTTTCTGGAGAGGAGAAAAAGGAAGCATGGCTCAGTTTTATTTCTTCGCACAGCCTGAAGTAAGGAGGCCTTGTTCATCAAAACACCATCTTATTTATAATCCTACATTCTAGTGTAATTGCACTGTCACAATATCTCTTTCCCAGGGCAGATGAAGAACCCCTCAAGATTTTGATGATTTTACTCAGTTTCCCAAAACGTATTTACTGGATTCTGCCAGGTCTCCAACAGAAAGTGGCCGTGGGCCATTTTCTGACTTGTCATTGCTCCATGCACTACAAAATCATTGGGAGGTTTGTGTAACTCTGTGTTCCTGTCCTGGAACATATGGTTTCTGGGATATGATTTAGAAACCCATGCCAAATACATTCCAAATGCAAGTGCATTTTCATTAGATCCAGAAATACATTTGATGGCAATTAATTTGGACAACACAATCTGGTTAAATTCCAGAATAATGTTTTGGGCCCCAATCCTGCACCTCACATTGCACAGGCAGGTCAACGTACCCAAGCAGAGCCCTGCTGACTTTCATGGACCTCCATGAAGATACAGCAATGGAGAGGCAGCCGTCTTCCTACGTGATATCACTTGCAGGGCTGAAGCTTTAAATATTTCCTTCTAAAACTCAGTTCTAAAACTGAGTTCTATTAACGCAGTAAAGAGCATTTGCCCATCTTGAGACAATGGATGTCTCCAATCAAGAATGGACTTCCAGTGGGACAAATCCTGGACTAAGACTCCAGATAGAGACTATCAGTGCTATTGAAAATCCCACCCAAGTGCCTTAAGAGCATGAGTTCCATAGTATTTGTGATATTAAGTCACTTAGGTGCTTTTGAAATCAAGCCTGATATTTAGACTAATTGTTACCTCTATTGACCTTCATTACCAAAAAACAATGAACCGTCATGGTACTTTTTTTTTCAAACACACACACACACACACACACACACACAAATTTCTCTTTTGCCTTAACGTATGCAAGTGGCAGTAAAGATATCTTTTAAAATCTCTATCTTAAAAACTGATGGCAGGTTTTGGCTCTGTATATTCACTACAATATTAGATCAATATTATTAATATGTGAATTGCATGGGCTCATTTAGCAAACTTATAGGTTACTTTGAAAATGTACTACAACTCTAATGCAAGGGCATTTATAAGCACTAGAAAATCACTTATTGTTATTGAAATATGACTTGATTCACTTTATATTTAACATATTTCTCTAAGTGGAACACAGGAATTATAGCATTAGCAATCTAAATACTGGATCAATATGATATTATGATTTATGTCATAATGGTAGCTGAAATCTGACTAGTTAGTAGTTACCTTTTATAAACAAAAGAAGGCAGAGCTATCAGAATCAGATTCTTTTAACAAAGATCTAGATTGCGAATGTACCTGAAGAGGCTGGTGTCTGCTTTTTGTAAAGAATGAAATATTCACCATGTCACAGTGGAAGATGACAGCAAAGCAAGTTCTGAAATGCGGCTAGGTTAGGTGCATCGCTGGATTATTGAGAGTTTGTTGTCAAATTCCATCAACAATTCAGTTTCATAAAAACCAGAAAGTTATGTTAGTGGTGTTGACTTTTAAGAACAAATCATGATTTTTCATTAATTCATGACACAATGTTTTCAGTAAATGACAATCTGTTTATGAGACATACTCAGCAGTGGGAAATTGTGAAAAAAAATGAGTGTGAATTAGTTCATAATAATAAATGTCTTTGATGTCATGTCATTTGAGAATATTTTGGATCATTTTAAAGTTAATAAAGACCTACTCCTGCTCCTCTTGAAGTCAATGTCAATTCCCATTGAATTCAATGTGAACAGGAATAGGACCTGAGACAGGTAAGGTTCAAAACATGCCAGTAGTCCAAGCCTTACTCCTTTGATCTCCATGGGACTTCTTGCATATATATTTGTTGATCAAGAGCAAAGACCTACAGGATCAGGCCCCATATTTCAACAGCTGTTTGGAAACGCTGAGCACCCAAAACTCCAGCTAAAGTCAATCACAGCTGCAGTTGGTCATCAGCACCTCTGTAAAAAATTGTTCTCCCATTGAAGACACTTAGATCCCAATAGTTTCTAATGAAGGAAAATCAGGGCCTCAGCATATTCCCTCTCTCTTCAGTGCATACATGGAAATTTCAAACAAAAATCTCCTCATTTTTGAGCCGAGAGGAGGATTTCCACACTATCCTGCAGGTTGAGCTTCGTAAAGTGCCACTTTCTGAAATGTGAATGCTGGGTATGTTTAACAAAAACATGTTGCATAACTTTCAAAAGATGGGGTTAGTGACTAAAGTGACTGTTTAATTGTCTTTCAGATTAACCCAGACTTTTAGGGCTTAGTCATCAAAATGAGCACATACTGGGGAATCACATGATTCTTTTGAGGACTGGGAGGTGGGTACAATGCCCTGGAAAGAAGCCACCCGCCCAACTCACTACTACTGCCAGTAGGGGGAAGGAAGTAGAGACGGTATACTCTCCCTCACCTCCATCGCTGCCACTCCAGATCTGACAGCTCCAGGGCCCTTGCAAAAACCAAGGGCAGATGTCTTTAACAAGAAGAACCAAAAGGCTGATGGCAGAATTGTCACGTTCTCAGCAAGCTTCAGGGGGGAGGTGGAGGAGAGGGAAGGAACTTTGCTCTTTGTGGTTGGAAACTGATTCCCCCATGACGGATTTTTAAAACTCCAATTTACACTCACTGTGTCTTGTGCCCTATTACCTAGCAGTGACAGGGAAGGTACCATACTTCAGTTTTCAAGTTTACATTGCAATTAATCACTGGTCCTAAGATGCTCTCATGGCACCTGATCCTGATTTTTTTTTACACTCTAAACCTCAGGATTTCCATCACTGCTTTGAGAGTGCAAAGAATGCAGGATGAAGCCAAACAGCATGATCTGGTGATCATGTATGGATTGACACAGCAATTTCTTATAGCCCAATAACAAAACAGCTATTTTTGTTCAAAGTATACCATCAAGACCAGACATTACCCATATTTTTGCTTAGTCAACATTTCCCTACTGAAAACAATAAATCTAGATAATGAGCAAACATTTTAAGCTCCTCAGCTTTCTTCACTGCCAATTCACAACTGTGCCTCACATTAACACTTGCAATGACATTCCGTTTATTTGATTTTCTCCACATCATCATAACAACTCCAGAGATAACTGAGACAATTGTTTTTATTTGCCTCTATCTTTGTGACAGCATGCAGGAAACCCTGCTACGAAAAGAGGCTGTGGACACTATTTTAACAAGCCTTTACTAAATAGGACTTACCGGATCAAAGTCAGTTCTTGTGTGATTGGGTGGAGCTTCGTTGAGAGCAATACACCCATTTGCACTACAGCTCCATTCAGTCCTTGGTTTCAGTTTTCCCTGGCTCAAGCTTCATGGAGGCTCTTTAGGTTTCAGAGAACATTTCAATTAAACCACAATATTTTTCTGACTACCACTTAGAAGCTCTTTATTGTTGTACTGCATAGTTCTTAAAATAGAACTCTTATCACCATGAGAAAGCTCCATACTAGGGATTTTAATAAAAACATTCAATTAGACAGAAGCAGAAGTCAGGATTAGCGGATGCTGGATACGAATAAAACCAACTATTTTTGTTTAAAAGGGGGAAAAAAGTATTTATAAGGAGAAATGTTGCCGCACCTAAAATGGTTAATAAACACTGGAGCCAGAACAGCTCCAGATTTATCAGCTTATTTGTAATTTTCCTTTACCTGTTCAGAAATCCTGAAATGTTTTCAGATCATCATAACATTGTATATTTTCAAATTGTTGTGCAGAGCCTGTAAAATATGCTATAAAACATCTACTGCATGCATATCTGCAGTGGCTGAGTTTTAATCTACAGATCATTTATGGTTCAAAAATATTTCCGATGTATTAGATAATATAACAGCATTTCTCTTCAAAGGATCTTAAAGCACTTTATAAACCATAAATAAATAAATAATAAACATTTCCCCATGCCCCAGTATTGCCCTACCAATGTTGCAGATGGGTAAACTGAGGGACCGGGAGAGTTAATGACCCAGCCATTCTGCCAATGAAGTTGATAGCAAACATTCCAACTGACTTCAAAGAGAACAAGATCATGCCCGAAGAGACTTTATAGTCAAATAGCAAATCAATGCCAGATCCAGGAAACAGAAGCCAACAGTTACAATTCCAGTCTCTAGAGACATACTGCAAAGCCAGGGGGCAGCTTCTAGGTCTGTCTACGATATGACAGCAGTACCAGCACTGTAAGCACAATTTGCTCTATATATTGAAATAAGGAGGAATCCCACTGAGGATGATTCACCTACCCACACAACTCATCCAAGGAAATGAGCTTTGTTGTGAAGAATCTATGCAGGGCTTGGCGAGAACGGAATCCACCCCAATCTGCTAATAGCTCCTCCATGAATCCATGTGCAGGAGTTAGCGGCCACTAGGTATGCACCGATGAACACATATATTTCCCACTCCTTCTATTACAAACTACAGACCTGAGACTGAAAAAAGAAAGCTAAGGCACACGACTCATCAGACCATTTACAATTGTACGGTTTTGTAGTGTCAGATACTAGCTCAGCTATATGTATAATAAAACTTAGCAAAGTCACAATAGTCTCATTTCCAGGATACACTGTTGCAGGGTCTTGCAATATTGGGCATTTTTAAGCCCCAGCTCCAGGACTCATGTGATTACATAAGAATCTTGGCTTTGATTGTTTTTAAACAAGTTTCTAGCCCTATTGGGTACAGAAAGAAGCTTGAAAATGAGACCTGGAAGTACCCTAAAGATTCAAAATTCAGAAGGCAAATAAAGAGAACCCTCCATTTATTATTTCTTTAACGTCTTGCGATTTTTAACCTAATCTCATCATTTTTGAGAGACTGACTCATGATTTCTGACTGCTTGGAGTTGTCAATACTGAGTATTAGAATCATTCAGAAACATGAAGGTATTTCACACATTTTTTATTTTTTAATAAAACCATCACTCTCAGACACAGCAAAAAGTTACTCACAAGCAGGTTGCCATTTATATTTTAGAGAGACAATCTAGTCTGACAGCTGGATCTCCTTGGGGAGACAATTCAACCAGAGGGAATCTAAAGATGCAAGCTCTATGCGTGTTGAATTTGTGAATGAAAAGGATGTGGTGACAAGCTGCAGATGGTGACACTAATGGACCCAATGTGCTGGAGCAGATACACAAGAAGAAAGGGAGAAGAGAGCTATGGGCTGGAGAACTTTAAAAGCCTCTTGCCACACCTTGAACTTAATCCTCAATTTAATGGGCAGCCAGTGTAAACAAAGAAATAACTGAGAGCAAGGACATTGGAAAATTAAGCAAGCAACCAGATTTTCAACTGCTTGCTGAGAGTGGATAGAAATCACCAGGAGCCCAGTGTGAAAACTACTGCAATAGTCCATGGACAAAATAATCAAAGAACAAATAAAAATAAAAATGTGGCCAAGAATTGTTGTCCTCCTACATTCTGTTCAGATTTGTACAAGTTTTGAACATTTAAAAAGTGTTAATGAACTTGGGCATTCCTTCTTTTGAACCTATTGCACCTACTGTTACAACTCAAAGCAGAAGATGGGCCTAATCTACACTGGCAAGTTACTGCGCAGAAAAGCAGCTTTCTGAGGTGTAACTCCCGAGGTGTACACACTGCCAAGCCACTCAGCATGCAGAAACTCCTCAGTGGCAGGGTTGCAAAAAGAACACCTCGATGAGAATCGTCAGCCTTACAGCACAAAAGCTCCAGTGCTGTATTGGCAGTGTAAACACATTTCAGGAAGCAATCAATTGGCCTCCGGAGGTGTCCCATAATCCCTCAAATGGCTGCTCTGCTCATTGTTTTGAACTTGGCTGCCCTTGCGTGCTGGGCTGATCTGCTCCGGGACACAAAGCAAACCATTAATGTGGACTGTCTGAACATACAAGACAGCACGCTGACACACACTCTGTCCCCCAAAACACACTGTCTCTCTCCCCTGCTCCATACACATACACACACACAAAATCCCTGTCAAACACCCCTCCTTCAGTTGAAAAGGAGCTGGCAATGTAATAGGATGCCCATGGAACAATGGGATTGGGAAATCTGCATCATATGACACTGTGCCTGCCCCGTGAGGCATTGCAAACCCTTCCCAAAGCACCCTGCAACCAGTTGCATGATGGGATAGTGACCACAATGCACTGCTCTCTTTCCCATTGCAAGAGTTGCTAATGTGGATGCGCGCCAGCATCACAAGGAGCACAGTGTGAACACGCAATAGCAGTTTTATTCCAGCGTTTTAATAAAAGTGGTATAATTTGTTACACAGAAACTTGCCAGCGTAGACATACCCTTAATGTGTGTCTTAGGGATAGTTCACATCTGCTAACAAAATAAGTGGTAATGATAACAACATAGCCAATGGAGTTACACCAGGGATGAGTTTAATCCATTAATTTCACCACAAATGAGATTACCTCCCCCCGGCCCCCCAAATCTCCTGGTTTAAGTAGGGCATGAACAAAATTGGCTTTATAGACCAATTATGATGAACCAATTTTAGTTCTGATTTTTCCCCATTAGTGATTTCAAAACACTTAATAAACCCTGAAAATGACACTATACGTGTGTCTGAGCGTTACCACATATTAACTAATAAAGGAGATTAATTCAACCCAGATGAGCAAATAGGGGAGTGGATTAGGGTCTACATTCAATATATTGACAGAATAAAGCTACTTACTGTAGTTTCACATGCTTTCTTTGATATTTGATACCAGTTTATGTTCCTGATTGCTCACTGCACAACCAAAAGTATCAGAATAACCAAGATTTGTAATGTAAGTTACTCTATGAAAAGTGTCTCTGGATTTTTGACAAAATAATGAATCTGAACTCTGCTAGACCTGTAAAGATAAATATTGCATCTGATCTACTTAGCAGCAGGGAGGGAATTTAATATTTCCCCTCTCAAAAATTATTCCACCATTATTTCATAATGGCATGAAAATGAGGTCAAGAGAATGGTCACCCATGCAACATCGTCTCTAGGTCACCTTCTCAGAGGGTAATCATTCCAAAGTCACACTCACAATACAATAACATCCCCAACATGTGACATGAATTCCAATGCCCTGGCTGTTGCTGGGACGCAGTGGGGCATTGCTGGGAGACCGGGTCACAACTGTGAATAAATGGGCATTGTCATAAAGGAGTAATAAGTAAGGTTAATTACATTGGGAACTGAGAAGGTATAATTAGAAATGGAAAGGGGGGGAAGTGATGTTCCATCTTCCCTCTCATTCCTTCATCCATATGATAGAATACTTGGTCCTACCTCAACACAGGGGCTGGGCGAGATGACCCCTAGAGATCCTTATTCCAATCCTGCATTTCTATGCATAATGTCTCTTTGGGGCTTTATCCTTTGAGGTGATCGAATGTCCCCCTCCCATCGAGAAGTTGGGCACCTTTAACTCTCAGTGAAGTTAACGGGCATTGAGGATGCTCGACACTTTGCTGGATTCAGTGGGATTACTTGTGTGAGTTAATTTACTCACCTGCATAAGGAGGACCAGACCTCAGAGCGCATAGGAAGAGACACAGTTAAATACCAGGGACTTCCTTCAGTGCAGCCAGAGTTGTTTATACTGGAGCTAATTTACAGCAAAGCACCTGACATTACAATACCAATCCAAGAGCAACGTCCCCCAGGACAGAACACTGATACAATGGATCATGTCAATGAGAAGCACAGAAAGGAGAGGAAGAATTCCACACATTTGGTAATGTTTGGTCTTTACTTTTAGTTATTTGATTGACAGGTGACTGCAGAATGGCTCTGTGTGGAAGAGCACTAGTGATGGACCTGGTGAAATAATGCTGAAGATAATTATAGACTGATCTCTATGCTATGTGATAATTTATTGGCTCTGGCCCCAGTACCATAAAGCACTAATTTTAGGCTTCCTGAATCCAAGCCTAAATCACAGAATCGTCTCTCCCTTTTTTTCCTCTGGCTTGTTTCTCTTTTCTCTACTTTTTCCCCTTGGAACCTTATTATAATATAAAAGCAGTGAGCTAATAACAAATATTAATTAACGTAAAGATGGCTAGGACATCATACTGAACTTACCTTTACAATTATTCCACTGCAATTGTTCCTGTTTTTTGTTTTCCTTTGACACAATTAAAAAATCATTATATTACCGAAAAAAATACATTTCCAGCTGTCAAGAAAAATGAAGCAAGTCATGTGAAAGCAGTGTGAAGTGTAACGGCAGGTTCTTCGAAACACTGGCAGTAAATTCATCTTTGCCTATAAGAATTATGTAAAATATCAAGAGTCCTAACATTTAGGATAAGCATAGAGCAGGCTTTATGAAAAATGCTGTCAGCTGTCACAAAATCATCCTCTTTACATGCATCTCTTTTCAGAATATTGTCTTTTTTCTATTTTTCCCCCCATAAACGAATTGCTCAGCTCTGGAAAACAGATTAGCTGAAAGTTTTAGATTTTTTTGTCCCAGTTTTTCTTTCAGGAGAGTTATACTTACACCTATCACGGTGGATGGTTATGCTGGAAGCAATTTGCCTCCATGATTTTTGAATATCCTCTTTCACGGAATTTGAAATCTCTTGTTTCTAACTTATTTGTTTGGTAAGTTTTACCGAAGCGCTAAAAAAGAGAGCGCCCATCCACACACTCTAACCATCTTCGTCCTAGTAAATGCAGCAATTTAAGATTCCCACCAACAACTAATCCATCTCTTACTCAAACAATTCACCATCTCTGATATTGACATGGTCAAATGGCTGGGGGCGAGAGGGGTTTGGAGAAAGATGAGCACTGCAACAAACCCTGAAGGTCATCAGATTTCAAAGCATGGGGACTGACAAAGAATACACTGCCAGCAGCCCTTTCTGATTTATACCAAGAGGGTTATCTCAAACACCTCAGCTGACCTCATTTGTAGCAGCATGGTATTATTACCAGTACCGTCAAGTACGTCACTTGTATTTACTACGAAAATTCCATCTCTGCTGGGCTAGTTTAAAAAAAAAAAAAAAAAAAGCACAGCATGATAAGACAGTAGCTAAATGTATACTGATTGCAGTAATTGCATCCATTCCTCTGTCAGAAAGTCTTGTATTGTATTTCTAATATGTGCTGATAAGTGCATTCACAACATGATTAACTGCCTCAAGACAAGAATGGCTATTATGTTTAACAGACTGATTAGCAAGTGACGGAGCTGCAAACTGTATTCCTAGTAAATTGGCTGCTTTTAAATTACAGCAGCTTTTTTATTGTTCCATTTTTAAAATGCAATGGTTTGTTACACATATGCAATTCTTAACTGATTATCAGTAATAGAGGAATACCGAGCTTTCAACTTTTAATATTCTAATCTCAATTAAAGTGTTTCACGTTTTCCTTTTAATTACAGTGGAATCTGTACAATACACCCCCGTTGTTCAGCAACCTTCTGTTTTATGTGACTCCCAAAAAGGATCCCAGAGTGTAATTCTAATCCACCTTTATTAGAGGGCCTACCTCTATTAAGCAACCAATTTTTTTTGGTCCTTTGAGTGGTCAATTAAGAAAGGATATACTGTATTCTTCCCAGCATCTGACTGTAAATCCTTCTCCACACCATTATGAGTTTCTACCCTGTGCTGTTTCACAGCACCTCCATTAATCCTCAGAGTGGTGAGAAAGCGGGATGGAGCACTGGACTTTCACCTCTGAACAGAAGCGAAAGCGGGTCTTAGCCTGAACTCACTTTAGGCATTCCAACTTCAAAGCTCTGTGCCTGCTATAACAAAGGCCATTTATTCCTTCACTGCAATGAACTTTCACTTAGCCCTCTGTACTTTATAATAAAGGCTGGGATTTGGGTGCCTAACCCCCTTAGGCTCTCCTGAAAATCCCACCCAAAACTCCTTCCACATGTTTTCACTGAATGTTTGTTATATAGAGATGTATTGTAAGTATGATGTTGTATTGTACGGCACCTTGAAACCACACATGGACCTGCACCCCACTGTGTTAGGTGCTATACAAACACAGTTTATACAGACTTTCCCCCCAGTGAGGATGTTCCAGAGATGAATCCCTGCCACTGAACATTCTCAGGATGGTAGGTCACTCTACCCCTGCTAATCCAAATGAGACTGGTGGGATATAATGCGAAAGATGATCCTGCAAAGATTATATTGTGTTTGATACTTGACAGATGAAATTCATCTGTCTCTGAGCCTTCTGCTCTCCTTGTCTTTCCTGAGTACCTGCAGAGAGAGAATTAGGAATTCCTTTTTGCTAGAGACCCCTTACCTAGGGGATATTGAGGGACTCTTGAAGGAGCCCCATCCAGGTCTCTTAGATTCATAGATACTAAGGTCAGAAGGGACCATTATGATCATCTAGTCTGACCTCCTGCACAAGGTAGGCCACAGAATTTCACCCACCCACTCCTGCGAAAAACCTCTCACCTATGTCTGAGCTATTGAAGTCCTCAAATCATGGTTTAAAGACTTCAAGGAGCAGAGAATCCTCCAGCAAGTGACCCATGCCCCATGCTACAGAGGAAGGCGAAAAACCTCCAGGGCCTCTTCCAATCTGCCCTGGAGGAAAATTCCTTCCTGACCCCAAATACAGCAAGGAAAATCATAATGGCAAGAAGCCTTTGAAGAAAAGGGATATAAAACAAACACGAATGGGGAAATCCAAAGGGCTCAGAGCATACACCCAACGGAGAGAAAGAACTTCTGATGTCTTGGCAGGAAGCCACAACCGTGATGTCACTCTTTGAAAATGGGAAGAGAGAACTGGTGCACTGTGGCCAATTTTCCTTCTACCAGCAAAAAAAATATAGAGAGTAATTGATCCTGGACACTTTTTATTCCTAGATCTCAAAGCATTCCTCAAAGTTGGATAAGCAACAGCATCCCATTTCCACAGATGGGCAAACTGAGGCACAAAGCTATTAAGTGATTTGTCCAAGATCAGAAAGCAAGTCAGCCACAGAGCTGGGAAGAGAACCCATGAATCCTGATTCTCAAGCCAGAGCCACATCAGAATAGAATACCATGGTTGGAAGGGACCTCAGGAGGTCATCTAGTCCAACCACTGCTCAAAGTAGGACCAATCCCCAATTTTTGCCCCAGATCCCAAAATGGCCCCCTCAAGGATTGAACTCACAACCCTGGGTTTATCAGGCCAATGCTCAAACCACTGAGCTATCCCTCCCCCATGGAAGCGCAACTACCTCACTCCAGTTATGATATCCAAGACTTTGTGTAAACTATTGTTGAGCGCATCCATCAGATGCATTGGCCTACACAGTCACTGATAACTAGCACATTGTTCTGTTGAGTGCTCCAAGGTCCCAGAGCCTGTTCTATTTTATTTTACTGCACTGACCATACGAGAAGTTGAGTTAATGGATATATGCCTGATCCTGTCCTAATTAAGTTAGTGGGAGCTTTACCATTGACTTCAGTGGGTACAGGATCAAGCCCTATTTGCTGAAAATAAATCTAACCTGTGTGAGGGCCATAACAAAGAAATAGCAATAAACAGCGAGCTCTGACTTGGCAAATCCAAGTTCCACTTTTTCTATTACAAGCTACATTCAAAAAGGCCCTATAGAATATTGTATGATTTCATTAGATATATTTTTGATAAGCAGTGAGCTAAAATCCAGCCTCTCTCTGACATCTCCTCGTGGATGTCTAGCTGTCAGCTCAACCTCAAGAGAGCTAAAATAGCCCTCTTAATCTTCCCCCCAAGTCCTGCTCGCAACCTCCTTTCAACAGCATATTGCTGCCTGTCACTCCAGCTACGTCTACACTGCAGCTGGAAGCATGCGTCCCAGCATGGGTATAGACATGTGCTAGCTCACTCAAAATAGCAGTGTAGCCAGGGTAGCATGGGTGGCAGCTCAGGCTAGCCACTTAAGTACACATCTACCAGGACCTCTCGGGTACATACTAAGGCACCTGGCCTGAGTCCCCACCTGTGTTATCCTCAACTACCCTGCTATTTTTAGTGTCTACCTGGACTGGGAAGCATGCTGCAATGTAGATGTACCCTCAGATCCATGACCTGTGTAGCACCTTCAACTCAGACCTTCTGCTATGTCCTCATATCCGGGCTATGTCAAAATTTTGCAGATTCTTTCTTCATAACATCTGTAGAACACGGTGCCTTCTCCTATCATTCCACACAGCTAAACCTCTCCTTCAGCCTCTCATCACCTTGTGTCTCACTACCGCAACATCCTGTTCTCTGCTCTTAACAAATGCCATCATGCCCCATTCTGAATGCTATTGCAAAGACTATTCCCTAGCCAGTCACTTTGACATCGTCAGCCACCTCTTTGCATCTCTTCACTGGTTCTACCTTCTCTCTCAAATCAAAGACTTGCCTTCATTTTCAAGGCCTTTCACAATCTACTGCCACTCTCCCTATTGTCTCTCATTCAGTTTGGAAAGGTCAGTTGCCGCCTCCAATCTACTCATGATGCCAGCCTCCATCAGCCATGTGTTACATTTTCAAACAAGCTTCATGTTTTCATAGAATCACAGAAGATTAGGGTTGGAAGAGACCTCAGGAGGGCATCTAGTCCAACCCCCTGCTCAAGGCAGGACCAACATCAACTAAATTATCCCAGCCAGGGCTTTGTCAAGCCAGGCCTTAAAAATCTTTAAGGATGGAGATGCTTTCTCACATGCTGTCTCCAATGCTTGGGAAGCGCTTCCCACCAACATCTGCAAAACCAACACATTACAGTAGAACCTCAGAGTTACGAACACCTTGGGAATGGAGGTTGTCCGTAACACTGAAATGTTTGTAATGTTATGGTTGTTCTTTCAAAAGTTTACAACTGAACATTGACTTAATACAGCTTTGAATCTTTACTATGCAGAAGAAAAATGCCGCTTTTAACCACCTTAATTTAAATGAAACAAGCACAGAAACAGTTTCCCTACCTTGTCAAATCTTTTTTTTTTAAACTTTCCCTTTATTTTTTAGTAGATTACTTTTAACAGTACTGTACTGTACTTGCCTTTTTTTCCCTTTTTTTGCGGGAGTGGGGGGTCTCTGCTGCTGCCTGATTGTGTACTTCAAGTTCCAAATGAGGTGTGCAGTTGACTGATCAGTTCACAGCTCTGGTGTTCATAACTCTGAGGTTCTTCCTTCACATTCTCCTTTTTCATGACAACACTTTGCACAGACCATGGCCTATCAGGCTAACCAATATTGTCTTATTGTTTCCTTGTACTCCTCCATCTGTTGTCTCTTGCCTTATACTTAGATTGGGGCAAGGACCATGTTTTTGTTCTGTTTCTATACAGCATCTAGCACAATGGGATCCTGATCCATGACTGGAGCTCCTAAGTGCTACGGTAATACAAATAAAATAATAATAATTTTTGTGCACCCTTTTTGCTTTCTCATAACCACTTTCAAATTGGTCTTAATTCAACTCAAACCCAAATGCACAGAGCTCTTGAAGTTTTCTGATACAGAAAATGTATGGGTTGACTGCCACCAAATGAGATCCTGTTCTTTCAGGGAATGGAGAATCCTAACTGTTGAGGAAAATTACACAAAGAAGTGTAAACTGCCACACAAACAACCACATAATCTACACATGATTAAGGAGCTAATCGTAATCCTAATATTATTTTAGAATTTAGGGTAATATTTATAGGTTCATTTGTTGAGGAAAATTTCCAAGGCAGCAGCACTCACAAAAACTGCATGTGCCAGCAGGATATGACCATGAATACATAATTAATTATTATTAGCAATGCTGTAATTAATATCAGTGCTAAAACAAATCAGAATTCAAAGTGCTCTCCTGTTTTCTTAGGAAATTCATGGCACAGAAATCCTACATCATGAAGCAGTTTTAGCATCTGTCCATGGATTTGGTATTAATCGTGGTTTTGGAAAAAAAATAGTCATTATTTTTAGTTGACTTCTGAATGTGAAGAAAACTTTCCAGATTTTTTCCTCAGTTTGTAAACAGAACATTGAAACAGTAGCTCCAAGACAAAGGAGAATTCCACCATGCATCCAATTGTGACATTGACTCTGAAACCTAATGATAACATTGAACATGTTTTCGCTCTTACGCTGCTGATCCTTTTTGTGAAAAACATCAAGCTAATGTCCTTTATGTAGTGTGGCTGGATTCACCTGAAAAGATGAATGGATATAAATCTGCATGTTTTAAAGAGGAGTGTAATTTAAAGTTATACCAAATATTTATATTAGGGAGAAACAATGAAGTCTTCAGCAATGGGCTGTGGGAGATAAGGAAAGAGAAGATCTAGGTAACTGGCAACGCTCTGGGTGGTATGGAAGATCACATGGGGAAAGATCTCAGAAAGGAATGAGGAAGATCTCAGAAAAGTGTGGGGAGATTTTATTTTTAAAAGACAAAGTTGGGTGCAAAGTGTCTCATTTTGTTTAATGCTATTCAGTAAAAACAGAAATAATTTACTAGACAACATATTAGTGCTTCCATGTGTGTTTTTAGTGAAGAGGTTTTAGAATAAATTCTGCAGATTCTCCAACACTTTCTGAAGAATCAGAGAGAAAAATATTCATAGGATTTAACAAAATTTCCTGCAGATTTTCAGTATCCCTTAGCATTCATAGTTTCTGTCTCTAGAGCTCTGCTCCTGCAAGCTACCCCACAGGGCAGATCATTGTACCTGCACGGAGCCCCCCTGAAATAAATGGGGTTCTATGGAGGCAGAACAGGGTCTGTAGAATCAGGGTCTAGGTTACTTTCTATTATCATCACCATTTATTATTTGTATTGAGGTAGCACTTAGGAGCCTCAGTCCCAGACGAGGATCCCACTGGGCTAGGTGCTGTACAAACACAAGAAAAAGAGGGTCCCTGCCCCAAAGAGCTGCAATCTAAGAAAACAGCTTACAGTCTAAGTACTGGAGCCATATCCTCATCTTCTGTGTAGTCTTTATGCTCCAGCTACTACTTTATCTAGTTTATTACTGTGAAAAAAAAGGGGGAATGTAGAAAGACCTGGTAGTAATGGTAAGTACATGGCTTCAGGATTCTGTATTTCTTCTAAAAATCTTTTTTCAGAAAATTCAACACCCAAACCAGCAGAACATCTCAAACCAGCAGCCTGATTTCAATCTGTGAAGTCTATGCAATACCTCACTGAAACATCCCAGCTTTCATCAAAATGTCTTAAGGGCAGCTTTTACTCACCACCTGTAACTTGGAGTGATTGGAGTAAGCTGTTAATTTTAAATTACACTTAATGGGAAATGTTCCAGGGGAAATATACAAATTAAAAAAAGATAATAAAGCCATTGTCATTCATTCTTACCATACTCTAAATCACATCAATTCTAAGCTTCCTTTAACAAACTGCCTGCAGCTGGCATCTCAGATGAAGAACAGAAGGATATCTTTCATGGAACCAAAGCGACAAAAATCAAAGCTTTATTTTTTTGAAAAAAAAATTGCGATTTTTCTTTGGTTTGTACGGGTTTTTCCCCTCCTCCTCCTAACATGGTGTAATTTTTACTGCTGACAAAAGAAAATGTATTGATAGCCCAGGAATCTGTAGGAATGGGGCAGTATCCCTTTAAATAGGTTGTGAGCCCTATATTGGCCCACACCATCATCTGTGATCCAGAAGCCATGAGATCCTTCCAGAGCCGCAGGGTAGCTGGGCAGAATTTCATTTCCTGGGCTTGAGGGAGAACAGAGACTGCCCCTCCCTAACCCAGAAGGCATGGGGAAGGTCAAGGAGGAAGGGGTCTATCCCCTCTTGACACTGGCTCAAGGGAGTAGTAAGCTCTGCCCCATAAAGAGGGTCTAGCAGTTGACGTGCAGCATACATGGTCCTGGGTAGAAAATGCCCAGGGCTCCCTTTGGCCCTCCATTGGAGAATGTCTACCAGCACTCAAGCCCTCAGTGGACAGCATGTTATCTCTGCACACCTCACGATCCCATAATATTTGCTGGGTACCCAGTTTCTGATGGAAAAATCAGACTTCTGGTCATAAAAGAGCGATTACAGGAGACCACCATAAAAAGATCAATCAGGCAATTAGCCTACTGACTAAATCCCCAGGGCACTGCATTACATTGGAGCACCATGCACGCACAGCTGAGAGTGGAGAATACTCTCATTAAACAAAAAGAAAAGGAGTACTTGTGGCACCTTAGAGACTAACAAATTTATTTGAGCATAAGCTTTTGTGAGCTACAGCTCACTTCATCGGATGCATTTCATCGGATGAAGTGAGTTGTAGCTCACGAAAGCTTATGCTCAAATAAATTTGTTAGTCTCTGAAGTGCCACAAGTACTCCTTTTCTTTTTGCGAATACAGACTAACACGGCTGCTACTCTGAAACCTCTCATTAAAAAGTGAGGGGGGCGAATGTTATGGCTTTTGTTATGATCCAACCCCAGTTCAAATTCTGGTCACTAAAGAGATCAAGTAGGAGTGGTGGTTTTGCCATTGAAAGAAAAAGCAGATAATGTGGAATCCCTAAAACAATTTATCTTAAATTAAGAGGCCCGGGTGAATAGCAAGGATTGTCTCTGAGGCGAAGGACAGATGACTCTATCCCCAGATGATCACGATAATGGGCCTTCCTTAAAGCCTCTTTTTGTTTAAAAAACAACCACAACAAAAATTAACTCTTCATTCTCCATATATTCATCTATGCATGGGGGTGCTGAAAATTCAGACTCTTGTTCTTTTGATTCATATTTAATGCCAAAACATTTGAACATATTACAGAGCACACGCGTCAAGAGCTTTTTAAAAGCACAACAAGCCAATCACGCAGGCTCAATCTGCAGCTTTGAGCTGCACACACAGTAAATGAGAGGGATAATGGTGACAGTGACTTTCCAGCAGGAGAGTGAGGTATTTACTGGAGTAGCACTTTGACTGTCTGGCACACACATATGATGAGATATTCAGATTCCAAATTACTCTTTAAAAAAAATGGCTTTTCCCCCACACAAAACCTTTTGTATTCCTTGGGTTCCTAATGCAGTGACTTTGCTGGTGACAGAGGTAAAGGGATAACTAATCTTGTTAGAATAATAATACTTGCACACAGGGTGTAATGGTCATCATTGACACATGATGTTTGAAACTGCCAAAAGAAACCCAGCTCAGGGCCACTCCAAAGACAAAGACCCCAGCCCTGGAGTGAATGGAGAATCTCCATAAGTTCAAGTGGTCATATAGGCCCTGACTCCAATGGGACAACTCATATTCTTAAAGTTGGTCATGTGCTTCGTTCACACAGCAGAGAAGATCTGATATTTCACCCAATAAAGGGCAGTCCTCAATGTTTGCATTAGCCTTCACATTCAGCAAACCTTAATTACTGGAAACATTATTCCATTGGAAAATCATTCTCATGGAAAATTCCCTACCAAATATAGTTTCCACATAAGGTCTCAGACCCTAATACTGCACCATTAAAGTCAGTGGGGGCTTTGCCATTGACTTTAATGAATGAGGAATCATGAACTAAATCCTGACCTAGATTATGCAGTCAAGAAGGCTAATGGCATTTTGGGCTGTATAAGTAGGGGCATTGCCAGCAGATCGAGGGACTTGATCGTTCCCCTCTATTTGACATTGGTGAGGCCTCACCTGGAGTACTGCATCCAGTTTTGGGCCCCACACTACAACAAGGATGTGGAAAAATTGGAAAGTGTCCAATGGAGGGCAACAAAAACTATTAGGGGACTGGAACACATGACTTATGAGGAGAGGCTGAGGGAACTGGGATTGTTTAGTCTGCAGAAGAGAAGAATGAGGGGGGATTTGATAGCTGCTTTCAACTACCTGAAAGGGGGTTCCAAAGAGGATGGATCTAGACTGTTCTCAGTGGTAGCAGATGATAGAACAAGGAGTAATGGTCTCAAGTTGCAGTGGGGGAGGTTTAGGTTGGATATTAGGAAAAACTTTTTTACTAGGAGGGTGGTGAAGCGTTACCTAGGAAGGTGGTGGAATCTCCTTCCTTTGAGGTTTTTAAGGTCAGGCTTGACAAAGCCCTGGCTGGGATGATTTAGTTGGGGATTGGTCCTGCTTTGAGCAAGGGGTTGAACTAAATGACCTCCTGAGGTCCCTTCCAACCCTGATATTCTATGATTCTATGGAAGCTCCTGCAAACTATGCACCAACAGGGAATCACTTCACCTCCACTGAAAAGACAACATGTCACGGTGGAAGAGAACAGTCACTCAACATTTCACATTAGTTTAGGACAGGATGTGAACAACATTGTCACTTGAAACTATAGGGAGAATTTACAGAGGCAGAATGTAATTAACTAAATTCAAATTTGTCTAGGATACTAGAATTAACAGCCCTATTCTTGCGATAAAAAAAACATTATGGGGTCTTCAAAGACCATATGGGGACAGGATCTTCATTTTCTACCTTACGAGAAAGTTTTCCCTTGTGGCATCCTGAGCCATTGGGTCAGTTCTGGTACAGATGAGGAATTGCGCCTATTGAACTACCAGCAGTACTAAAGCATTTCTCCTTGTGTGTGAGTATACATACACATATATATTCTATATTTTCCCCTTCTTCCCTTTTCTTTATTCTCCTGAACCTTGAAAAAAAAATAAACTGTGCAATTAAAAAAGATTTGAAGATAATGCTACTTACAATCTCCATAATAAATTTATGGAAAAGATATTTAATTATAACCATAATGCTCTGGAAATGGTTTTTATTGTCATTAAAATGTTAATTACCCTTCGCCAGAATTACTAACAAACTCTTGAATTAAAAATTTAGGACAGATTTATTGAGAGTAAATTTATTTGCATTAATTACAAAAATATCTACTCCCCTGGCACTTCATCTTTAAATGGCAATATCTTCCAAAGAATAGCTTGAAACATATTCTAATAGGCTACGGAGTCAACGCCCACTCCTGTAAATACTTACACGTGATTTTACTTTACTCATGTGAACAAAGTTAAGCATGTATGTAAATATTTGCAGGATTGGAGTCTATAATGTACTCTGTCCCTCAGTCACTGGCAACGGAGACTGAACCTGAGGCCTCTGGATGTAGATGCATGACCCACCCCTGCTTCAACTAAAAGACACCCCTCTGTTAACCAAGGCTGCAGCAGGCTAAACTGTGGTCCACCGCTAGAAGGTGACAGCATCACACTGACCAGTTATGGGTTACACTTACATATACATTCACAGATTAGGAGTAAGTTAATCAGACACAATGAAAAATCTATTCATTATTCATCAAATCCATTCGTGATTCATCAAAATTTTTACTTCAATTGCATCAGGTATATATACCCTTAAATTTCAAAGTGTTTTACAGAGGTAGGTAGGCATAATTGTCACGATTTTACAGAATTGGGTGAGATGAAAGACAGAGAGGTACGGTGAATGGAACACTCACAATAAATCACTTGCCTGAAATCTACAGACCAAAAATCATTTGGGGAAGATATTTGGCAAATAATTTAAAATGACAGATAAAGGTGGTCACGTTGCAAAAAGCATGTGGACAATTCACAAAGAGAAGAAGAGGTACAATAAATCATCCACTACAAACTATTCATCCAAAGCTAGAAATCTATGTTCAATAACTCACTTATGCTTTGTTCTGTTACCTGTTAGGATACAAACAGAACAAAATCATTGCAGAAGCATAAAAACTTACAGTTTTATTCAGCAATATTTTATATGATTTGCAGGTGTAGGTGATAGATAAACCATGATTTTTTCTGCTTGCAAAATAGACCTCTATAAAGATTCTTGTAAAATATGTACAGTTTGGAAAATGATCCTATTTTATTATAGATATTAAATATAAGAATAATAATGACAGACATATATTCATTACTTGGATAATGTAACAAACTGTTCCAGTGGAACCGAAGAGGCCCAAATTTAAATGACTGAGCATTAAAAGGAATTTAGGAGAAATTTCTTTACTTGGAGAATCTTTAATACGTTGAATACATGCTGCCCTGAAGAGGGTGTTCAGTTGGGTACAGGACTGGTGTTAGACGGGTAATATTTATGGATGAGGCAGCAAATGGCACACTAATAGAGAGTGCAGACAATATTAAGATTCTCTCTGTATTTGAAGGGTGTAAACAAAAAAGAGAAAGAGGAATTATTGAGGGCAAGATTGCACAATTTGCCCAATGCTCTGTGAAAGGGGCCCGGCAAACACATACCAATCCCAGGGCTGCTGAAGAGAAGTGGGGACAATCTCACACATCACTACCTCGAAGCTCACAGAGTGACACATCATCACTTTGTGGCATGCGCTGTGCCTCATCCATTCCATGGTATTGTCCATGTGCTTCTCAGTGGGAGCAAAGGTGGCAGAACATGACCCTAAATAGCTTATTCAAAGTCACATAGGGACTGTGGCAGAACAGGGATAGAACACAGATCACCTAGCCAGCTCCCAGTCCAACACCTTAACAATAAGTCTATTTTCCTGTATTAGCCCTTCATCATTAGCTTATACAAGCCACTAAGACCTGAACTCCATCTACTGAAACATTTGCCATGCCAAAAGATTCCCACTCCTGCCTACTCTCTGGGTGATGCATATGGTCTCAGTGGGTTAGCAGTAAGCGTCCTACGTTGCAAGTTTAGCTCTACAGTAAATGATGAGTCTAAAACTCATGTCAGTACATCTGCAGTCTGGCACCAACTAGAATGGCAGCCGCCAATTTGAGTAGGTGTCATGGATGATACTGTTCAGCAATACCAATGACCATCTGTTCTTTCCTCCTCTGCTTCTACCTAACAAACTCTTGAAAGATCAAGATATTCTGGAACAAAATGAGGACTAAAATTTGCTGGGGATGGTAGAACAACTGCCAGCTTAATTCCTGGGTGGTGGGGGTGCAGGATGGAAATTCACCCCGTTTATTGAGGAAGGAAATTCTGGCAGGGGTTTACAGAGGTCTGGGTGTTAGGCAGAGGGTTAATGGAGAAAGTACAGTGGCTGCAAGTTAAAGCCACTGCCGTTGTGTGGTTTAACAGACTGTTTACTGGGTAGCTGTTGAAATGAACAGGGAGCACAAAAGGTGTGCAAGAGGCAGGAACAGCTGAATGCTGAATGCGCTGTAACCAAAAATAAAGGCAAGCTGGACCTTGCTTATCTGTGTAGCTGGGGTGTGTGGGGTGGGAACGGAGACTAGTTTCTCCGCACAAGTGCAGTGTCTTCCACATTGTAAGTTTAACTCTTTACAGCAACCTAAGATTTTGATGCTTAAGTTAAATGGCTAGCATGGTGAACCCTTCCAGGATCCTCTACCACAAAGGAGAAAAGGAATAACAAAATTTTACCCTTCTTTCCATGGCCTTAAGTTAGACAGGGCAGTTCCTTCTGCCCATGTTTTGGTACGAGGTAGATGGTTATGCTTTGGGAAAGAGCAGATCTCACACTGGTGGCTTATCAGATAATTTTTGTTCAATAAAATAGTAACAACAAATCCCGATTCTGCAGCCCTTGCTCCTGGAGAGCACATACACACCAAATCATCCCAAGGGGCTAATCACTTGAGTAAGAATTACTCAGCTTGAGTAAGGATTGTAGAATCACAGTGGGGGAGTTAGAGAACATAAAAACGGCCATACTGGGTCAGACCAAAGGTCCATCTAGCCCAGTACCCTGTCTTCCAATAGTGGCCAATGCCAGATGCTCCAGAGGGCATGAACAGAACAGGTAATCATCAAGTGATCCATCCCCTTTCGCCCATTCCCAGCTTCTGGCAAACAGAGGCTAAAGACACCATCCCTCCCCATCTTGGCTAATAGCCATTGATGGACCTATCTTCCATGAATTTATCTAGGTTTTTTTTAATCCTGTTATAGTGTTGACCTTCACAACATCTTCTGGCAAGGAGTTCCACAGGTTGACTGCGCACTGTGTGAAGAAATACTTCCTTTTGTTTGTTTTAAACCTGCTGCCTATTAATTTCATTTGGTGACCCTAGTTCTTGTGATCTGAAAAAGAGTAAATAACACTTCCTAATTTACTTGCTCCATACCAGTCATGATTTTATAGACCTCTATAATATCCCTCCTTAGTCGTCTCTTTTCCAAGATGAAAAGTTCCAATTTATTCATCTCTCCTCATATGGAAGCTGTTCCATACCCCTAATAATTTTTATTGCCCTTTTCTGAACCTTTTCCAATTCCAATCTATCTTTTTTGAGATGGGGCGACCACATATGCATGCAGTATTCAAGATGTGGGCGTACCACGGATTTATATAGAGGCAATATGATATTTTCTGTCTTATTATCTATCCCATTCTTAATGATTCCCAACATTCTGTTCGCTTTTTTGGCTGACACTGCCCAATGACAGGTTTCACAGTGGTAGCCGTGTTAGTCTGTATCAGCAAAAACACCACCCTATACCGGAAACCTACTGACCGCTGTACTTACCTACATGCCTCCAGCTTTCATTCAGACCACATCACACAATCCACCGAGACAAACACCTACAGGATTTCTATCAAGCATTCTTAAAACTACAATACCCACCTGGTGAAGTGAAGAAACAGATTGACAGAGCCAGAAGGGTACACAGAAGTCACCTACTACAAGACAGGCCCAACAAAGAAAGTAACAGAACGCCACTAACCATCACCAACAGCCCCCAATTAAAACCTCTCCAGCGCCTCATCAAGGATCTACAACCTATCCTGAAGGACGACCCATCACTCTCACAGATCTTGGGAGACCGGCCAGTCCTTGCTTACAGACAGCCCCCCAACCTAAAGCAAGTACTCACCAGCAACTACACACCAAATAACAAAAACACCAACCCAGGAACCTAACCCTGCAAGAAACCCCGGTGCCATCTCTTTCCACATATCTATTCAAGGGACCTAACCACATCAGCCACACCATCAGGGGCTTGTTCACCTGTACATCTACCAATGTAATATATGCCATCATGTGCCAGCAATGCACCTCTGCCATGTACATTGGCCAAACCAGACAGTCTCTATGCAAAAGAATAAATGGACACAAATCAGATATCGGGAATTATAACATTCAAAAACCAGTAGGAGAACACTTCAATCTCCCTGGTCACTCAATAACAGACCTAAAAGTGGCAATTCTTCAACAAAAAAACTTCAAAAACAGACTCCAACGTGAAACTGCAGAACTGGAATTAATTTGCAAACTGGACACCATCACATTCGGCCTGAATAAAGACTGGGAGTGGCTGAGTCATTACAAAACCTAAACCTAATATCCCCAATACTAATTTCCCCCTACTGTTACTCACACCTTCTTGTCAGCTTTGAAATGGGCCACTCTCATTATCACTACAAAAGTTATTTTTCCTGCCTTGGTATCCTACTGTTAATTGAATTGTCTCATTAGACTGACCTCACACTTGATAAGGCAACTCCCATCTTTTCATGTATTTATACCTGCTCCTGTATTTTCCACTCCATGCATCTGATGAAGTGGGTTCTAGCCCATGAAACCTTATGCCCAAATAAATGTGTTAGTCTCTAAGCTGCCACAAGGACTCCTCGTTGTTTTTGCTGCACAATGAGTCGATGTTTTCAGAGAACTATCCACAATGACTCTCAGATCTCTTTTTTGCATGGTAACAACTCATTTAGACCCCATCATTTTATATGTATAGTTGGGATTATGTTTTCCAGTGTGCATTACTTTGCATTTATCAACATTGAATTTCCAGATCATTTATGAATATGTTGATGTTGGTTGTGGTGCCAGTGGTCTGGAGGTGGCAGCAAGGGGGAAATGTGTATAATACCCCCCCTCCACACCCCAGCCCCTTAAGCCCAGGAGGAATCAACCAGATCTGGAAAAAGGGGTAAACAGCAAGGTGGCAAAATTTGCAGATGATACAAAACTACTCAAGATAGTGAAGTCCAAAGCAAGACTGTGAAGAGCTACGAAAGGATCTCACAAAACTGGGCAACAAAGTGAATGCAGTCTCAGAAAGGAGGTGTTAACTTTCACGTGTAAACTCTCCCTCCTCTTAAAGGGAGGTTGCAAGGGCAGCCATGGGCTGTGGGGAAACTATGGCTATTCTGTTCCGCTGAACCTCCCTTTCCTGGGGGCTCAGAGCTGGCACTCTGTTCCCATGCTGGTGGCCCTGGCCTCACACAGACCTGGTGGTTCTGAGGAGACTGCCCCTCCCCTCCCCTCCCCTCCCCCATAATGTTCATTCCATAGTGTAGAGCATAACTAAGAAACCAGCAGTTTCATGCATGGAAGGAACACAGATTCCCCTTTTATCTTACACCTGGCCTATACACACAGTGAATGCGTATAACTATTCCTGTTAGGGGTGTGATTTTAAATCAGTATATTGCTACAACCCTTAGGGCTTGGCTACACTTGCAAGTTAGAGTGCATTAAAGCAGCCCCGGGCGCTCTAACTCCCGATGTGTCCACACTGGCAAAGCACATAGAGCGGCTGGACTCTGCAGCTGGAGCGCTCCCGGCAATCCACCTCCATGAGAAGCATAAAGCTTGCTGTGCCTCGGCTGAAACACCCCAGCGTCAGTGTGAACGAGGTGTTGCATTATTGTGCTGTGATTGGCCTCCAGAAACGTCCCATAACCCCCTGAAGTCAAGTGGCCACTCTTGTCATTGTTTGGAATCGGCTGCAGGAATGTGGATATGCCCTTTCAAAGCTACGTTTCTGACAGCCAGCTGCTTATCTGCTCCGGGACAAAGCAAGCCATTACTCTGGAACGCTGCTTGCTGTGAGTGTGTGAGAGAGAGAGGTGGGCGCAAGGGGGGGGGTCTGCTGCTGTCTGAACTTACAAGACAGCCTGCTGACATGCTCTCAGCCCCCCAAAACACCGACACACAACACACTCCCTGTCACACTCCACCCCACCCCCCACATTTGAAAAGCACGCTGAAGCCACTTGCATGCTGGGATAGCTACCACAAGGCACTGCTCTTTGTGACGCTGCAAGAGCTGCTGAAGTAGCCACGCCAGTGCACTTGCAGCAGACAGTGTAAACACAGGGCAACGTTTTCCCTGCTGCGGTCGCCAAAGGCGGGTTTAACTCCCAGCGCTCTACATCTGCAAGTGTAGCCACACCCTTAGCGTGCATGCAGTTATACAAGTATAAAGATTCATAGATTCCAAGGATGTCCTATAGCAGCACAGTTATTCCCCTTAGTGTATAGGAATAGCCATACAAAGCACATTTATACTGGTATAACTGGGTCCACATTAGGGACTTATACCACTGTAACCATAGCAGTAGAGTTAAAGCAGTATAACCTTTTTATTTAGACAAGCCCTTGGACCATAACACCTGCTTGGGGATTCTGTATTCATCCCAATACAATGAGAAAAAAGTGCTACAGTCTTTTGAAAACTTTTGAAACCTCTGGGACTGGAAGCAGAGTGTTGTGGGGGATCAAAGCCCTGTAATATAATTTTTTGATGAGAGGTACTTTCTTCTCTACATTTTTGCCCAATCACTTTAAAATTCTCAGCTGATGAAGAAGCCTAACAAATCTAAAGGAAGATTTTCATTTCACTCTTACATTTTTAAAATTTAAATGCATTTGTTAGACAGGCTTTTCATATTCTCACTTCTAATTTTTCCAATAATCTGTGTGTTGCATTTTTATGCAATAAAATGACATGTAAAGAAATTCCCATTAGTACGAAAGCACAATAGCTGTCTCTCTGATTGCTAATTTTAATCTATTCTCTGTTAATTTTAATTATTCTTGCATCATTTGTTTCAGAAATAAGCAATTAACTCGTATTTAAGGTAAATGCAGCCAACAAAACCAGTAGAACAGATGCATAAATAGTTTTCAAGGTAAATAAATTCACACAATAGCATTCCTTAGCTAAGCAGTTAGCAAATGATAATTTCCTCCAAATTTATACAACACTATATGCTGAGCTCTAACTCTCATTCTACAAAAAGAAAAGGAGTACTTGTGGCACCTTAGAGACTAACAAATTTATTAGAGCATAAGCTTTCGTGAGCTACAGCTCACTTCATTGGATGCATCACGAAAGCTTATGCTCTAATAAATTTGTTAGTCTCTAAGGTGCCACAAGTACTCCTTTTCTTTTTGCGAATACAGACTAACACGGCTGCTACTCTGAAACCTCTCATTCTACAGCATCAGTGTATCATGTTGCATGTTACTTTACAATGCATATGTACTTCAAGCAGTCATTCCAACATTTGTCAATTTCAGGAGATCCAGCTAAATTCTATGGCTTTACCTGAGCCTTGCATAAAATGAGGAGCAAGAGATGACTGATGCGTAGGGAACTGTGGCAGCTCTGCAGACAATGCTCACTAAGGCCCTGATCCAGCAAAGCACTTAAGCACCTGCTTAAACTTAATCACAGGTAGTCCCTGTAAGATCAGGGCCAGAGTTGATATTCTCTGGGGTGCTGTACCAAAACTTCTCTGGTGGCTCCATTAGCTTCTGCAGAAATAAAGGTTCCATCTTTTGGAAAGTTAAAGCTTCTAGCCCTTGCAACAGAAGAGAACCTTCCGACTGTGACCACAATGCAGGGCTGCCTGACTGAGACTGCAGACAGACAGACAGGGCATTCTAGTATGCACTATAGCCTGGGTAACATGTTGGGAGAGCAGTGAGGAGGCAGTATGATGTAAGCATTCAGT
This sequence comes from Dermochelys coriacea, assembly GCF_009764565.3. Lineage (NCBI taxonomy): Eukaryota > Metazoa > Chordata > Testudines > Dermochelyidae > Dermochelys > Dermochelys coriacea. Next base: position 23,047,113 of record NC_050082.1, read on the forward strand.
CTTATTGACAGGGCCAGCTTGTCTTATGTTAGACATTGAATAGACTTGGAAATCTACCAGGAGTAACTACCTTGGAAATATTTGCAAACACATTTCCCCACATGGATACTTCAGTGCTTTCTAGTTTCTAAATTAAGCTAGTATTCTTAAATAGAGGTGAATATCCCCAGCCTCACACTGCAACTCTAATAACTTGGAGTCACAACAAGTGCCAAATATTATGAAACCTGTAAAGCCAACTGTACTGTGACCAAGGGAGCCTTCAACAAAGCATTTACAATAAAGGAATTCCAGTGCTCCGGGTAGTGTAATTTTACAGTGAAGTGGATGTTCCCTTGTGCTATAATTTAAATGAATTAAACCCCCTTAACAGCTTCTCAACAATACTGCATATTAAATGATTGGAGAAATTCATCTGGGCAATTTTAATTAGGTAAATGTAAAATGCCTTTATGTAAAAGGGCACGATCATGTGCCACAAAACAAAGGCTTGGGTTTCTTTCAATTCCAGCTTCAAAGAAAGTACCTTAACACAGGCACACACAAAAGGGGCCAGAATCAGTGTCCAGCTTCCACCAGGTGTAGGCCCCTGATAGCAGAAAGTCCATTGAGAGCAATGGTTGCACATGCTATCTGCAACCCCTGCTCCTCCAGGGACAAGGTGTGCAGTCAGCCAACAAAAGTCACCAAGTGGATGGGGCTTGCCAAGAAAAGGAGATGGGGATGGGATACCTGTGAGAAGAGCACAAATCTCCTGTGCTGGTGGAACTCCTATGGATGTTATATCTTTCCCTCTGGCAGATGGAGACAGCACAACGACTCAGTCCACCCACAGAGAATTTCCGCCTGAGAACAGCTGCCTCCCTGGATGCAAGGATGAATCAAACTCCACCTTTTCAACCCGATGTCTTAGTGTAAATTATTGATTTAACAGTTACTTATGCACAAATATATCTACAGAATGTTCTCTCAACAACACCTCAAAACCCCACAGTAAATTAGCCACCAGGTTTAAATTGGCTCATCTCCTCTTTTGACACATAGTACGAAATGTGACAAGGTTTGTATACAAAGTCGTATGTAACTGACCCATGCCTTTCAACCAGTAAAACACAGAGCAGCCATCTGATTTCCATCTCTGACAAAGAGCTATGAAAAAATGTTCACAAAGATACACAACACCCTCTGTCTCACCTTGTCTAAGATTTCGTTTACCAAGTCAAAAATCAGAACGGGTTTGTCAAAAGGTTCACTAATGTTTGCCAGCTAGTCTATCAAACTGTTACCTGTTAAGTGGTTTTACATTATTTAAATCTCAAAATTGGCTGCATTCAAAGGTGAAACTCAAAACTAACACTGGGGGTTGGGTCAAAGCCAGCAAAAATGTTTGCACAAACCCTCAAAAAGTGAAATTGCTGCTTTTCAAATACGTTTACCCAGAAGTTGCTAAAAATAATTTAAATCTGAGATGGAGTGTGACTGAAATATTTGTGTTACTTCCATTCCCAAAGCCAGGCATATCCCATGACAGAGGTTGACACGTGTTGAAAAAAGAATAATTCAACATCATATGCAACGTAGGAATTACCATATTGGACTACTGATCTAGTCATTCCAGGAACCAGCCTCCAGCCATGGCCAATAACTGGTGCATCAGAGAAAGGCAAATTAAAACCAACAACTCTGAATGCACCTAGTCATTTGTGATTCAAGACACCCAGCAATAGCAACATCCTAACTTATGCCAACAATTCTGAGGGCAGGCAAATTACCAAAGGGAATCTAACATCTAAAGGGAATTGATGGGATAGTGTAACTTACATTTTTCTCCCACCTCCAGGGCATGTAAATGACACCAGCTCAGGGTCTGTCATTATGAGAAGTTAGTGCGTGGCAAGCCGGACCGTAAATCTACAGCACTTCAGCGTGCCGCACGCTGTCCCTCTGGACCCTGCTGCTGCACACGAAAAGTTCTCTCGTGCACTTAGACCTACTGCTGTAGCACTTTTTGTGTGCAACAGCAGGGTTTACGTAGTGCACCAGAGCACAGGAGATAGACAATCCAGCTTGCTGTGCACTAATTCATTCTATAGACAAGCCCTTAGATGGAGCCAGTGGTGAGCTGAAGCCGGTTCGCACTGGTTCGCTGGAACCGGTTGTTAAATTTAGAAGCCCTTTTAGAACCGGTTGTCCCCGGTTCTAAAAGGGTTTCTAAATTTAACAACCAGCCAAAAGTGGCACCTTAGGCACGACTCCATGGGTGCTCGGGGGCTGGAGTACCCACGGGGAAAATTTGGTGGGTGCAGAGCCCCCACTGGCACCTCCCCGTCCCGCGCCCGGTCCCAGCTCACCTCCACTCTGCCTCTGCCTCCTCCCCTGAACGTGCCGCCCTGCTCTGCTTCTCTGCCCCCCCACCCCCGGTTTCCCGTGAATCAGCCGTTAGCGCGGGAAGCGGGGGTGGGGCTGAGAAGCCGGCGGCAGCTTCCCGCTCAGGCCCAGCGAGGCAGAGGTGAGCTCGGGTGGAGGGGGGGCACGAGGAGGGCCGCCCGCGCCACAGCAGGTAACCCGGGGGGCGCGCAGGGGAACCGCTCCCCGCCGCAGCTCTGCTCCGCCTCCCTGGGCCTGAGTGTGAAGCTGCCGCCTGCTTCTCAGCCCTTCCAGGCTTCCCGCACGAACAGCTGATTCGCAGGAAGCCAGGGAGGGAGGGGGCAAAGAAGCAGAGCGGGGTGGGGCATTCAGGGGAGGAGGCGGAGCGGAGGTGAGGTGAGCTGGGGCCGGGCGCGGGGTGGGGAGCTGCCAGTGGGGCTCTGCACTCACCAAATTTTTCCCGTGGGTGCTCCAGTCCCGGAGCACCCAGGGAGTCGGTGCCTAAGGCGCCACTTTTGATGTGATCAGTGGGGGGAGCAGCCGCTCCCCCTGCTCCCCTCCCAGCTACACTACCCCACCCCTAGGAGCCAGAGGCACCTGCTGGATGCGTCTTTGGAGCTTCCCCAGGTAAGCACCACCGGGACTCCCCATCTCGCCCCCCCGGCAGGTCCCTCTGGCTCTTAGGGGCAGGGCGGACACCCACTACGGTAGCCCACGAGACCCTTCTGCCCCGTTCTGGGGGCAGTCAGGGGGCAGGGGAGCAGGGTGGATGGGGCAGGGGTTCCAGGAGTGGGGGCATCAAGGAACGCAGGGGGATGAATGGGGCAGGAGTCCCGGGGGCAGGGCACGACCCCCTCGTGGGGTGAGGAGGGAACCGGTTGTTAAGATTTTGGCAGCTCATCACTGGATGGAGCCTAATTAAAATTCACAGACTAAGCATATCCTGTCTGTCCAGGCTACCAAAGCTCTTGTTCAGGCCCTCATCAACTTGCCAATTAACTACTGTAATCTCTGGTTTTGAGGCAAGTAACATCGACCACCTCAAGCCTCTTTCACACTTTGCTGCAAGGGTCATCTTCCCAGCTCATCACTTCAACCAAGGCATACCTGCCCACTTCGTTGTCTCTCCCCGCTGGCTCCCCCTCCTTCACCACATCAAGTGCAAGCTCCTCGTCTTGGTCTCTAAGGCTTTTCACCACTTAGGCCTGAGAAACAAGGTGGGGCTATGTACTCAAGCTCTCACTTTTGATCTCCCACTGATGGCAGCCTCAATCACCTGCCTTCCCATTTTCCCCTCAGACATCCTGCGCTCTCTGTCATGCCCCACCCCCATATAATGCCTGGGAGAAACTCCCTGTCAAAATTCATAAAGTTGCCACCTTTTCCTCTTCAATCCCACCTTAAAGCCAACCTCTGCCTGGATGTCTGGCATTGGCTAGGTGAGCTGAGACGTCTGCCTTCCTGCTAAACTCTGCTCATTTTATTATTACCTCATCCTCCCGCCCCATTTATCTGTTTTGTCCACCTGCTGCATCCTGTCTGACCTAGACTGGGAGCTCCCTGGGACGGGGACTGTCTTTCTTCTTCTTTAATCTGTTTAATCTTGGTTATCTACAGCACTCAGCACATGGGATCCCTTACCTTTAATGGGTTTCATAGGCACGATCTAATATAGGTAAGGATACTAATCCCAACACTCAATTTCCCACCTTCATATCTTATTCCCTCCTCTACCCCCATTTTATCAAGGGCTGTTCTTTTTTATTCCTCTTCCCAAATCTTTTACTCTCACCAATTTCCTATCGGTAATGCTTTTTTAGCAAAATATTGTATAATCTCTTAACCTGACCAAATCATATCTAAATCTCTCACTCACACACCCCCATCCCCATGTACACACACACACACACTCATGTCACCTACAGTCTGACACTGCAAGACTTGGATGACAGTTCTGACCCTAATAAAACGGAACAGACACTTTCCAGGTGACATTTTGTAGTATGTATTTTTATAATCACAAAAATAACTCCTCCTGCATCTGAGCATCTCAAATATGGCTGCTGCATATTTAAATTAAATGTCAAGTGGAACCTGGTAGTTGGAAGCTAGTGGAAGATTTATTTGAAAGTGAATGATAGTCAGGGAAGTGGAGTTGGGAGCTGTAATTGATACTTATTAGAATTGAAGATTTCTGAAAATGGAGGGTTGCAGGGCGTTTAGGAATAATTCCATTCACTGTGCTCTGAGCCGTGACTGGCACATGTCAAAAAATCGTCAAAATCCTCTATCACTGCAATCATCCTCAAACTGTCCTTTCTGATTACGTTACATCTAGATTCCACCTGTACTATACTCCAAGCTGTAATTGACTCTAAACATAAGAAACCCTCTCACTGTACTTCTTAACCACAAGCAGGGCCAGATTTAGGGGCAGGCGACACATGTGACTGCCTGGGGTGCCAGGCTTGGGAGATGCTGGGCTCGGCGTGCTGTTTTTGGTGTTAGCAACAAAAAGGGAAATAGAATGTTTGAAGGAAAATGTTTCAGATATTCCGTATGTGGATTCATTTTTTTCACTAACCTCCTAGAATGTTCTGGACTGTTGTAGACTCTCATGGAACCTTCCAGACATTGTGAGGACTACATTTTCTTCAAACCTCCTAGAATGTTGTCAGCCATGTCCTCGTGGGTATATAAGGGATAATAATGCATGCAAATCGTGCATCAAAGTTGTGAAATTGGCTACAAATGGAATAAAAAATAAGGTATTAAAAAGTTTTACTAATGGAGCCAGGGGCACTGAAGACACTCCTCGCCTGGGGTGCCATTTGGTCAAGAGCCAGCCCCAAGAACAAGAAAAAGGAAAACTCTGCCCCAGCTTTTAGGATAGTCAAGAAAACAGAATTTACAGACTCCAGGGGTCATACTTTCCCCTTCACTAGAGATAGACTGAAACAAAATGGTTCAGTCAAAGAAAGACACATTTACTAGTTTCCCTTCGTGAGGAAGTTTATGACAATGTTTGTTGGATGATGGCAGGAGGTTGAGAAAAGAAAGCAGCATTTGAGCACCGATGAGGCTGCTGTGGGAATTTCACCAACACCACGATCCCAGAAGCCTAATGGCAACCTGCAGCTTTCAGGCAGCGTGACTGAGAGGACTAGCCACTGTGAGATCTGAAAATATGGGAAAATCTGGTGGGCTTCATTTGAGCTGTAAAGCCCACCTGCCACTCTATTGGTTCAGCATCGTGCAGCACCATATCATGCCCACAAGAGCCACTGCACAGTAAGATCTTCATGAAAGGGTCTTTACCCAGCTGACATATCTTACCTGCTGTGTGCTTGCAGTGATGTATATATTTATTTCAGTTGCAAGCATTTTGGGGCGGGACTGTCTTTTTGTTCTGCATTTGTATAGCACCTAGCACAGTGGGGTTCTGGTCTATGCCTGGAGTGATACCGCAATACAAATACTAATTAGTAATAACATAATTAAGAACAAGGAGCAGGCTGGAGAAAGATGATGATGGGACATCTGGAGTAATGGAGAGACAGCAGAGATTCACCTTGTGTCAACTATGCTAACGGTGACTAAAACAGGGGTTCTCAAACTGGGGGTCATGATCCCTCAAGGGGTCACAAGCTGTCAGGTTCCACCTCCAACATCTCCACTGTTAAATATTTTTTAAATGTTGTGTTTAATTTATAAGGGGGGAGGTCGCACTCAGAGGCTTGCTGCGTGAAAGGGGTCACCAATACAACAGTTTGAGAACTACTGGACTAAAACTATACGAATGTCAGTGGAAAACATGCTCTACCAGCAAGACTCTGTAGCAGCAATGAGTGGGTGGTCGAGGTGAGAAAAGGGGCACAAGGAGCCTCCCCCCTTTCAAATCATGCCCAGGCACAGAAATCAGGCACCATCAATCTTCTCAATCTGGGAGCAGCAGGATTGTGTGAAGCTAGTCTAGCGGTAGGATGGAGTGAGTAGGCCATGGCCCTGCAGACAGCCAGAGCTGGGTGAAAAAATGGTTTCCCCATCCTGTGAAACTTTGAGATTTCCAAAAAATGATGTTGCTATTCCACACCAAGAAAGAGACTCTTGATTGGCTGGTTCAAATCCCTGCTCTACCCGGCCAATCAGGCAGAACAGGGAGTCGAATGTGGCTCTCCCACATCCCAGGGGAGTGCCCTATCCACTAGACTATTGGCTATTGCAGGGAGTCTCCCTCTCTCTGACCAGAAATTCTATTCTGCCCCCAAGAAACCTTCCAACACAGCTTAATAAAGAACGATACATTTCTGTAAAAAGTTGCAGTTTTGACAAACAGCATTTTCCTGAAGAAAAAAATTGGTTTTGTTGGAAGACTCCTGACAAGTTTTACAGGCAGCATGGAAAGGACATGGTTGACACTAGCAGCAGTTCTCCTCTCTTGCTATCTCTGTGTGAATCTGGTTTGTGTCTTTAGAACTATTTATATTTCTACAGGCTCCTTCCTGCTGTTTATCAATGCACCCTTACGAAAATCCCCCCCAGGACTCACTCCACAGGCCCTGCACACAAGAGTAGCAGGAAGGCATGCTGTCCTCTTTTAGACAGTATCACAGTGACTCCCTGGGCCCCAGAGGCACTGGGTGTGCCTTAAGCACAATGCCTCCAGGACCTCCTTATGATGCATGGCAGCTTCAATCTACAATTTAAACCACAGCATCAAGGCAACTAAAAAAATTGTGCATCAAGGAAAGAAAGAAATTTGAGAAAAAACGATATGATAATAGCTCAGAGACAGCTTTCTTTTACTGCTCTGCCAATTCCTCCTCCACCATCATATGAAAGTAAAAGGCAGCACAGTCAGCTGATTTCTGTTAAATCTGCATCCACCGGTTTCTACTGAAAAACTCCTTTAAAAAAAGGCCAGTAAACCACAGGGACAGATTGTCACTCTTCACAGATTCAGCTCTTCCATTTCCAAGTGAGAGTGAAATACACATGATTTCGAAGAGGGGAACATAAATTTCAGCTCAGTTTAGAACTCTGTGGGCAGTAAAGTACTCTGCCCATTAAAACATAAATTAACATTTAAGTGTATCTGATGAGAGTCTGGTTCTAATAGGGAGTGGGCACTAAATCAGAATTCTGGTAATGCTCTTTCCAATCCCAGTATGTAAACCTAGACTCTCCTGATAAAATATACCTGCAGTTAATGTATTCAGAGATGATCCAAAAAAAATTAATGGTGGGGGTTATGATAGTTCACACAAATTTTTTACTTTTCCAGTTACAGTCTTAATAAAATAAATTAATAAATAGTAATAATACAGCTCCTTCCATCCACAGATCTCAAAACACTATGCAAACAGCAATGAACTGAGGGTAAGTCTATCCTTGCAGCGGTACGTAGACTATAGATGCTACAAGCCCAGCTAACTTGGGCATAAACAGCAGTGCAGACAGTAGGCGTTGCTGAGGCAAGTAGTGTAGAATGTTCTGCACGCCTGAACCCTAAGGTTTGTATCCTACATGCTCTCTACACACACCCTAGCTGTACCTTCTCCATCTACATGGCCGTTTTTAGCAGTGTAGCATCCTGCTGCCTGAGACTTTCCCACTGCCTCCTTCCTCCCTTCTAGAGCCTTTCCCTGCAGCGTGTAGCTGCACATACCCTACATGCTGCTGCAAGTGTAGGAAAATGTAGACAAGGTCTTAGTCTCACAACGCCTCTGAGAGTTTGGTACGAAGATTTATCCTCAAATGAGAGGCTCAGATGCCATGACGATGAGAGGAAGGATAGCCTAGTGGCTAGGGTGCTAGCTACAGACTTGGAGGTTTTAATTCTCTGCTTTGCCAAAAGCTCTCCGCAGACCTTGGCCAAGTCGCTGTTTCTCAGTTCTTCATGGGGATTATGGCATTTCCCTAAATCAGAGTGGAGCTCTGAGGGTAAATATGTTAAAGATTGTGAGATGCTCTTATATTACAGTAATTGGGGCCATATAAGTACTGATATAGAGGGTGTTGTCTGATGGACCCCTGGAGAAGTTGGAACGTACGTAGTGAATGAAGCATGGGATTGCAGAAATTAAAATTATGGTCTCCTGGTGAAGGCTGTTGAATGCATATAAGCACCTAAAATAGCTAGGTAGGCGCAAATGATAGACAGATAATCTGAGGCACAGAATTTACCCACAGAGACTGCAAACAGAACTCAGGTCTCCTGGGCCCTATGCAATAGCTGCATGGACTATTGCAGCCATGAACCAGTTCCACAGCCTAAAAGAGGAAGCCTCCTCCTGCCTATTTCTGTGGGATTTTCCTGCATCAAGCTCATTTCCTCAGATTTGGCACAAAGTCCATTTCTCCTCTCAGAATCACATTGAGGTTTCCCTACATGCCTGGATCTACCAATGAGGCCTATGGAGACTACAGGCATATAGGGGCCAGGTTCTCAAAAGTGTTCAGCACCTACCTCAGAGGCAGATTTTCAAAATTTCTCAGCATGTTAGGTGTGACACTCCTTGAAAAATCTGGCCTTGCATATCACACATGGGAGCTGTCGAGTGCTAAGCACTTTTGACACTTGGCCCTGATGGTGGGTGCTGAGCCCTTGAAAATGCAGTCATAACTGAGTACCAGAATGCAGATATCCACCCTTATGCACCTAGCCATTGTTATTAGCCCCGCTCAGAGATATGTTAATTGTGAGGAAGCACCAGCTGCAGCTTTCTACCATCACATGCTTCATTATTTTAATGCCAGTTTATTTATATAATAAATACAACAAAAAAAATCCCTTAAAGAACTGACTGTAATTCCCCTTCTTTTTTTTGTGTGGTGGGGGCAAAGAAGAAGAGAAGACTACTGGGCAACTCTCCAAGTCAATGACTCAAGTCTTGACACAATTGGTAACAGATTTCAAGATATCACCTCCCAGGAGGGAACTTTCTAGGTTGAGTTTTAATCCAGAGTGAAATTTTATAATAAGGATTTATAGCGGAAACACTGACAGGACCTTAATTAATAACACAAATGCTGCCACTATAATTCTAGAAGACTTTAACCCTAAACATTTGCTCGCACGCCAGCATAATCATCTTTCCCTTTTAACAACACAAAGAGTCTGATCCTGAAATCTTTATTTATCGCTTGCTCCGGGAAAACATCCACTGAGTAAAATCAAGAGCGGATGATTCCTCCTATGTTCAAATAGGAAGCCATCCCAGACTGTGCTGAAGTGGCAGGAGGAATCAGACATCTTTGTGGTACCGTCTCACCTTACCTTGGCCTCCCAGAGATCATTTTTGCGTAGGAAATGATCTATACGTGGAAATGAGATGGGACCAGAATAGAGGTTAGGGGCATGACCAGCTAGCTGTATATTAGTTACTATAGTCATGCTCTCCTAGGACCAGGGGTGCCAGAAAACAAAGCAGATAAGGGCACCTGCAGTGATGCCTCTTGTCTCCTGCTGATCCCCTGAAATCCATAGTTTCTTAAACTACTTGTATACTATGACAGCAGCAGTGGTGGCAAGGCTTAGCTGAGTACTGAGTACATACCCACCAGTGTCAGGCGGGTTTGTACTAGACATGACTAAGCCATGCTGCCGTTGCCTATGCTACTATGTCTACATTGTTCAATAAAAGCTAGCGTAGTACATATACATGAGCCGGAAATCACACCCTTAACTTGTAGTGTAAGCATAGCCTTACATTGGAACCCCTAGCTTCTTCCATGTTGGAGGCAACCCCAGTTCTCTTCCCCAGTAGAAGAATAAGTAGGTAAAACTTGCAATGTTGACCCTCTCCTATGCCAGTTATTCTAGAATAGGGGAGAACGCTCTAATTTCATAATATTGCTGTAAAACAGGCTCATCTTGTTCTCTTGCTTTGATATTATTCAGGATGAGCACTTAGAATCATAGGACTGGAAGGGGGCCCCTTATGTCTCCTAATCCAGTGCCCTGCACTCATGGCAGGACTATGTATTATCTAGACCATCCCTCACAGGTGTTGTCTAACCTGATCTTAAAAACCTTCAATGACAGAGACTCCATAACCTCCCTAGGCAATTTGTTCCAGAGCTGAACTATCCTGACAGCTAGGAAGTTTTTCATAATGTTTAACCTAAACTGCCCTTGCAGCAATTTAAGCCCATTGCTTCTTGGCCCATCCTCAGAGGTTAACAAGAACAATTTACCTCTTTCCTCCTTGTAACAACTTTTTATGTACTTGAAAACTGATATCATGTCCCCTGAGCTTTCTCTTTTCCAGACTAAACAAACCCAATTTTTTCAGTCTTCCCTAATAGGTCATATTTTCTAGACCTTTAATCATTTTTGTTGCTCTTCTCTGGACTTTCTCCAATTTGTCCACACCTTTCCCAAAATGTTGAACCCAGAACTGGGCACAATACTCTGTTGAGGCCTAATCAGCCCAGAGTAGAGTGGAAGAATTACTTCTCGTGTCTCGCTTACAACACTCCTGCTTATATATCCCAGAATGATGTTCGCTTTTTTTTGCAACAGTGTTACACTGCTGACTCATATTTAGCTTGTGTTACACTATGATCCCTAAATCTCTTTCCATGGTACTTCGTAGGCAGTCATTTCCTATTTTGTACGTATGGAACTAATTGTTCCTTCCTAAATGGAGTACTTTACATTTGTCCTTACTGAATTTCATCCTATTGACTTCAGACCATTTCTCCAGTTTGCCCAGATCATTTTGAATTTTAATCCTATTCTCCAAAGCACTTGCAACCCCTCCCAGCTTGCTATCATCCGCAAACTTTATAAGTGTAGTCTCTATGCCATTATCTAAATCATTGTTGAAGATTTTGAATAGAACTGGACCCAGAACTGATCCCTGCAGGACCCCTCTCAATATGCCTTTCCACTTGACTGTGAACCACTGAAAACTACTCTCTGGAAATGGTTTTCCAACCAGTTATGCACCCACCTTATAGTAGCTCCATCCAGGTTGTATTTCCCTAGTTTGTTTATGAGAATGTCATGTGAGACAGTATCAAAAGCTTTACTAAGTAAAGATATACCACATCTACCACTTGCCCCCATCCACAAGGCTTGTTACCCTGTCAAAGAAAGCTATTAGGTTGCTTTGACATAATTTCTTCTTGACAAATCCATGTTGACTGTTACTTATCACCTTATTATCTTCTAGGTATCTGCAAATTGATTGCTTAATTATTTACTCCATTATCCTTCCAGGTACAGAAGTTAAGATGACTGGTCTATAATTCCCCGGGTTTCCCTTGTTCCCTTTTTTATAGATGGGCACTATATTTGCCCTTTTCTGGTCTTCTGGAATTGCACCTGTCTTCCATGACTTTTCAAAGATAATCACTAATGGCTCCTTGAGTATTCCAGGATGTATTTCATCAGGCCCTGGTGACCTGAAGACATCTAACTTGCTTAAGTGATTTTTAACTTGTTCTTTCCCTATTTTAGCCTCTGATCCTACCTCATTTTCACTGGCATTCATTAAGTTAGATGTCCTACTAAACTTTTTGGTGAAAACAAACAAAAAATTCATTAGCACTTCTGCCATTTCCACATGTTTTGTTATTGTTCTCCCCCACCCCCATTGAGGAAGAGGCCTACCCTGTCCTTCCTCTTGCTTCTAATGTATTTGTAGAATGTTTTCTTGTTACCCCTTATGTCTCTAGCTGGTTTAATCTCATTCTGTGCCTTGGCCTTTCTAATTTTGTCCCTACATACCCGTGTTATTTGTTTCTATTCATCCTTTGTAATTTGACCTACTTTCAGATCATTGAAGATCTCTAGGTTAAGCCAGGGTGGTCTCTTGCCATACTTTCCTATGCAGTGGGATAATTTGTTCTTATACCCTTAATAATGTCTCTTTGAAAAACTGCCCACTCTCTTAAACTGTTTTTCCCCTTAAACTTGCATCCCATGAGATCTTACCTACCAACTCCTTGAGTTTGCTAAAGGCTGCCTTCTTGAAATCAATTATCTTTATTGTGCTTCTAACTGCAGTTAGCTTCCGCTTGCAAGAATCTTCTCTGAGCGTACTGCTTATTTGGCACCCATTGGCACAGCATCAGAGCACCTCACAACCATCACTTCCTGTATTCTCACAATACCCCCCGCCCCCCCGTGTAGGGAAGGGCGATTATCTCCCTTTCTACAGATGGGAACTTAAGGAACAGAAAAAAAATGGCATATCCAAGGTCACACTGAAATCTGTGCCAGAGCCAGGAATTAAACCCAGATCTGTGAATGCTAGTCCAGTGCATTAACTTCCTCCTAGAGGAACTAAAAATAATAGTAATAAATCATCAGCATCAGGGCAGAAAAATAAGGCTTGACTAACTTGGAGGAATCCAAATCGTCATCTTATTTGTGATCCACAGACAAATCAGATAAGCGCCCTATTTACTGGTCATATGACCCTTGGTGCTTCAATTTACACTTCCCCAGCTGCTCATTTTCTAGGTGGCACTAACTTACATCTCTTATTTATGACCTATCTATGCTGTTCTTTCCTCTGCAATCTACAAGATGGCAAAAAGATGCTGTTGAGATATAGGTCATAAAGCATCTCTGTGCGATAACTCATGTCTAGAAAGTGTGATCAGCGACACAAAGAAAGATTGCCCTTTGATTCCATTTATGTAATCTGTAACACACACTTCTGGATCTGCCATGTATGTCCCTGGGCATTATCAAGAAAATGGGATTCTTGACCTGGATGTGTATGTTGAAAATGCTGATTGAAAGCCAAAATAAATTGAATGTCAATTTTCAGGATCAAGACACTGTACCCAGAGCTGCTGTGCAGAACTGTGGAGGAAACCTTTGTACAGCATGGTTGGCTCCCTGCAATGTCTGCATGACATAACTAAAGTTACTTAAAGTCTGCTTTAGGCATGGATAGAGCTTGATAGCTACAAGTTAAAGTAGATTCCATTGGCGGGGGGTTTTTTTTTTGTTTTGTTTTTTTATTAATACAGTGAATGTTCCATTCTCCATGATAAGTAAAGGGGAAAATCAGTCTGCGTTGAAATATCAGAAACTTGCAATATGTGACACAACTGTACTGTGTTTCCAGGCCATCTGAATAAAACAGCAGTGGAATTGCTATACAGATCCCACGGTGCCCATGAATCTGTGATGTGGTTTTTATTTATTGTAGAAGACACTCATATGCACTGAGTTAGTCTGCCTGAAATCATCCACATGACAACGATTTAGGTAAACTTGTAGATATATCAAGCGGGGGTTTAGGATTGAATATGGAAAGAAATGGCTCAGTAAGCCAACAGAATGAGAGTGAAGATAGATTTAATAGTTAGGGACTTGGAAAAAAGCAACCTATCTTACAATAGAAGAATAATCTGGACGACCTTGTTCCTAAAGGCACTACACAGAGACACATTTCACTCTCAAAACTAGCAGCATGCCAGCTAGGAAGATCATGTTACATTCCAAGCAAGGCAGTTCCCAGCCCTGCACAGGTTGTAAGAGAGGGTGGAAGACATTTTGGGGGGATATTTTCACAGGCACAAATGGCAGCCACGCACGCACCCAGCTCAAGCTCAACTCAATGGGAGTTGTGCACCTTGCACACGCATCCCAGGGGTACAGGATGACATGATCCTGGCACTTCTTTGAGCATAAGGGCTGCTCTATGCTTATGCCATGGCCTACACTAGCCTTCCCTAAATGGATAGGAAAAGAGCAGGGCAAGCCAAAACCATGGCCCTCTGCCCCCCACCACCACACACCAGCCCGCCCATATACCAGCCAGCAGAACTAGCCACGACAAAAGGGGACCAGATGTGGCTCCCTCTGTAAGAGTTTTTCAATGGCCATGCTCCCTAAAGTTTGTGTGTAAGGTAATGCACTCAGTACCCATAGCATGGATCTGTCCCAGGGTGTGATGTTGCAAGGGGCCATCATCTCCGGCACCTGCTGCTGGCAGGCTGCCTCTCACCAGATCGTTCGTGGCTTAGCCCACTGGCCAAGTCACAAAGTTCAAGGTGACAAAACATCCAACTCAAAATACAAACACATAAGAGCCATCAGCACCCCTCCCTGGTTTTATTCCTTGGCCCATCCTTTGGGTTCAGTCTTCAGCCCCACCCTAGGCTCAATATTCCTTCGGTGGGGCTTGCATGCCCCTTCCTCAGGGGTTGATAGGGGGTCCCAGGCCCACCCTCTTCTATGGAGTTCTAGCCCAGCGATCCTGCAGTAATCAGCTAGGTCTACTTCTTCAGACATGCTGCTATTTCCCTGGGCTGCTTCCTACCTCCACGCCCACTTGTCCTGCTTCCCAGCAGCTTATATTTCACAAGGCCTTCCTTTGACTCCCAGGCCTCTGGCTCCTCCCTAGAGCCTTCCAGCTCCTCCTTTCTCTGCTGAGCTCATCAGTCCTCAACCTCTCTCAGGCTCTTCCTCAGTTGCTTCTGGTTTTAACAGAGTTGCCTCTTACTGCCTCCCTTCCCCAGAGACTCTGGCAGCTGCCCCTAAGGAGTTTCCAGCTCACTGTGGGTCCTAGCTCAGGGCTTCCCCCACAGGAGTCTGTGCTGCTCCTTGTGGGTTCTCCGACCTGCTGGAGAGTCTTGCCTTCTCTGCAGACTCTCCCCTCACTGTAGAGCCTTTTCCCAACCCTTTCCCAGCTGGTGTCACTAATGATCCTGAAGTTGCCATGTCACCATCAGCTAAGGGCTAGCTGGTGGGTCACAGGCAAAGCTGAGCCTGGCTTGCCTTAAAGGGCCAGCCAGCCCATGACAAAGAGCAGTCCCATTGTTTGAAATGGAACTACTCACATGCTTGAAGTTAAGCCTGCACTTTCGTGTTGTGCTGGATCAGGGCCAGAGTGCTTGATCCCTTGCAGGACCAAGCCCTCAGCCTCTCAGCACTTTGGGGGCAAGGATTCTTGTTTCACACATAAGATAGTGCCTTGTCCACCATACGCTACCCAAACGACGTCATAGAAATAATGGCCCTATTAAAAGTGATGAAATTCCAAAAGGCCTCACCCTGGTATCATTTCTTTACCATCAGCTTGTCCTAAATGCTTCATCAAACTTTATTGCAAGAACTGCATTCTGAGTTTTAAAAAATGATGTCATCCACCAGTATCCAGGGGTTACACTCAGTGCACATCCAGGACTGGAGAGAAACTGTTGCATTTGTTTGGTCTTCCCCCATGTGAAGTGGCAACCCATACGTTCCCCTTCATTAGTAAGATGCCTAATGTATGTCCTGGGCAAATAACAGACTTTGGAGAATCTGAAGCAAACAGAATCATCACCCGAGTTCTACTTTTTTTAAAAATAAGCAGATGTTTACTGTAAATTAAAAAGATATCTATCAAATCTGAAACATATTATAAAGCTATTCCTGAACGTTAATTATTACAAGAACTCATCTCCTGTGGCTTGTTCATTTCACACAGCTGAAAAAAGTGTTAACAGTCTTCTAATTATATCAGTTTTCCATATTAAAAAAACTGGTTCACATTTTTTACTCTGTCTAGAGAAACTATGGATCATCTCACTATGTATGCACTGAATGCTTTTAATTTACATATCAGAAATACAAATAAGTACAGTGATATTAGATCTTATTCCCTTTAATTTCTAACAAAAGAAAATAGTCCATTTTGTTTAGCTACCACAATTAAATTAGTTCATTTTTCTATTACAGGGTGCTTGATAAGACAATTTATCAAAGTTTTCATTGTATTAAGCTTAATGGGACATTTCTCTCAATAGAACAAAATGCCCCCCAAAAATTGTTTCATTAAAATCAAACAACTGTGTTGCCCCTCCCTGTCTCTAACCCTTTTTGATTCATTAACATATGTATCAGACGAGTTAATTGTACCTTTCCTTAAACAGAAACCATGGTCTGAAAGCATTGATTTTGTTTAAAATTCAGCAGATTGTTTCAGTATGAACTTACATTGGGCACTGTTCTGTCTGGTGATGGCCAAAGTTCAAGTGGTTGGGATGTTGCATTTGGCAGGGTCTGGACCTGTTTGCCCATTTATTTACTTGTAGGCATTTCTATGGTGCTCATCAACATGGTATCTGAGAGCCAATTTACAACTGCCAGGTTATTTGCAACATATCAACGTGGTACTCACTGTACTCCATGCTCCAAGTACATGATGAATATAGGAATGCTGTGATTGCCACAGGAAAGGTAATTTTACATGCAAATAGTAGTAGTCACTTCTTAAACAGTTGCCTCAATATCTGAGCCTTACCATTGGCCTACAAAACCAATTTTGAAGTCTCTATGCTATGAGATATGGTTCCTCCTTCCCATCAGACTAGAAAGAGTCTCAGAATCACCTCCCTCGTTCCTTTTTGACTTTTCCCTGTCTAGGCCTACAACTGGATCCTGGAAGTGCAGATAGCAATTTATTTTAAAAGCTATCTGAAAAATCTTTGAACATCCAGACGTTTTCAGGTCCCGTTCAGGATTGAGATGAAAGTTCCAGAGTTAGATTTGTTGTTATTTCATCAGAACTGGATCACCCCATCAACTCTGTTTTTTCAAGGGCACTATCACAGGGCTCTGCCCATTCAGGGGGAGGGCGGAGAGGGGGAGGCAACCCTGCTTGCCCAGTGCGGGGTTGATACACCTCGTCACACAGTCATCGAGACTCTCAACTGGGCCAGACAAACACAATCAGAAATTCCAGCCCTCTGGGTGGGAAAGAGCCAATGAATAGTCTGTAGGGTCTCTAGCAGTAATGCTCACCTTCCGTTGTGCAGTGGAAGGTAGGGGAACCCAGGCACACCCTATTCCACCGGGTTCCAACCCAAGGCCCTGTGAAGCCAGCAACCTCCCATTTCAGGATTCAAATATTGGCTCCCAATACACTCCCTGGGTCATTTCCCTACCCTTAAATACACTTTGGGCCAGTCTTCTCTGGGCCGCAGCCTGGCATCTCCATCGGTCTCCGCAGCCAGTGGATTCTCCATAGCGTCGTCAGGAATACCCACTTCAACATTCTGGAGGGCTGACCATTCTTCAGCAGGAGCAAGCAGCACATGTTCATCCTCCTCCTCAGACTGACTGAGCCCTGACTGAGCTAACCAGCTTCATTTTATCTGCTCCCTCCACCTACAGCATGCGCAGCAGAGGCAAGGGGGTCATGGCCTCTTGGGCCCTAAGTGACTGGTTAGTCACTGCGCTTGCCCAGTGCAGGGTTGTTATACCCCATACAGACACATACAGGCAAGATGCCTGATTCTCTAAGCCCCTACCCATGTGTTGCTCTTGTTAAACTCAAATGAATGTAGCCCTGTGGATCTGAGGCACGTACATCATTTCCAAGAACCTGAGATAACAGGGAAAACCTAACAGTTAGTCTGGCAAATAGCCAGATCACTTCAAATGCTTGAAGAGCAATAGATTCTAAGCCTCATTTTGGTTTGGGGATTACTTTTTTTTAAGATTGTGGGGCTGATTCTCATTTACATGAAGGCCCTTTTATCCTATCAGAGCGATGCATTTTCATCATGTAAATGAAATTTGAGCCACTTGTATATGACTGGAAGAAACTACATATAACAATTAAACAATCTTTCCTCATAGAATAATAAACAGCCTAGCAGAAGTGTAAATGCGCAGTGACCAGTATCTTCCTCCCACACCAACCATTGTAGCCTGAATGCACCCAGAGGAAGCATTTATCCTAATACCAGCCTTTCAGCTAGCCACATCCTTTTCTTTCCACAGCCACCCTCTGCTCTCCCTCCCTGCCATCCTATGGAGCTTCTAAAGTTTAAGCTTGTCTTTGATCAGCTGTATTTCCTAATTTACTAGTCCATATCTGCTTTAAACAGATTCTCTCTTACAGATGAGCAGACATTAGTGGCAGCAACGTAACAGCGGCCTATATGCAAAGTTTGTTTGTTTGCACCATCATGTCCTGGGCTTCAACTCAAAGCCAAGAAGTCCTTATGGCCTCTGAGAAAAAAATATCAAGAACAAAACCTCTGCTCTCTCTACTGGAAAGAGTAAGTCACTGATGATAAAGAGAATAACAAATCCATGGCCAAAAAGAACTTCATGTTCGTAACTCTGCCACACAGCACAGCCACTTGGAACTTAACAGCAAAAGCAGGGACAAAAATTATATCTTATTTTTTAGCTCCTAAAGCACAAGCCCATATCAATTGACCTAATGAAGAAGCCCCACTAGCTACTAGCAGTGTCGAGTCTACGACAAAGAGTTGGGCAGTTCTGATTCCATCCAGCAGAAGGCAAAAATACGTACACACTGGTCAGTGGACCACAATATTATACACTATATAGTGTAGCACTTTTCATCTTAGCTATTCCAACCAGTACTCTCCACGCACTACTAATGTATTACACACACCTGCTTATGTCTATAGAAGAGCTGAAGCAGTGGTTCAAGGTTCAAGGCCAAATCATGGCTAGGATTCGAATTAACATTCAACATCACTGAAATCTCATGAGCTATTCTTGTAAGATGGCAATCCAAAGCTGGAAATAGCCTACCTTGCTTGTCACCACGAAAGGTTTTCCTCCTTTCCCTCCCCTGCTGCTGGTGATGGCTTATCTTAAGTGATCACTCTCCTTACAGTGTGTATGATAAACCCATTGTTTCATGTTCTCTGTGTGTGTCTATCAATCTCCCCTCTGTATTTTCCACCAAATGCATCCAATGAAGTGAGCTGTAGCTCATGAAAGCTTATGCTCAAATAAATTTGTTAGTCTCTAAGGTGCCACAAGTACTCCTTTTCTTTTTGCAAAATCTTCAGATTGTTCAAATAATTCAGTTTGGGGTTTACACTTGAGCAGAATGTAGTAGTCAGCGGCAACACAAAAGGCTGTATAGACTAGTAAGCATTTTGCCAGCCTCTGTGGAGTATACTCAGAGCATATGTTCAATCCAGCATATGAACATCTTTGAGTGTACTGAGCAGATCAACAAGGCTCTGGTTACAGATTTATAACAGTTGGAAGGAAGGTGATCCTGGCAAGAGGCCCCTAACTCTGCTGCTGCTGTGTGAGTTTATTATACTTATATATTTTATGGATCACCACTTCTGTGACTCTCGATGTGCAGTATATAGATCACAAGAATGGGTAATGCTCTGAATACACTGTGGGGCCCTGCTGGGAAAGAGTCTGGCTTATCTGCTCCTTTTGCTGAAGAGGCTGTTCCATGTCTGCAATTTTACACGTACTTTCTCATTTAAATGCTGCCTTTGTTTTCAATCCTGCTGTTGCCCTGTATTTGGTATTGAGCTATGCTGTGTTCTAGTGGTCTGCCTGCTTGGCTGAAACTCTTTTGTACGCAACCCATGGGCCTTTCGCTTTCTTAACTACTGTTCTCTTGTTGACTTGAGGAGCCATCTAGGTAAGGCAATTCATCTCAAAATAGAGTCGTGGGCCAGTAAACAGACTAATAAGCTACATGTGTTTGAGCACTGGAGATAAGCAAGATAGTTCATTCACCGAAAAATGCATTTTAGGTCAATGAAAGCTCTTCGCAAATTTGGGTCAAATTTGACACACAGTTTTGCTTCTCCCAGCCCCCCAAAAATGGAAAAAAATTCCAAAAAAGTCAAAACGTTTTATTAGAGACATGGTGGGTGACGTAATATCTTTTATTGGACCAACTTCTATTGGTGAGAGAAACAAGCTTTTGCGCTACACAGAAAGCTACTCAGAGTGTCACAGCTAAATACAAGATTGAACAGATAGTTTAGCATAAATAGTTAGCACATAGTCTAAGGGACCATTCAAGGGGAAGCAGCCTGTTAACACCCCTGAAGTCACAGGACAAAAAGAGGGTTAGTGGGTTACAGATTTTTGTAATACGCCATATATCCACATGTCTTTATTAAGACCGAGGAGTACTTGTGGCACCTTAAAGACTAACAAATTTATTTAGGCATAAGCTTTCATAGGCTAAAAGCCACTGCCCAAATAAATTTATTAGTCTCTAAGGTGTCACAAGGACTCTGTGTTCTTTTTGCTGATACAGACTAACATGGCTGCCCCTCTGAAACCTTTATTAAGGCCATGATTTTTAGTGTCTAGCAAAGTTATGAATTTAAGCTCCCAGGGCCGTCTTTTGAATGTGTTGTGCAGTTTTCCTTTGAGGATGAAGACGGATAGGTCCGATACAGAGTGAACACTTTGTGAACACTGCACAAAATATTTCACTGACATTTTTGAAACAAAGTGTTGAAACAAACTAATTTTGACTATTTGTTTTGAAATGACATTTTGTTTAAAAATTTTACCTAGATTTAAATAAAAAACACAAACCCAAACCAAAAAGAGTAAAAAAAAACACCCAAAATGAAATAAAATAAAATGTTTTATTCAACCTGAAACATTTTTTCCTATTTTTCAAATTCAAACCAAAAAACCAATTAGTCACGCAGCTCTAGTGAGCACCCACTGAGTTAACTTTGAGGAAAATAAATTTGGGAAAGCAGAATGGGATTAAAAGCAGCTGCAGCATGATGAATTTCCCTCTCTTCCATCCCAGTCCACACTGTACAATAGTTCTAAAGATGGCTGCTCTACCATGTCAAGTTTCATGGGCACAACATTTGGAACAAATGGAGCTCCTCACTCTCCCCTCACGTTTTGAAGTGAAAAGTAACTTCCTCACTTTGAACAACTGATAATTTTATATAAGTGAAACAGTGGTGAGAATTGCAGTAGGCAGGACTCAGAGGCTAACATCTCTATTCTTGAGAAAAGTACCTTCAAACCTCTTATAAACGCAAATAGTCAAGACCCTGGTGTTACTTCTCATCTAAGAGCAGATCTTCCAACATTACAGCACCCCCGCAACAGCTTAATTCATTGTTGATCCACATAGGAAGCATCCCCTACCGAAACAGGTCTGTCTGCATATCACCTAGGGAAAATAAGTGTGCAAATATGGTCTGCTCCTGAAGTCTTTTCCCCCAGTTCCTCCATAGATAGTAGGGGAGAACTCATTCAGACTCTAGAGTACTCATCTCAGTGAAGCAGTCTGTATGAAGAAGCCAGTCCTCATTAAAAGACACCTGCCTGGATCTAAATTGCAGTAGCTGTGTACAAACTGATTTTCCATGTAAATGGAAAGTACATTGCTCTTCGTCACACTAAGCACTTCATGTTTCTTACCATCTTTCTTACGGTACGCCTTTCAGGGCCAGCTTTTGGGGCGGGCGGCCAGGGTGGTTGCCCAGGGCGGCCTGCCAAAGAGGGTGCTGTGTGCTAACCCGGCCGGGCACTCTACTTGCGCGCTGCTGGTTCCTCTCCCTCCCAGCCCAGCCCCTTCCCCCCCCCCCGCTCCTCTCAGCCAGCCGGCCGCTGGCTGAGGGCTCCTCTCCACCATCATTACTGCTGGGCTTCCCTGTGGCACAATCCCCACCTCCTCCCTGGGGCCTCAGGCTTCTGCCAGCCCTGGGGCAGCACTGGTGGGAAGGTGCTGCGCATGCAGCTCCCCCACCCCGGCCCTGCCATTATTCAAATGCAGAGGCCGGGGAGCATGGGGGTACCGGACCATGCTGGGCAGGAGGTGGCACCAGTACCCAGTGGATGGACACCCCAACCAGTGGGTGCTCCTTGCTCCTGGTACGCCCCCTCAGCCTGGGCCCCGTGGAGCAATGGAGTCCCTTCTTCCCATCCCCCCATCAGCGCCCCTGGCCTAGGGAGGGATGTGGATTGGGTCCAGTTCAGGGGCTTCGGTCAGGAGAGGGATGCGGGTGGGGTCCAGTTCGGTCTGGGGAGGGATGCAAGTTCGCCCACGGTGCCCTTTTCCCTAAGGCCGGTCCTGAAGCCTTTTCAGAGATTTAAGACAGGAGAGAGAGAGCACATTCTGCTTAAGCATCGAGTTAATGTGCAGAGTTTAGGTCTGTAGCTGAAACTAGAATGAAACTACCCACCCAGTGAGATGTGAAATCATATAAACTAACCACAAACTGTTTCCCATGATTACCCATACTTCTCTAATACAGTTCACTGTAAATGCTCAGCATTCTACATGGGGACGCTCAGGAAAATTAATCCAAATCAACTAAAGGTATGAATTTAAAGTTGTAAGTTGTATTTTGAGTTGCAAGTCTGAGGGGGTTTACTATGGAATCTGTATGTGCTACACTGTCACACCCAACTCTGCAGTTATCAAGTCCTTGTCAAGGACTGACCCCTCCTGACTGACCCCTCCTGGCCAGGTCCTCAGTAGTCTCTGGCTCCTTTAGGATAACAGGGAAGCAGAAGCTCCCCTGACTCCAGTAGGGGCTAATCAGCCCTAGCTCTCGAGCAGTCCGTGCTGAGGGTAGGTAAGGGAACCCAGGGCTGCTCACTCCTTTGGGTTCCAGCTAAGGGTCCTTGTTTGGAACAGCCAGAACCAGTCCTCAGTCCCATGCTGTTCCCTGAGCTACTGCCTACCTCGGTGGCTTTCCCCAGTGCCTTGCCCTACTTCTCCCTCTTTGGTGGACTGGTTAGTCTGGCAGGTTCTCCCCTGTCTGCTGGAGGGATCCTCTCTCTGCAATCCCCTTGTCTCTCTGGCAGGCACTCCACACTCCTGCTTGCAGCCCTTTTATCCTCACAGCCGCTGTTGGGCTGCCAATCAGTTCTGGCTGGGCAGGCAGGCAGTTGCTTTGTTAACCCTTTGGCTGGTGTATACAGAACCCATGACAGGGTGGAAAGAGCTTCATGTTAGAAAGCAAAGAGCAGAGAAGACAATGAAAGGATTCAAGAATATAGTAGCCAGTGACAGTACAAATGGTTGTAGGTGCCACAAGATGCAACTAACTAACTGCCAAATGGAAAAAGAAAAAGAGTACCCGTGGCACCTTAGAGACTAACAAATTTATTAGAGCATAAGCTTTCGTGAGCTACAGCTCACTTCATCGGATGCATTAATAAATGCATCCGATGAAGTGAGCTGTAGCTCACGAAAGCTTATGCTCTAATAAATTTGTTAGTCTCTAAGGTGCCACGGGTACTCCTTTTCTTTTTGCGAATACAGACTAACACGGCTGCTACTCTGAAACCTGCCAAATGGAAGTTTCTTGTACCTTCAATGGGAGAAGAGCGTCCGAGGAGAGGCATAAGGTGGTCAGAAGTGTGGGAGACAGAGATGATTTTAGCAACAGAATGTTGGCTAGACAAGCAGCAGCAGAGGTTAAATGTAGGGAGACCAGTGGAGAGCAGGCAGCAGTAACAGTAAGGAGATGCATTTTTCATGAGACACACTACAAAACCATGGCTCACTTTGCTCCCACTAAGTCAATGGGAGTTTTGCCATTGACTTCAATGAAGATAGGCATGGACCTTAAAGTTGTATTGTACCACATCATCATAAAAATCAGAACTAAGTACATTTTTAGAAAAAACAAGTGTGCATTGTTACTCCTCTTCCTCCCCCAGCCTCTCCCTCTCACCCCACCCCCAGTTTAATTGGAATGGAGTTTGAGATGTTCATCTGATCAGGTAGAAACATACAGATTTTTCATAATCTGGATAAAGATTCTCAGTTACATGCCTTTCCTGATGAAATCACATCAAAAAGCCAGCACGCAAGGCATATCAGTAACAGAAGAACTGAGCCAAACACATCTGGCTTTATAGAATATAATTGTGCTATCAAGTGCCTTGTTGGTGTGTGTCTTTTGGAAACTAAAATATTTCATTGAGATATTTTGGAAAGGTTCCTTCTCATCTGCATGCAACTCATTTAAAAAAAGACGATTTAAAACAAAAGAAACATTATCCAATATTACAAGTAACTGTTAGCAAGGCTCATTAATGCAATGCACTGAAGCTAAAATTGCTGCAATTCTTTTTCATAGCTAAACTACTATAATAAAACCATAGCTTCTCTGTGTTATTTAGCAAAGTAAATAATTACACCATGCCCTTGAGGTTTATTGTTAATTTGCAGCATCAGGCAGATACCGTTGCTGTCATTTCTAAAACTCCATTTTATGTGCCACATACCTTCTGACTTGTATTTACAGTGTCTGCTTGCTACTCTCCAGGAATGAACATCACAACAACTATATTAACACACATTCCAGATCATAAATATAAATCATTCATCTCTCTATATATTTTTTTTTAAGTCAGCCAGCAACATTTTAGAGCATATGGCTAAGGCCATAAATAGGCAAAGTGGGGAAATTGGCTTGTTATCTGAAAGTGAGAGAGCAAGGTGTCCTGAGTTCACTTTCTACCTGCCCTTTGACATTTTTGTCTAGACACAGAAATGCCAGCACAGTAGGACTATGGTTTCTTCCAGCAGAGCTGCTGCCTTGATGAACAATGTTCTACTAGTGTTCTATTCATGTACAGAGAAGTCCAGGCCCTAGGGCTCTCAGGCAGCAAGGGCTGTTTTCCGTGTACATGAATTACACTTACTGACAGAAAAGCCTTTGGAAACTCAGTTTTTAGGTATCCTGCCCAAAACCACCTTCCTAGTTTAGTTTTGCATTGTAAAAGTTTCCACGACAGAAAGAGAAATACTTCAATGACCAAGGTGAGAGTGCGCCATCTCATTTCCAATGTGCAAATGTTAACAGATCTGGGATTTAAGATTGTGGACTTTTAGTTTCATGGTTGTTTCCCTACAAATATACAGTGACATTTCAACGCAGTATATCTCAAAGAAACCATAATCATAAGTGGAGAAGGGGAGGGTGCACCATGTCAGAATAATTTCAAATTCAGATAGGAAAGAGTCTTAGGTTCATGGATCAGATGGAAACAATATAAAATAGGCAAAAACATATTTATCACCCCAAAAAAGTGACAAAAAGATCTCACACTATTCATCCCACCCATCAATGACTCTGGGTTCCTATACATTTATTTAAGCCAAGATTTTCAAACTTGAGGGTCTACTGTACAGCATCTAAATAACAGCAGCCTGAATATTTTCAGGGATGCTGAGGAACAAAGTTCCCTCATCTCTGAAAATCAGGCCTTTATTTGGGTGCTTAAATATGATTAAATATGGGATTTAGGTGCCTAACTTGAGCCACTGAAGTTTGAAACTACTGGCCTTGCCCGCAAGGAGGTGGCTGCACTTTGTCTGGTTTTCACATACCCTTCAATGGCTAAAAGAAGCTACCTGTCTTTGCTGGAGAATTAGGGCAGTGTGTATGTCCTCTCTTTTGCCCCTCCCACTGCCCCTGAAGTCAAGAAAAGGGGAAGGCAGATAACTGCTCTGTATACCCAGACTCAATCCAGAGAAAAAAGCCCCAGGGTCTAATACTGAGCATCTTAATATTTGTAGGGTATGTCGACACTGCAATCAGAGATCTGACTGCATCCCATGTTGACATGCCCAAATTAGCTTTGATGAAGCCAGCTCAAACAACAAATAGTAGTGAAGCTGCTACAACAAAGTATGTACAAGCCCACCCAAGGCCCTTGGTACATACTTGAGCAGCTGCCCCATTCTGCCACCAGGGCTTCGCTGCTATTGTTATTTGAGCTAGCTAGATCAAAGCTAGCTTTGGTATGTCTAGATGTGCCTCAGTCACACCTCTGATTGCAGCGTGGGCCCACCCTAAGACACTACTTTGGGAAGAAGAGAGCTACGTGACAACCATGGTTGATCAAGGTGGCAGAATATAGGCACCCAGGCAGGGTGTCAACAGCCTCAATAGAGAAAAGCACTTTTCTACTGCCCATTTGTTTTCTCAGGAAAACTCCTTCTATTTACTAACATTGAGATGAATGACTAATGTCTTCAGGCCCACTGGAAAAGATTAAATTTCACTTCCTCCCAACTGACGTTCACATGGGCAGCTCTGAAAAATTGGTAAACACAAAATCTGCTTGGTATTTTAAAAATTATATGTTTCACACAAAACTATGAGTCAAATGTAGTATGCACTGGGAGTTGGACTATAGGCCCAGATCCTGAGCTGGTATAAATCAGGCGCTCTGATACATCAGTGATGAGTGCAATATAAGAACCAATACAAAAGAGAACAGAAATCAGCATAGTTTTAGCTTCACTGGAGCTATGCTCATTTACACTAGCTGAGGATCTGGCCCACTGTATTCTGCTTTATTTCCCATCCTAAATTATGAATGATATTCCTGTGTGTTATTAAAGGAATTGTTATGTTCCAGCATGGCTCAGAGCACATTTCAACATGGGTGAAGTGATGTCTGAATGTTAGTTCCTAAAGCCTGAATTCTCAGTTGGTAGAAGGGCCTCTTTACACTGCTCTGGTGTAACTGAGAATAAAACCTTAAGCACTGACAATGTCTTCAGTACTATACGGTATACAAAGGCACAGACCCAACAGATTTAGGACTGACTTTTCCTCTCCAATCTTCACAGTAAATCAATAGAATTTAGAGTATGTGTGGAGAGCAAGCTAAAACTGATGAGGTCCACCACGTGGATCAGAGTAGGGAACATAGTCCAGAGTTTGTAAGGTACTTTGGGAGCCTTTAAAATGAAAAGTGCTAAACTGTAATACCTTTATTATATATTATGTAATTCCAACCCTTTTTTTGCTTGGAAATAAAATTTGAGGTTGATGTTACAATATAAGCCCAGGGTCCAGACCTTCAGGATTTTCTTGCCTAGGGAAAATAACTGACCCTCAATATTCAATAGCTTAAACTGTAAGCAAATACACTTTCCAGGTAGGTAGCATTCAAGTCAAAGGGCATCACGTAAACAGTCATGTTTTCCTATGGTTAGCACAACGCAACTCTATGTAGCTAATTATCAACAAATCCTTCTAACACGGTATTGTGCAGCCAACTAACTCCTTCCAATTTAGGTTTTTTCCTGTTGTGATTGATAGTCTGGTTCAAAATTTGACCCTGGGAAACTTCCTCCTTTACTTTAAAATTGTTTTCATTCCTTAACCAAGGGGAAATGCTTGAATATGAGGGGGCATAAGACCATATGTAGGCTATAATTTGTTTGATTACACTTTTGAGCAAGTAATTGACAGAAATACACAGAATTATTACTGATATTTTAGGATTACTAAATGTCCACTATTGTTATTTAAGTGGTATTTTATTTAGCTTAAAATGAATTGCTACATGTATAAGCCAACTTTATGGTGTGTCATGATTTAAAGTAAATACTGTCATTGTTACCCTATGACCAATGTCAAAATCCTTTGACTATTCATGACTTTCTAAATTATTTCTAGGACCTCCCTCATCTACATATAATAGATACTGTGGCTTGGAATATAATGACTGCAGCTCTATTACCACAAAATAAATTTTAAAAATAATTAAAGTTGACACAAAACTTTACAATATCAAAAACAATGTCCCTAGAATCCTAACATCATTCATGGAAGATTGTGGCCTTAGCTCTGCCGCAGTATAATTGATTTCAAAATGTATTTTAATGTATGTTTCTTCATGTTTGTACAATGCACCCACCACAAGATAAATCACTGACAAATGTCAGTCACAACCACTCCCATCTCTGGAAAAAGCACATGCCAATATTCCTTTTACTGTGCTTTTCTGGTGTTGTAGCAAAGCTAACCCCATTGTGGCCCTGATTCAGGATGCTCCAACCCACATGCCCACTGATATCAATGGGACTTTAGCACGTGCTTAAAATTAAGCACATATTTAAATGCTTTCCTGAATTAGGTCCTGTGTCAACATGGTGGATCTCAGACTTCTCTCATCTGGGGCCTGATCCAAAACCCAAGTGAAGTCAATGGGAATTTTTTCCAATGGCATCACTCGGCTTTGGATCAGGCCTCTGATGAGATGACCATTAGTCCACGTTGCATAGATACAAATGAACCAAGTCTTCTCTGATTCGTGATAGTTCTGTCTTTAACCCTCATAATATGTCTCTATCCCAAAACCTTTAGGGTGGGGAATATCTCCTCCTCCTCGGGATTTGATGCCGCCCTCCACTCTGAAAGCAGAACAAGCTATCAAGTGTCCAGGTATGCTCTTCCAGACACAGTCTAGTCCTGCCTTGGCTGTAACATGCTTTCACATGTGTTCCATTAACTTGCAGCTCTTCCACATCACTCGACTCTGTTCTAGCATTACATTTCCACAAAATATTCCCCTCTCCAGACAAGTCTTCAATTTGATTATTCAAATACTTAACATTATGGAGCCTTATAAGTCAAATTACCTCATTAGAGCAGATATTTCTTTTTTACTGGCCATTTCTGATTTCATTACAGTTAGTAAAAGAAAGACATGTGTGTAAGAGAATTTGTTTTATAAAGCTTTATAGGCAGCAATCCCTCATCTTGATCATGTTTAACAGGTAGCTGCATTTTTATCATTTTTCCCCTCTCATAAAAATAGAATTAAGCGAGCCAACTGGATTACAACATGTAGAAAATGAAAACACACTTTTCCTGGCTCTTCAGTAGATACCACAGGAGATCAGTCCTTAGACTTCATTAACCAATTGTACAAAAGAGCTGATACCTTCAAACTTGTCTTTAAATGATGTTTTAAAATGTTGCTGCCAATAAAAGAAATAGTCTTTGGTGGATTATAAATGTAGTCCTTGGAGCCTTGTCTATATCGGACTTCCTTGATTCAGTCTCCTTAACAGCTGTGTCCAATAATGCCTTTATAGTTAAGGTTCCTTCCTAAGGAACTGAAATGGGAGTCATTATCTGACGATGATAATTTCCTTTTTAATTTCCATTTGTTTCCTGAGGTGGGAACCTGCTTGGGTATCAGCAAGAGGAAACCTGCAAGGCAGCAGAAAGCTCACAAACAACACTGTAGTGTGAAGACAGAAGAGCCTTGCCTTGGGGGATACACCATATCTCTTGGGGGATATATACTGTCATATATGGCATGACAGAGGTAAGAGGACAGGGTGAAAAGGTCTTGCCTTAACAAAAACTGAGTAGTCTTTATCTTAGCATATTAACAAAAAAAAATCCCTAGGCCAAAATGCGGCCCTAGAGGCCTGCAGACTACCCCCTTGCCTTTCACACGCCTACTGTATATGCCAAGTACCCAAGTCCATTACACTGACAGCACCATGTATCACGTAATAGCATGAGTCTGTCTCATGATTTCTGCAGCCACAATGAAAACAGCCTTCCATCATTGGCCTGGGCTTCCTGTTAGGCACTATAACGTCAAAAAGGTGTCTCTTAAATCTTATTGCTTTGGTTTTTGCCAAACATACACACATACCAAAACCAGTGGCTCCTTTTATGGTCTTATTTTGATAGCTCAGTATGCACTCAGAGACCAAGCAAATAAAAACCATCATGTAAAATTTCACAATCTTCCAAATGATCCCCACGTAGACATTGTCGGGGGCTCAGCTTGGCGCTTGAATTTTCCTCTGGATTTCTTGAAGGACTTTTGTACTGTCCTGTTATAAATTAACCTGAGTCTGCAGACATTCTACTCACAGAATTCCCATTGACTTGATGGGATCAGGCCCCTAAGCTTAGGAAAGCCAGGAGAGGTTAATGCACAAAGCTGTGCATCAAGTTCTATATAAGCAAACCTATAGATATTAAGAAATGATAGTTCCAGGGCATAGGCAACTGCTGGTTAGCAGCAGTTTGGCTACCAAGGTTAGAGGTATATCGGTAGCATATTAAGAATTCTTTGGAGGACCCCAGATCAGAA
This sequence comes from Dermochelys coriacea, assembly GCF_009764565.3. Lineage (NCBI taxonomy): Eukaryota > Metazoa > Chordata > Testudines > Dermochelyidae > Dermochelys > Dermochelys coriacea. The sequence continues at coordinate 23,077,114 of NC_050082.1, forward strand.
TGCAGATAAGGAATGACTTCTACTCCAACCCTCAACATCCCACATTTCTTTAAAATCATAAATAAGGAAAAGAGAAAGGCTCAACTCCCGCTGCCTATTTCTCCAGTGCTTTCTTTCCCTGTATTGTACTATGCCATATTCAACTGAGTGGATTCAGGGTAGGGACTGTGTCATTGTCCCTGTGAGGCACTATGCAATGCAATTTTGGGAGCATGTTCAGATGTTAAAGAAGAAGAATATTGAAAGACATGCACAATCTGGGGGTATAACAGCAGTAATGGAGGATTTTAACAGCCCATAGTAATCTGAAGAATATCACAGCAAGGCAAGGCTTAAATTTCTGCTGCTTTACTTCTCGTACTCCGACACCACTCCTCCTTTGCACGGTGTAAATGCCGACACACAGCGCAAGGCAAGAGAGAATCAGGCCCACCATTTATTAATACTGTAAAGCACAGGGGGTTTGAAGCAGATTTTGTTACCATTTATAATCTGAAAGAGGTGACTCTCCACTCGGTCTTCTAGAATACACAGGCATTAATACAGGAGGGGAGGATGTTAGCTCCACTGAATATCAGTGACTACTGCACAATTAGGTTTATTTGCATAAAAGAGCTTACTATCCTGGTGGCCACACAGTGGTGTGGAACCCTATAGAGCAGTGGTTCTTAACCTTTACTGCAGCCTGCACCCCTTTGGTTCTCAAAATATGTTCTCACACCCCTTATCAAAAATCAAAATATGTTCTTGCACCCCTTATCAAAAATCGTTGAAGTAGGTCAGTTCTTTAAACCTGTTTGTCTATTACAGTAATCGTTAAAAAATGTATAATGTTAATAAATACATAGGTTTGATGAAATAAAGTAGTGTACTTACGTGCCTGTGCTTAATTTGTGTTTTCGATGATTTATCTTCTAAAAAAATCTGGCATGTCTCGCACCCCCAAAAAGGGCATCTCGCACCCCAGGTTAAGAACCGCTGCTATAGAGGAATGATTTTGAGAAGAAGGAAAATGGTTAAAAAATTAGACTGAAGAGCAAAGTGAAAATGAGACCCAGAACCTGTCAATGAGCAGCTTAAGAACACCGAGAGAGCCGTACAAATGGGTTGTCGGAGAAGGAGATTTATAAAGGCATGGTGAAAGAGAGGAAGGCTTGGGTGCATTCTAGCAAAACAAGTATCCTTTTAAAGATGAGAAATCCTGATCTGGAGGAAATTCCCTCATAGGGCAGCAGGCAGCTCTTCAAACCAGGGGACTCTTGTGGGGGGGAACTGTGCAGGGTTACCTGCAATAATACCTCCAAGCAGCACCCCCATGCAATGTATGTGGAGGGTCTTAGGCGGACATTCCAGTCTATAAGGGGATCCGGAGAACTCCACACCCAAGAGCCTTCCTTCTGTTCCTGGGAACCTGACTTAGAATCTAATTAAGGACAGTCTAGTAGTGTTTTCAGGTAAGTACCGTGTAACATGATAGCGTGAAGGCAGATGAATGTCTGCAAGGAAAAAACTGTCTCGCTTAGCTGCTGGAGTTCTCTCAAAAGGTTAATAAAATAATAGATAAAGCTGAGAGTGAGCATCATTTTCCAAAAGCTTTTGATAAGTTTAATTGTATAAGAGCAGTGGCCCTACCATTGAGGGATACCTACAGCACTGCCCTCTTCACAACAATGAAGAGGTAACTCAAAGGAAGTTAAAGTCCACCTTCATTCCAGTTTTCTGTGCCATTCACTGCTGTTGATTTAGTAATGGAGCACTGCTGTACCCCAGATAAAGGATCCATTCCACACTGCTGCTCCAGTGCCCCAAGCAATGTAGTCGTTATCCAAGTAGGGGCCTCCAGAGCAAAAGCAAGAAGAGGATTTCACCAAGTGACCATGTGCTGAACTGCCTGGGACAGCTTACAGCAGAGAACTGAGGGGTATTCCTATAAGTACCTCCAATAAATGAGCAGATGTGCCGCTCAGAAGGCTTGCAGTGCATCCCAGCAAGAGACTCTGTCAGGAAATAAATAACCACCGACTAAGGGGCAAAGTCATCTCATGCTTATCTCCTCTTTCTACGGATCCCCGATACAATTAACTTTAGACTCAGTCCAAGCTTTGGTAGGAAATTCAGATCAATGCTTATTGGGTGTGAACTGGTTGGCTAGCCTCTATTCACTAGCACCCGCTCCAACACACAATGAAGTCAATGGGTATTGACAATGGGATCTTAGGTATTTATATGGTCCTGCATTATCATAGTATCTGAGCACATAAAAATGTTTAGTGTAGTTATCCTCACAACACTCCATGAGCTAGCCAAATGCTATTAGATGGGGAACTGAGGCACAGAGAGGCTAAGTGACTTATCCAAGACCACAAACGGAGTCTATGGGAAAGCATGAATTGAACCCCAGTTTCCTGAGTTGCAGGCTAGCATGCTAACCACTGGACCAGTCTGACTCACTGAAGAAGGCTATGCCTACACTACAGCCTATGTCGGCATAACTTATATCACTCGGGGTGTGAAAAAACCACTCCCCTGCGCGACATAAGTTACACTGACATAAGCGCTCATGTGCACAGTGCTGTCAGTGGGAGAGCTTCTCCCGCCAACATAGCTTCTGCTGGTTTTATTTATTTATGGTGGTTTTATTGTGCCGATGATGGGAGAGCTCTCTCCCATCAGCATAGAATGTCTTCCCCAGCTGCAGCGCTGTGCATATAGACATGGCCTTGGTCTCCTATGGACCCACTCCATAAATAACTTAAATTTAGGGCAACCTAAATACAATTAAAGGTCAGCCTGAGTAGAACAAATACAGTCAGAGGAAACAACATGTAGTCAACCTGTAATGGGAGATCACCAAGTCAGCCAGCATGGATGAGATTTTGAAAGGACTTGATTGTTTCATTACCTCTACCAACATTTTGTAGCTATGCAAGCTAAGAAAATAAGGTTAGTCAAACTTTGTGTTTCAGGGCATAAAATGGACACCTGCAACTGTTAGGAAGGACGTTTTTTCTATAGCATAACTTGTTTAGCTACTGCTGGAGGCAGCACACCAAACTGGATAGAACAATGATCTGATCTGGTAGGGAATATCTAATTGTACAATCTTCTTTCCCCTCTTCCCAACAAACGCTGCAATTTTTCTGCAAATATACTTGTCCAATCTAGTTAAATCCCTCTGCACTTTCCTTGGGAAGGGAGGATTTCAAAGTTTGATTTGTTTTAGTCACTGCATACTCTCAGTTATTCCCAGCAGCTCTTTCAGCTGACAAGGTTTATCTTTGTCACCACTTTGTTGCGTTTTAGGAATAAGGACCCAACAAAACCCAAGATACCATTTAACATTGTGCACATTAGTCTTTTTTGTTCCAGGCCTCTCAGCCGCATGGTATGACTCTCTCTACTAGACAATTATATACAAAATGGTCCCTCTGGGCAATGCACTCAGTCAGGATATTAACTCCCTCCAGCAGTGTTCTGTGGCTCAGTTCCTGTGATCCCCATAGTTTAAAGCATAGCTTATAAAACATCTGTGCATATCACAAATCCATCACATGACCTGATATGGTTCAGCATGACTGGCAGCCTCTGAACAAGAGAGAGAGAGACCTAGGACTAGATTCACTGAGTTGATACACATCAAGAATGAGATTCTTAGGTAGGAGAGAGAGGAGAAGCTTGAACTGCCCCTATTATTACATAAACCAAGACAGCCCCATTCAGATTTGCTCACAGATTCTAAGAGGAGAAAATATTACTCCCATAAAACTCTTATTTATGGGGGGAGAGTTGGTTTTGTTTGCCTGACTAGTGCTTCCCAAAATGTACTGTTTAAGTACATTATTATCGCCTATTTTTAAAAAAGGCTCCAGATGTGATCCTGGCAATTACAAGATGGAAATCCAGTAGCAGGCAAATTGATTGAACCTATAGTAAAAAACACAGTTATCAGACTCACAGATAAACATGATATGTTGTGGAAGAATTAATGCAGCTTTTGTAAAGGGAAATCATGCCTCACCAATCTATTACAATTCTTTGAAGGTATCAAGCATCAAGACAAGAGTGATCATGTTGATAACATGCACTTGGACTTTCAGAAAGCCTTTGACAAGGTCCCTCACCAAAGGCTCTTAAGCAAACTAAGCAATCATGTGATAAGAGGGAAAGTCCTCTCACGGATCAGTGACTGGTTAAAAGATAGGAAACAAAGAGTAGAAATACATGGTCAGTTTTCACAATGGAAAGGGGTAAATAGTGAGGTCCCCCAAAGATCTGTACTGGGACCTGTGCTGTTCAATGTAATCAGTAATTATCTGAAAAAAGGGGTGAACAGTGAGGCTGCAAAATTTGCAGATTATACAAAGTTACTCTTGTTTGGTAAGTCCAAAGTTGACTGGAAAGAGTTTAAAAGGGATCTCACTAAACTGAGTGACTGGGCGACAAAATGGCAGATGAAATTCCGTGTTGATAAGCACAAAGTAATGCACATTAGGAAACACAATCCCCACTATACATACAAAATGATGGGGTCTAAATTAGCAGTTACCACTTAAGAAAGAAATATTGGAGTCACTGGGGATAGTTCTCCGAAAACATCCACTCAATGTGCAGTGGCAGTCAAAAAAAGCAAACTGAATGTTAGGAATCATTAAGAAAAGGGCAGATAATAAAACAGAAAATATCATAATTCCACTATATACATTCATGGTATATCCACAGCTTGAATATTGCATGCAGTTCTGGTTGTCCCATCCCCACAAAAAGATATATTAGAATTGGAAAAGGTCCAGAGAAAGGCAATAAAAATTATTAGCTAATTATTATTAGCTTTCATGCAAGGAGACTTTAAAAAGACTGTGATCGTTCCGTTTTGAAAAAAAGAGAAGTAAGGGGGGGGGATATGACAGAGGTCTATAAAATCATGAATGGTGTGCTGAAAGTGAATGGAAAAGTATTTACTCCTTCATATAACACAAGAACTAGTGATCACCCAATTAAATTAACAGGTAGCAGGTTTAAAACAAACAAAAGGAAATACTTCTTCACACAACGCACAGTCAACATGTGGAAATTGTTGCCATGGGATATTGTGAAGGCCAAAAGTATAATTTGATTCAAAAAAGAATTAGATAAGTTCATGGAGGATAGGTCCATCAATGGCAATTAGCCAAGATGGTCAGGGATGCAACCCCATGCTCTGGGTGTCCCTAAACCTCTAACTGCCAGAAATTGGGACTGGACAACAGAGGATGGATCACTTGGGAATTGCCCTATTCTGTTCATTCCCTCTGAAGCATCTGGCACTGGCCACTGTCAGTGACAGGATACTGGACTAGATGGACAATTGCTCTGACCCAGTATGACCATTCTTATGTTCAGACAATGGGCTAGCATGCAAAATAACACTGGGCTGAATCGATTTCAGAGTAGCAGCCATGTTAGTCTGTATTCGCAAAAAGAAAAGGAGTACTTGTGGCACCTTAGATATTAACAAATTTATTTGAGCATAAGCTTTCATGAGCTACAGCTCACTTCATCGGATGCATTCAGTCGAAAATACAGTGGGGAGATTTATATACACACACACACACAGAGAACAGGAAACAATGGATTTTATTATACACACTGCAAGGAGAGTGATCACTTAAGATCACCAGCAGGAGAGGGGAGGAAGAAAACCTTTTGTGGTGATAATCAAGGTGGGCCACTTCCAGCAGTTAACAAGAACGTCTGAGGAACAGTGGGGGGTGTGGGGGGAATAACATGGGGAAATAGTTTTACTTTGTGTAATGACTCATCCATTCCCAGTCTCTATTCAAGCCTAAGTTAATTGTATCCAGTTTGCAAATTAATTCCAATTCAGCAGTCTCTCGTTGGAGTCTGTTTTTGAAGTTTTTTTGTTGAAGAATAGCCACTCTTAGGTCTGTAATCGAGTGACCAGAGAGATTGAAGTGATCTCCGACTGGTTTTTGAATGTTATAATTCTTTTTATAATTCTGTAGAGACAGCCTCTACGTAAAAGAATAAATGGACACAAATCAGAAATCAAGAATTTCATTGTTAGTTATAAATGTATATATAACTCAGGCCCCCAAAAATCATGAGTTATGCTTAGAAATCTAGAGATATTTTAAATGTCAGACCTTCCTTTGTTTGCCACTGTATTTTTGAGCCCCGGGACATAGTCAAACACATTCTCAAGATTTTTCCCTGAAACCAGGAGGGGTAGAATATTATATTTCTTTTAAAATTAAATATATAATCACTTGACTTTCGGAGCGAGGGCCGTAAGAAAAGCACCAAATATCACAACGCTCATGATGAAACGGTGAGACTCAGCACCCCTGCTTTACTTACTTTAAGTCAGTCGCCATTAAAATCTTTCCATTCCCATTTATACATAAAGTAACATTATAATTGTGTTTGCAGTATTCCTTATAGTAAGCTGGTGATATTTACCCCTGTGCAGGGGAGCACCATAGAGTCTATGTGCTACAAATCCCACCTGAACCCTATTTTAAGGGTTTACATGGTGGATAGCCCTTCCGCTGGACCTCTGCATAGGGGTGAATTTCATCCAACAGAAATAATATGATGTCTTTACCTGTAGTGCCACATTTTTACATTTTGCTTTCTTCAGGCATTGCACTAAATTACAATCGATTGGGCATGAGCTTGAGCCTCCATTTTGACAGGTGCAATTCTGAACCTCCCAGTAACTTCACCCACAATTCACCCATCAGGCTCATTACATGTTCATCAGTGAATTTTGGGGTTTGGGGTCCAACAATTTGGGGAATGGACTGTCTTGCCTTATACAGCGTCAAGCCCATTGCTAATGACCTATCAAAAAAGAAATAAAAAATATTCCTATGGATGGAAGTTAAAGCCAGACAAATTCAAATTAGAAATAAAGCTGTTATAAAACTACACGAGGATGAATAACCATTGGAACAAACAACAGAAGTAGTGGAATCTCCAGAAAGGTGGACACCTTTCTGGAAGACAAGCTTTAGCCAAGTGTAAGTTATTGGGATCAGTATAGAGGCAACCGAGTGAAATTCTGTGGCTGTGTACAGGATCCTAAAAGGAGGAGGCCAGAACCAAACTAACAAGACTCCCTTCCTCACACATCTCCTTTAATAAGGCCCTCAAACCAACCACGGTCAGCAGAGTTCTTAGATGTCTTATTGGTCTAGGGAGCAAGCAGACTTTCTCCCTTTCCTTACATGTCAAATCTGGGGTGTTGCCACTTAACTCACTTCATAAGGGCCTGACCTCACTGCCTTGAGTCACAGCAACCCATGGTATAGTCAGAAAAAGTCTCTAGGGCCCAGGTCAGACTAGCAACCAGGGGTCTGCAACCTGTAACAGCCAGCATGGTTTTGGTCCCCTCTGTCCAGCTCAGCTTTCTTTTCCTGTTTATATAGTCCAGCCCTGAGGCGGGGAAGAGTGCTCCTTGATTGCACCCAGACCGTCTTGGCTATAAACCCCAGTTTATCCCTTAAAAAGGTGGTACATTCCGCCACAGACTTGGGTTATACAGGACTCAGACTAGCTGATCTAATGGTCTCTTCTGGCCTTAATCTATTCATTAATAATAATATACACTTTCTAACTTTGCATGCAGCTATCATACACATTCTGCTGGCATGTGAACACTGCCAGCACTCACTGGGGTCCAGCAGTCAATCTCTTACTCACCCAAGTAACCCCACAAAACCCAGTGGGGCTACTCATGCTGCAAAGAGTTTGTAGCATCAGGCCTACAGAAATAAATGTTCCCTGCTTGCAAAAGCTGCTCAGAGTTGACAGCCTAATTGGCAACGTTAAAGAAAGTGTCCAAAACTAATTAAAAGGATCTTCCTGAATTAAGCCCTAACCCTGCCATATCCCAAAAGTGCGGCACATTGCATGTTCCAGAAGGCATCTCCCACAGAATGGCTTAAGCAGCCTACAGTTCTGCCAAGAATAGAAAAGAAGTGCATCAGACCTGATCAACTAAGTTCTGCTGTACCATATAAGTCTGAGAAGCACACTAAGAAAATAACAGTACAAAAAATGAACGGGATGAATTATAGACATCAGAATTAACAGAGAGCAGAGTTTCTTTCTTTGGTTCAATAGGATATTTGGAGGAGAAAGCTTGTGCTGACAATGAAAAATGTAACAAGCCTGGTTTCAGATATACTTGCAGTTACAGTTCATTTTATTATAGAGAGTTCCAAATGCAATTTATGAGTCTGTTTTGTAGGGAAATTCTATCTTGGCTTCAGACATACCCTACCAATTCTGAGGCCGATATGAGTCTTTACATTTATTTATTTATTTACTTGCTTTTTGAGACAGGTGGGAAGACTTCCGATGGTAACTCAGTCTTTCCTAGTATTTCTGTATTTAAGCAAGCACTGTTAGCAAAAAATAAAAAATAAAAAAATTCCCATAACTTGTGTGCATTTCTCTGCTTTGTAAAAAAAATATAAAAGTTAAATTAAAAATATCTTATGTACAGGACTAAAAGCTACCAGAATCTAATCAACCACTCACAGCAGGATTCCAAAAGTGCCACTTACAGTGTACTGCAGACTGACATATAATAATGGCTGAAACAGAATTACAGTTCATATCACCACATAAGTTCTTTGGATCTCTGCTGGAGTTCAGAGGAGATAGGGAGGAAATAGTCCAGCAGCCATTCCCTTCATCAAATAAATGAAATGCAAGAGACTAACCTACTGTCAAACTAAAAACCTTACAAATTCACTGAATTACAAGAGGCAAAAGCACAACTGTTCCTCCAAATTCTGCGATGGGTAATCAATTATGTTTTCCACTCGAACGGTTCACACAAATCTCTCTCCTATCCACCCAGCTCTCCTGCTATTTATGACATTTATTGTTAGTTTAAAAAGATCAAAGAAAGATATGTTCTGTAAGGTTCAAAAAATGGTGCACGTTGCAGCATTTTAAACCAGTCACATGAGGAATAAATATAATGATGCTGAGGCACCAAGTCAACAGAAAAGGAAGCCTGTAATTTTGGCTTCTGATAACATATTCATGTCTCGTTCTTCATCATAGTCTTTCTGTAAAGTGCATTTGTTCACCTGGCTTTGGGCAACAACATAATGTGAAACACAAGTAATTAGAAAGGAAAAGTTTAGCAAATTGTGCACTGACATAACAAGGATGGGGAGCGGCAGTCCAGGGTTTGACACATTTTGTTCAGCTGCTGTAACAATGTAAAATGAAAGGGCAGAGTTATTGCAATCATGCAAGAGTGACCACCTCTGTTTCACATTGCAAAAGAAATTATGCCACAATGGGAAAGGCTTTCATTGACCTTTGGCCATCAACAGTGAATAGCTTGTGGAATGTGGGATCCAAGGGAGGAAGTTCTGCTGGGTGGAACTGTTACAGACAATAGGTAAGGTAAACGATGAAGTGAGCTGTAGCTCATGAAAGCTTATGCTCTAATAAATTTGTTAGTCTCTAAGGTGCCACAAGTACTCCTTTTCTTTTTGCAAATACAGACTAACATGGCTGCTACTCTGAAATACATCTACATTGACACTTATTGCAAAGGCCAAGGACCGATGTTACCCCTGATGAATGCATCACTTTATAAAGCTACAGACACAACAGATCTATATCATTGATAAGCTGGAAAACATACAGCAGTATGGACTTGAAACTCTCCCTTCTACAATGTTGTTAATTAATAGTGAAGATAGGTGTTCAAGTCAGCGTAGCGATGGGCACGGTATAAGAACCTAGATAGATTAGATTCTCATAAGCTACTTGAGGCAGAGACCATCAGTTATCATACACCAGCTCACTGCCTTACTGAGGGCTAGATTTAAAGGCACACAAGTCAGTGAAAAGGCACCCACTGACTTCAGCGGGCTTTGGAAATCTAACCCCAGTTGTAGTTTCTGAGCCCTTCCGAAGAATCCTGCCTACAGAAATGCAGTCCCAGACCTGGCAGACACCTTTTGGTTCCTCCACAATATAAAAGATGAATAAACAATTAATTTTGAGAAAATTATTGTTTATAATGAATGGGATCAGTATGTTTGGAATGTGGCAGATATTAAAAGACTTTTCCAGTAAGTTTGCTTTTAACAGAGACCCCCTTTCCTAGTGTACATTTCTGGAAATCCCAGGAAGAGTTTATTTAATTTAAAAAAAAAAAACTGGATTGGGTTAAACTTTGGATAGTAATTTATAGTAATTTGTTTTTAATTCTTCATTTGCCTTTTGTTACAGTTACAATATAATTATGGAAGAAAAAATAATGCATTGGCAGCAACTCTTTGTAAATTAATAAAGGCAACAGTCACCAATAGTCAACAGTTACCGCACAGCTAATTCCTTTCCTAAGTATAGAGAAAAGTTGCTGTATCCCATATAACTCTGTTGGTAACTCCCTTCAAATGATGACTTTTCTAATTGTATAAAAGGCAGCAGCAGTTTACCAAAACACCAAAGGCCTGATTCTCTGCTGTGTTAAGTCCAGTTTTATGCTAGTGTCTATGAAAGCCTTTCATATCGTAGCATAATTTCTTTTGCAATAATTCTGCCCTTTCACTGAATTTAATGGAGACCTACTCATACAAAATTGGTAAAAAGAAAAGGAGTACTTGTGGCACTTTAGAGACTAAATTGGTGTAATTCAATGGAAAATTCAGGCCTAAAAGCTGCAAAGTATCTCATCTTATGTGCTCAGTCCTTTAAAAGACCCTTGAAAATAACTTCTTGCTCCTACAGTATGTTTGGTCAGCAGGGAGCGTATGTGTTGAGCGCTTGATAAATTGAGAAATAACAGTTTTCATTATTAAGTGATTCACAGCCAACATACACTAAATTCATCACTACCACTTCTATTTTTTTAAATGATTATCTCCCTTCCCATTAGAGCAAGGCTCAAGAGTGACAGATGATCCATCAGTTTATCTGCTGATTTTTAACTACAGCATTTTGCATTCATTATTCCCTACTTAAATCACTCTTTTAAAGAGAGGAATAACTTATTTCCTCCTCTTGACACTAAAGAAATTAAATGGTACACCATTAAGATGAGTGCTTATCTGACTAAATGAAACCCTGGTTATGTATCCATGAAATCAGCCTAGAAAAAAAACTACCTAAAAGAAGTTGAAAACTAGGTTAAGACCAAACATCTTTATTCTCCACTCACTGTTAAGTTGGAGAATTTCTTGAGTTTAATGTGCAGACTGAAAACTACTCTGGGCAGGGGCCATGTCTTTCTTTGCACCTTGTATTGCACCAATCACACACATAAACAAAATAGCTAGTTACTTAAGGAGCTAAAATGTGTCAAACTCAAGCAACTCAGCAACCGATTCAAGACTCGTTCGTGTTAGAATGGTGATGTTGCTGGCATTTGTTGAGTGGTTTTTACATTGGGGATTTTTGATGTTAAACTCTGCAGTTTCATACCTTCAGGAGCACAGCCAACTTGCTATCGGGTTATGTCTTTACTGAAGGTGGAGGTGTCATTTCCCAGCTCAGGTAGACATACTTACACTAGATCTGATCAAGGGAGCATGCTAAAATTAGAAGTGTAGTAACAATGGCATGAATGGCAGGAGGTGCTAGACACCCCAAGTATGTACCTAGGGTATCAGATGGCATTGTACTGGGGGCGACTAACCCCACCCATTGCTCACGCTGTCATGGCTACACTTCTATTTTTGGTGTGCTAGCGCTAATCAAGCTGGGGCAGGTCTGTCTCTCTGAACTGGAAGCTACACCCTGAGCTCCAGTGTATGGACACCCTTAGAAAAACTACAGCATACTGACTGTGCCTAACCAGTTCTACTCCATTGTACAGAGTGGGAGGGACACAGAGCCTTTCCTAGCCCCAAGCCCTTTGGATTAATTAACATACATAACAATAGGAGCCATGAGCAATCCATCAACCCAAGGAATAAATGCCAGGCTTGGGTTTGTGACCGGACCATGCACTGGTGCTGGAGGGGCTGAGGGGAAGGATTCTTGCACCGCCTCTCCGTACTTTTATACAGCTGCACAGCACTATTCACAAGCTAGAGATTACGAACGAGAAAACAGGAATTTCAGTACAGGATTTTTAGACGACACACAAAAAAGAGACCCCCTAACAACAGAGCTGTCTTCTAAGAGGACCTTACTTCATAAAATTCTGGGACTACATTTGTTACAAAAACTTTTGGGCCCAACAGGCCCCAAAACTTTCAAGTGAACGGAGACTTGCTTATTTAAACACACAAAAAAGGCATATCCAAGAGTTAAGCCATTTGCAGTCACTCTTAAGGTAAGCTTGCTTGTTGCCTTAAGGACTGTAATATTTCAAAGTGAGCTCCTCAACAGGTGTCATGGGAAAAGCTACCCAGACCAAACTGTACAGAAAGAACAAACTGAATGTTAGCCTTTAAGTCCCTGTGTGCAAGTGCCCACAGGTCACATGTTCAAGAAATGTACCTGGTGGCCTACATTTTTAGCTAGACATAACAGAGTGAAGTTCTTTAGCAGGCACAATTTGTTCCCATAACTCTTCGCTCCTAATGGGCCAAATCCCGCAACGCTTACAACAAGCAGTACTTATGCAAACAGCTCCAGGGACGCTCATAGGACCACTCCCATGAATAAGCGTTGATGGAGTGTGGAATTGTCCCTGTAATGAACTACTGCTGCCAATCACACTGCTTGCATCTCTATCTCCCTTGCACCAGCAGAAAGGACGCTAACCTGATGCACTCTGATCCTGCTCCACCGAAGTCACTGAGAACTTTATCACTGACTTACATTTTTATTATTATTTATTGTTTGTCTTCCAGTAGCTCCTAGGAGTCCTAGTCATGGTCCAGGACCCCGCTGCGCCGGGTACTGTACAAACAGAACAAAAAGACAGCCTGTGCCCCACAGTTTACAGAATTAGCATTGGATTTGCCCTTAGTCTTATTCCAACAAAATATCTTCTCAAAACAACACACAGATGTTTAAACACGCACACACACACACACAGACCTTCCTAACAGCTCATTTCAGTTTGATTTTTATTTTATACCCATTATATCACTGGCTTCTCAATCAAACCCTTTAAGCTGGGGAGGAGGGGGAATTTTAACACAAGCAAAAATTAATTTGTGTAAAGTTAATGCTAAGTTGGTTTATAATGTATCTGGCACTGAGGAGTCAAATAAATCAAAAAGTAAAAAACATAATGCTTTCCAGTCTAACTATCACACCCCCAGACAATAAAATGGGCTTAAATTTTGACTAAACGCCGAGTAAACTAGTTATTGGCTTTTGTACTTTAATGCACTGATTGTTAAGTAAGCAAGTCAATGCATTTGTAATGGCATTCAAATGTGTGCCAGATCTTCTAATTGGCTGATTTACAAATAATAAATCAGTAAGATGGGCCTCAGAGGTTCCTAAAACACAGGTCTCCCAATTTCAGTTTGTGTTAAATTACTCCTCTCATAATATAAGAAAAAACAGTTCTGGCCTCTGTATCCTTAAATCCTGTTGTATGTGATTGCCAGAAATAAATAAATAATTCCTCTGTAAAAATGTTCAATTTACTCATAAGTTTTCAGCATTGTTCAAGAGGTTAATTTCTGACTTCTAAAGTATTTTCAGGTGTAACAAACTAAATCCATCTAGTTATCCCTAACATGGCTTACGGTCACGATTTATATTTTCAGCATGGTGCTGCTTTTACTAGGATTAACAAAGCTAACTCTGAGTACCTCCTTGTCATTACAACTAATGTAAATGGGACTTAAGCAGATGCTTACAACTAAACATGTGCGTAAGTGACATCCTAACTAAGGAAACTATTCTGAATGAAGATCTAAGTGGCCCAAAACAGAAGGGACAGGGCTACAGCATTTAAACTGTGACTATATTAGTATGTAGGATATTCCAGCAGAGTCTTTGCCCTTCCCCTGGTGAAGTGAGGTAGTGGTGATAGCACATTGTCAATTGGATAGTGGGACCACAGGACCTGTGCAAATCCTTTAGTCCGCACCCGGCCTTCCCCCACCTCAGTGTCATTGATTCATAAGGCACACAGAAGCCCACTACACAAACACTCCATTTCAGCCCACACGCAGCCATAAAATAAACCAGAGCTACTGTTTGCCTTCACGAGGCTTGCAAAACTGTCTCAGCAGGCATTTTTTGTGTAGCTTGAGACTCTCTTTTTAAATTGAGTCAACTTTCTATGCGAAACAAACGTTTTTCAAGCTGAAGAAAAGCCAGAGCTTCTCTGACAGGGATAGAAAAGCTTCTGCATAAAGCTGGTGAGCACAGATGGTTGCTTTACATACACTGGGCCAAATTCAGGGGTCACTTATAAATTGATGCAAGCTGAGCTTACCCTCTCTACAGAAGTGAGCCCTCTCTATTTTCCCACTAGAATTGTTCTCTCCAGTCCTTTCTTTACAGTCCCTCTCTATGTAGTTTTCATTTTGCTCTATTTTTCACCCTATATTTCCATAGATGTTTTCCTCTTTGTCCCATCTGCTCATTTTTTCGCACTCTCTCCTAGTAATAGCTCAACCTAATGGCTTCTAAGCCGGACTCCAGCCCACAGCATGTGCATGGGCTTGAAATAAGACACAACAAGTTTTGCCTTTCTCTCTAGGAGTTACTGCTGCTTTGTGTAGAAGCAACAGGTGAAAGTGAGCTTCCATAAGCCAGGTGTAGTTCTGATATGCTTGAGGCCTAGCAAGCTTCTTTTGCAATAAACCATGTCCCTAGAGTGCTATGGAGCATGTCCCAGAGCCTTACGTGGGTGTAGTTAACAGCTGTGTGCGCCATGGCAAGATGCTGCTCCTCATTTAGGTAATCATTTGTATGACAATAGCAACCAACCCACATTCAAGATCACTCTTGTGCTGTACAAACATATGGTAAAAGATAGCAAGGTCCCAAATAGCCTACAATCTTAGGCCCTGATTCAGGAAACCATGTCAGCATCTGCTTAAGTCCATCCCTATTCAAGACAGCACTTAATTTTGTGTGTGAAGTTAAGTACATGTTTCATTTTCATTCACATTCACTCCAGTGTGACTTTCCTAAGATGACTGCAAAGGACATTGCTGGGGCTCAACATCTAAGTGCCAGGCCATCTGATCTCTGTCTGAACTGCCAGCCCTGCAACAGGGGACCTTTGGGGCCTGAAAGCTTGTGTATTTCAAATTATTTGTAAGCCTAGTAAGTAGCAGCACAGTGCCTACCTTGCCTGCTATTTCCTGAGTATCAACACAGCTCCAAACATTGGAGTCAGCAAAAAGATTAAGTGAAACAACAGCAGCGCCACAAACATGCAAATTCTCCCATTTACATAACTGCCTGTTAGCGTCAATATCTAGAAGTCACACACACAAACACACACGACATTAACAAGCGTCAATAACCCAACCACCTGATTTGTCATTATGTTCAATGACAGGTCAGATGACTGGGTGAGGTTCCATTTTTAATTGATGAACAATGTATGTGAAAAACCAAGGCCCGCATCTGTTCTCCCATAGGCCAGGTTGCTAATGGACTTACTCCAGCGTGAGGGCAGAATTCAGGCAGAATCAAGCCCAGTTGGCTGAGTGGCTAACAGTGCTACAGCAGAAAGACATGTGTGGTCCAATGAGGTTCAGGAACACTGTCACGGGGCTACAGTATGCAGTCATAATCCTTTCACCAAGAGTGTGCCACATACTGGCCAATACATAGAACAGTATTGGCTCTGGCCTCAAAAGCAGAACCCTTCCCTACCATTCCAGCTACAGGGTAAGCATTTGCTTATTACCTTCTGATATTGAGTGGGATTGGCAAATATCTAGTGGGAAAAATAATGTTGCCCAGAATAAAGTGGATAGGGATCATCACAGCCCTTTTCACACAGATGAATGTAGCAAAGGAGAGCCCAGACTCTGAATTTTGAGGCAGGAACCACGAGGAAAAAGAAAGGAAAAAACAATGTTTTTGTTCAGTAGTTTGTGCCAGCTCAAATAATATGTACATACATTTAATACATATGCAATAAATATGCACACATTGTATGAATGTGCATATGTATATATAACACACAAAAACAGGCAGTCACACTTAAAATGTTCCTTCCTTTTGAGTGATATTACTAGTTCTAGTGACACTTCCAAGTACAGAAAAACCTCTTCAAAATAGAAGAATCCATTTGCATACACACTCACGCCACTTCTAACGTATTCTTTGGTTTAAAGATACATATTATCACAACTGATTTGCTGTGTGTGGCTATTAAGGTAGCTTGAGTTAAATGGAAAATGTTTTCAAGAGTGGTAGAATATATTTTTTCTCTCATGCGAAATATGGAACGATAACTACTAAGTTATCGTTTTTCCAAGTTTAAAGACCAATTTCTTCAAATTATGTGCAGTTGGGCTAGCCTCTATCAGATGAAAAAAACTTTCAAGTGACAGAATAAATATTCCTTGATGAAAATTAAAAGATATCGCTATAGATTTCTTCCTGCCTCCTCCCCACCATCCCCCTGCTTTTCTGTAGTTTGACTTACTTTAGCATAAGTTTGATTTATACAGTGGTAGATAACCTAATAGACAGAAGCAGTATTACAGACCTTGAGAGGAAATAATCCCCTAAGTGAAAATAATTTGTTTGGTCTCAATAATACTATTGAGGGAAGGATCAATTCAATTAATGTTGCTAGTTAACATAAATATAATCATTCTGATTAAACTGCTAGTTCATCACAGACTTAGAGGCAGATCGCACACTACTCCCTCAGGCAATTGTACAAAGAATTCAATGGCAAAGTTTTTCTGAGTAAAGAAGTTGGCCCATACTAAATATACACCTTCAAAAAGCAGAGGGCCCACTTGACAGTCTACACATCTCATTTGGGATGCTTAGTCACCACCAAACCATAGATTCAAATCCCGGGAGGGTTAACTGATCCCCTCCATGTTCCAGGGAAGAGAAATTGAGCACCATGAAAAAATATCCTGTATGGAAGTGTTTCAGATGAGACCTTCAAAAACCAATGTCCTGTTCTAAGGTGACTTTAAATAACCCAGTACTAGAAGATGCTGAGTGCTCATTTCCCAGTGACTTCAGTGGGAGGGATGGTGCTCAGCACCTTGCAGAATTAGGCCCCAAGTTCCCACAGTACTTTCCCAAAAGTAGGTGTTTGCCCAGATGTCTCGCCTTTTGCTTCCTGACCCTACTATGTCACAGGCTGCTATGCAATAGTTACATGCCAACCAGAGGTAGCTACATTCCAGTGGTGCTTTCAGATTCTTTGCGAAGAAAGGAACTATGGACTAGTAAGACCCAATCCTGTTCCTGCTGAATTCAAAGGAAAAAGTCCATTGTCTTCAGTGGGCACAGGATCAGCTCTCACAACATTATTAAGCACTAGTGTGACTGGCAGTCTCCCAGTTACTGGCATTCGACCTATTTTCAAAAGGAATTTTTTGCTACTGCTTTATGTATTAAGCCACATGCTCCTAGACGACAAGGGACCCAATCCTGAAAACAAGGTAAGGACTGTAAATGGGATGCTGATGACTCAATTCCCAATGCAGTCAACAGGAGATAAGAGTGCACAAAACCTCACAAACAGCCCTCAGCCCTTCACAGGATCAGGCCCACAAAATGATAATTTTTTCCCCTTGAAAAGGGAGACTCTGGCTCCATGTGTATGTGCTTGGAGTAGAAACTGCATCCTCATGAATGACAGCAAGATTTTTATTTGCCTAATAGATTAAAACAAGTTAGAACGTTCTATCAGGTTTTCTACATTCAGCACCAGAATCTGTTTTGTCAAGTAGTTGCCGTGTTTAAAGATCTGTCCAATATATAATCTTTTCATGTCTTCCTTCCTAGTTTTTCCTTTTCTGGTTTCCTTTGCTTTGACCTCTCAGTAGCTGGTTGAAATAGAAACACTTCCCACTTGGAAGTGACAAGGCATGCTTATTAAATAACTCCTGAATAGTGTAGGCGTGCTCACGTGTATTCACAATAAAGGCAAAGCTCATCTGTGCAGAAAACAGTTTTCTCGGGCTGGTGCCAGACTCCACAGGAACTAAGGATCATCCGAGATTTCATCACCTTCTGCTTCTGCCCAGCACACTTCTGAGACCTTGCCTTCACCAATATTAACACAGAGTGGCACGGGCATTTAAAAAAAAACCCACAACACTATCAAAACAAAATACTACCACAGAGTTCTGCCCCTGTGGAGAGGACGAGAGAGAGCACAAATGACAGATGCTAGTCATGTTTCTTAATGCACTGTTGGAAGGTGCTCAGACACTACGGTGGTGAGGGTGGTATAAGAACCTATATAGTGTGCCTGTGAATATATATAAATAAATACAATAATTGCTCCCTTTTATGCTCTTTGTTAAAGCGTGTTATCGAAAGAGATTTGAAATACAAGCTTATGGGATGTGTTGGAGTTCTAAGGAGGTGAATTTATGAATGTGTTCCTAACAAAACACACTCCAGAAAGCTTTAATCTATGAATGGTGACAACTCTAGACAAAATGGATTTTTAATAGAATATAATGTAAACCGCCTGAGCCATTGTGATAAGGATTTTTTTTTGTAAGTGTTGTAGAGACAAAGCATGATGCACTTGGCATGAAAGGAGGAAAGGTCTTAATTTAAAATATTTTAACAAACACTCAATTTGCATTCACAAATGTGAAAAAGGGAGATGAAAAATTCATGATAAAGGATAATACCGCAGAGAGGAGGAGGAGAAAGATTAGAAAAGTAAGCAAATTTGAAAGGGCTCTGAAAGATAATGCCAGCTAAAAGGAATAGAAACTGGATTATGAATGTGTTGCAGTCTAAAGCCAATGTTCTTCTTGTAGTCAAAGACTGACTCCAAGGTCCTTCATGACTCTTATCAGAGCTAAGCATTGGGGAAAGCAATAGCAGCTGATGCCTAAGTAGTGGAAAACAGGCCTCAGTAAGGTAAGGAATCCAAAAGTAGTCAGGGAAATTTCAACAGAATGCCCGCTTCTGCAACTCTCTCTTATATGAGTAGCTCTTACTCATCCAAATAGTTCCAATGAAGTCCACTGGAGTGAGGGTTGTAGGATCTTTCCCTTTAATTGTAAAGCAGAAGTATATGCTGCAAATATTAGCAAACAGAAGAAGTTCCTCCTCCAGGATGACATGCTTCCACTAAAATCAGTAGGCTCAATTCACTGGTTTACTCCAGCTTTACACTGGTTTCACTCCAGGGAAATCAGTGGTATAAAATTGAGCTCACTGACTTCTGTGGGAACTGGCTGAGTCCCTCAAGGAAAAAATTATTTATCAATATTTACAGTCTGTCCTTTTGCTATACAATTAAGGAGCATGATCTTGCAACATCTTACTCAGGTAAAACTCCACTTGACTTGAATGAAGCTACTTGAAGTTCCTAACAGAAACAAGGGATGCAGAATCAGTCCCAATGGCAATTTTGCCATATTGATTGAAATAGGAGCAGGATTTGGGCCCCCAATGATTTAAATGAACCAACAAACAAAGTGGCAGAATCCTTATATGAACTTTACACATTGTTCAAAGAAAGAGTGTCAAGGCCAAAAAAAAAAAGCAAATTAAAATAAAGATCAAAGTTAAATATTTACTCTAAGCGCTACAATATTTGCAAATCTGGAACCGATCTTTCAGCAGTTTCTATTTGCATACTTTAATTAATCCAGAAATATTAAAACTAATCTCACAAAGGAAAGGGTCAAAGTATTAATTAAGTTGAGATTTGTTGCTTTTGTATAATTTAACAGTTCAACACAAAGTAAAAAACAGTATTAATAAAAACTAAGTTACTGTGACAGGTATAATTTCATGGATTAGTGAAACGTACAAGGCAAAAACTTTCAGTGTTCTCCATAGTTTTTGCTTTACTGAAACAAAAATTAGTAACTTCAGTTCAATTAAATAGATTTTTCTGCAGCAAAGAATAATATTAAGATTTCCTTGAACCTCAGCATTTCCCTTTTAATATGATGGGGGTTTGTTGCTCTAAATAGAACATAGATCACAGCTATAGTAATGGAAAATCTAAACTTGAGGTCAATATTGAGGAAGCCTCTTGACTGGCAATCTGGGTTCATTCAGAGAAACCTTGACTGAATTTAATCATTGGAGTTTTCATAGCCCAAGTCTGCATGTGGCATCTGTAACTCCAGTATAACAGTGGTGGTTCTCCTCCCAGTCAAACACCCTGCACTGGCAGACAGTCCTCCCAAAGCTTTTAAAGCTTTAGCCACAGAAGACACAAGGAGTCTTATTGAAAAAGAACTGAATCAGTAACAAATTATACAGTGCCCATCCCATGTGTTAGAAATAGGTGAGCTATAAGAATAGCAATGATAATTGTTATGATGAAAATGAACAGCAGCAAATTACAAAGAAAAGCTAGAATTTCCCTTCAACCTCCAGTATGGGACCCAGATAAATCAGACCCCAAAATTTGGGTTTCCCACTTTGGGGCGGGAGTGGGGAAGAAGTGAGTGGAGAAGGCTAAAAATAGGGGAGAAGAAGTTAAAGAAACCCAGTATGGATAGAAATATTCCATTGAAATTTTGCACTAGAAATCTCATTGACAACTTTTTATTTAAATAGGTCCCTGCGGTGTTCGTTCCTCAAATATACCATGAGAAATGGAATGTGAAACTGGCAAGAAATTGAATCTGAAATCCAAACATTCAATAATAATTTCCCTGGGTCTGAACAGACACTATCATCTGCTTTTCTTCCTTAAAAGGATCTTCAGAGAAGGACAGATGCAGAAGGAAGATTCTCAAATTTAAAGTCTGACACAGTTTTGTGACTAGCTACAATACAATTTGGGGCTAAACATATGCTTTGTGTACTCTAAATATAGTGTAGTTGCAAGAGTAATTGCTTGTATTATAAAATACATAATTTTGAGTCACAATTTAAATTTCCATTACTTTTGATATCTTTGGATATAGTTTGTTAGAGCATCATCATCATAAATATATATGGCATTCATGAGAAGTCTGAGACAACCATAGGTATGCTGTGGTAGTAATGAATGATACTTGATAGCTATTAGTTTTATAGTTTTTCAAATAAAAGGGAGAGCAGTGTCCTATATGCCGTTAAATTATTTGTAGTATTTCTCCCATTTTAATCCACTTTTTGCTGTTGGCTCTTTTGCAGCAGGCATTTATTCCTACCATCCCCCCTAGAGGACAGACAATAGGAGAGAGGTAATTTCTGCTGCATCAAATATAATTAGGTTATTCACTTATGAAGCACTGGAAAAAAAACCCCTAAAGTTCTCGTAAGATAACATGGATCATGTTATAGCTTTTGCAAGGCTTTTGAATTTAGGAGGGTGGTGAAAGGAGAGCAGTGCTTTCAAAAGCAGCATCGTTTATAAAAGGGACTATTATTTTCTTACTAGACATCACCTCTATCGTGACACATCAAATAGCTTGGATGTCTTACCTGCTCTCTATATTTGGATCATTACGCACACAAATAACAGAGGCAGTGGTCTGCATCCCTCCATTGTCTACTTCCTCTTGAATTCCCCATTGGTCTGCATCACTGACTCTGATGGCCATTATCTTCACACCTGGTGCTGCCTTAATTCTGTTGGGGAACAACAGAGATGGTTTTAGTTAGAAACACCATGAAAATAAACTCGGCGAAAGGGGAAATAAAAGAGGAAATGTTCCCCTTTGCATCCATAATAGACTAATACACAGGAACTGTAAGTCACTCTGCCTTAAAACAATAGAAGTGATCCAATTCTTTGACACAAGTATGTGTTTCATTGTGCGCAAAGCCAGTTAATTTTCAGCTTGAACAATGTGGCAAGAAGAAGAGTCTCAGTGGCACCAGTTGGACATAAATGAAACAGATGTGACTAAGCATACATTGATTTAATTTGTTGTGTTTATACTTTAGTTTAACAGTGAGAACCATAGTGATGTGGTATAAACAGATCCTTATGTTTGTTAAGCTCTCGGAGTAAGCTGCTTATATGTACGAGGGAGACCTACCACAAGGAACATGCTCAAGTGGTCAAAGAGCACCACATCAGGGAGAGGGGGAGACATGTCTTATTGCCTTGTCACGGCGAGTGGATTGCAGAATGAAAACAATGACAGAGTTGCATTTAGATCTAGCAATCCTAGTGGATTATATGACGACAAAAAGCATTGCCCCGTTCCATTTGCTGCCGAAATAAGCGAAACGGAAAAATCTTTTTTTTCTTCAGCACATGCAGAGGACAATGACTCTAAAGTCAGTCCAATGGTTGATACAGTCTTTTTTTTTTTTTTGCTTTTTTGCGTGATTGCCAACAAAAAAAAAGGAATTTGTGCTGCTGTTCCATGCTACAAAGGGATTGCCAAAGAATGGAAAATAAACTTCGTTGTATCAGCAGGGACTTCATTTGTATACTGAGCCAAATCCTCCTCTCACTGATAGCACAGTGACTCCATTGACTTCCTGATTTACACCAACAGAAATGAGAAGAGAATCACGTCCTTGTCTGATTACTGAGACTGGGGGGGACAAGGGCGCACAAAGGAGGAAGGACAGCAGGATTTGGTCCTGTATCTTTTTTGGATTCACCAGACTTCCTCCAAACATCTGATTTTAATGCTTCCTCCTATATAACCGTTTCACTAGATTTCTTAACTCCTCAGTGTTCACTTTCTTGCACTCAAAGCTGAATCTATTTTGATTGACATATCCTATATCCCAGTGATGCAGGAGACAGCTCCTCCACACTCACACTCACAGTCTCCCCAGAGTATTGGGCTGCAGAGATGCCTTTACCCATGCGGGGTTTTGTGTTGCAGGTCCCTTCCACCCCCCCCCCCCCCGCAGGCACCCTGCCATACCTACCTCTGTGCATCTTCACCCACCAGGTATCCCACTGCTGCATGTTGAGGGGATAAGAGGATGTTGGTATGGATGCAGCAGCCTCAAATGCCCCTTCATCTCTCCCCCAGCCCCAAGTTAATCCTCTGTTGGAGGAGCAGTAATGAGTGTGGAAGGCTCTTTGATGGCTAAGAGGGATAGCGAGCACACCAAGGGAATAAGGCTGAGACACCAAGAGAAGCCATGGAGGGAAAGGGAGCAAGAGATGCTGGGAAGCAGAAAGAGGGCAGCATTCAGGGGGAGTTATGGAAGCAGGGGATGAGTGAGACCAAGAGG
Source organism: Dermochelys coriacea (assembly GCF_009764565.3). Taxonomy (NCBI): domain Eukaryota; kingdom Metazoa; phylum Chordata; order Testudines; family Dermochelyidae; genus Dermochelys; species Dermochelys coriacea. Next base: position 23,100,355 of record NC_050082.1, read on the forward strand.
CAGACAGAACCATGGGGGAAGAGAGACCTTTGGTATATCAGGGTTAGTCATGGAGAAGGGAGTTGGGGTAAAAGACCCTGGGGGAGAATGCTGAGGGGGAAAGATGTGCAGGAGGGAGGGAGATAAGATGCCAGCAGGGAACAAGACAGAAAGGGGAGGAGTCTGCAGGATGAGGGAAGAACCAGCTCTGCAGAGGAATAAGAAGGAAAGGGAAGAATTTCCTTAGGGGGAAGCAGACTTTTTGCTGAAGAGAGAAAGAACCATATACTTGGGGTTTCCAGATCCAAACTTGACCAAAAGGTTTGGGTGCATATAGTTCAGATCCATCTCCTGTAAATACTGTTGGCACATAGTGTTACCCCCGCATCCCATTCTCGCTTTTCTAGCTCTCCCAAATAGATTGCGCCCAACAGCGCTGACGCTCTCTTCTGCCTGAATCAACTGCTGGTGCCTAAAGTCCTGTAAACCGGGAGGCAATGCCACCTACTCCTCTTGTGTCTGAGTACAGCTATGAGCTATTTTTTGACCATCTGGACGGCAGATGAAACTCCCGGATGACTCTGTCCTGTTGGCTCACCATTTGCTTCTCCCCCTTAGGGTACTGTCCCTTAACAGGAGGCCTTCTGGTTTTTGGCAGGACTGGCTTGTTGACTGCGCCTGCAGATTTCATTTGCTGTATTTCTGCTGTCTTACTGGGTTAGCATCAAGGGAACGTCTCATACTTTCTTTCTCCCTTTTACTCTCTCCAAAACATTTCAGAATGCTGCAAGATGTCATTTGGCCTTTTTGGATGTCGTGAGAGCCAGGAAGGGTGGGAGAGGGAGGAAATTGAATTCAGCTTCTCACTTGGGAAAGCAAGATATTCAAATTAAATAAGTCTGCAGAAGAACATTTTGATCTTTTCATCCCTCAGACAGAGTTGCACAGTTCCATGGACATGGAAAACCCATTGTGAGAGTTGGTGGAGCTGAATGTGAAAAAGAATGGGCAATTCCTTCCAAAGCTGACATTACTGGCTTGAGCAACAGTCCAGTGGTTAAGCTGCTAATACCAGACTCAGGAAACCCTAGGGTCAATTCCTTGCTGTGGCAGAGACCCCTGTGTGACCGTGGCCAAGTCACTTAGTCTCTCTGGGCCTCAATCCCCCCATCTGTAAAACAGGGATAGTATTAGTTCATTTCACCACAGGGGTGTTGTGAGGATAAATACCAGAGCTGGCCAGAAAATAGAAATTCTGTCCAAGGGGAAATTCTGGCCTTTTTGGAATTTCCTTTCATCCCAAATAGGGACAGAAGTCAACATTCTGAAATTTACTGTGGAATGAAAATTCCAAAATATTTTGTTTTGGAAACACTGAAATGACCTTATCAAAGCATTTCATTTTTCATGTCAAAACAGGATATATGATATTAAATATAATATTTCACTTCAAGTATTTTAAAAAGTTAAAACATTAAAAATCAAAATGAGAAGATAACGTTGGAATGAAATGAGAAAATCTAAACAAAAGCATTCCATTTTAGTCAGAATCTTTTTTTAAAAAATCGTCCAAATTTTCACCAAAATCAACATGATCCCACAAATATTTCAATGTTGACAAAACAGCACCCTCAGAGGGAAAATCATTATGTTGAAATTTTTTCAACCTGCTCTAATACAGACTTTGTGAGTTAATTAGATACTCCGTAATGGGGGCAGTGAAGTACCTGAGACTGATAGATACTGTAATCTAATAGAGGGGGCTCTCTAAAAAGTAGGTTACCATGTACCCCGAACAACATGCAATCCAGGACGTGGTATGTTTAGCATCCACCGTGTATACCCTTTTCTCCACTGAATTAGTTCTCATGAAAGACACCAGAGCTAGAATTGGAGACTGCAGCCAGGGACAGGTACTGCAAACTTTACCTTGAGGAAATGAAACAATCAAGCCACATATACCCCATTAAAGTAAATTACATGCCGCTGACCTTGCTGACACCTCCCATTGATGGACCTGAGACCTACGGTTCTGAAGTGGATCCAAACTTTTCCAAAACTTAAGATAATTGTGCTGTATACTTTTGTTTGAGGCTCTCCTCTAGCTTTTTCCAGAAGAATTAGAACAGAGCAAGGGAAATAATAGCCGAGGGCAGACTGGTAAAAGTAGTAATAGGACTAGCAGTACAGTCAAAAGTGTAAGCTTGGCCTCCTGGGACATGTGTGCCCATAAGACCAGAAAGGGCGGGAGGTGGCTGCTGGAAGAAAGAGGAAAAAACGTAATTTCAAGAATATTCAGAGGATGGGAACCAATGAAACCACTTCCCTGTGAGTGAACCCGATGTCCCCTATAAATTTCTTCCTTCCCTACTATAATTATGGTAAGTAGGGAGTTTATTTGGCTTCAGTCACCAGAATGTATCTGGTTGCTTTGACAGCACTTTTTCATACTTAGTGTGTCTTCCCCCAGGTAAAGCTGTTGGTACTATATACTGAATGGAGTAGTAAGGCAGAAGCATTCTCCAATCCCTCAAATCACAGTGATAAGAAACTACTTTAAAACGCAGTCCTATCCTAAAAGCATGTGGACCTATGAATTCAACAGCTCAGAACTTTTTCTCTCAGCTATTATAAGACCAAAAGGAGAGAAGCTGCAAGGAATCACTGGTGTTGGGGAAGAAAACTGCTGACCACTGAAAGGACGTGATACAATGATACTTCCACTGCTTCCCGTGCAATTGAATGGGAAACCTGAAAGTTAAATGTCTGCTTGCTATACCTAGGCAGTAGCTTTCAAGCAGCTATAATTGTGATGTACAACCTCAGCAAAAATACATTTTAAAAAGAAACAGAATGAAAAGATATTTAGAAACCTATACCAGGAATATGCTTAGAGCAGATGGAACTCACTTAAACTGATTAGAAAGGAAGAGTTCTAAAATAGCTCTGAGATGGTAATTTATTTTCCCCCTGCTATTATGGAAATGAACAACACGGTCTGAATTGAATTCATCCTCTGTAACATAATAACAACAGATATAATAAGAAGCTTCCATAGAATGTTCCACTGCGGGAGCAAAAAGAACTTTACAAAATAGGGTTACACTTGCAGTGACTAGCAGTCTAGGTACTTACCTAAGCCAAGAAACCAACAGAAATCAGCCCTACCTAACAGTTGCACTGAAAAAATGAGATATTACTTTCCTAGGCAAAAAAAAATATTAAGGCCCCAAGCCTATGAACTGCTGAGCACTTCCTGCAAGGTACTGAGTGCACTCAGCCCTTGGGATGCTCAGCAAGTCTCAGGATCAGGCCCTAAATCTTCTTCATCTTAGTGATTATTTCATTTTTATATTGTAATGGACTCATCACAGACTTACACTGAAATTGGTTCTCTACCAAAGCCACCTAAAAATAGCAATACAATAGGAGCTGCACATGCTTCTATTGAAATTAATACTGAATTGTCAAAAGGTTAAAGTTAACTTTATTTGAAATACATGTCAAATATGATATGAAGTCTCTGGGGCAAAGTGTGTCCTGCCCAAGAAAAAGTATGATGGTAGAAGCACAAATAGCATGTTTTTTTTTTAAAATCACGTAAGTAAAACAACAAGCCTACAAATCCTAAAAGAGAAAGATAGATGGTAGGCAGATGGCAACATGGAGCAGAGGGTGATTGCAATGCATTGAACAAAACCCCCAGGAACAGGGTTTGAGTAAGGACAACAGGAAGAAAGCCTCAAAATGATCTTGAGATATTCCTAGTAGAAACAGGAGAGTAACTGATAATTGACAACGGGACCAAAGCAGATGATTGCCCTTAGGGATGATGAAGGGAAATCAGTAACTATAGACAGAGACAGCATGTTGCAAAGGTTTCAGAGTAGCAGCCGTGTTAGTCTGTATTCGCAAAAAGAAAAGGAGTACTTGTGGCACCTTAGAGACTAACAAATTTATTAGAGCATAAGCTTTCGTGAGCTACAGCTCACTTCATCGGATGCATTGAGAACAGGAGTTTTACCTGAAGTTCTACCATCAAGTCCCATCCATCTTGGAAACAACTCCACTGACTTCCCATTTATTTCAGGCTCCAGTTCCATGGATTAACTCCTGCCTATTTGTGTTTCTGCACTCCTCTGGCTCTCTCTCTGTCCCAGTATTCTCATCAGTGCCGATGCAAGTCCATTCTCATTGGAACTCATGGACCTATATCTCATCTCCCCAGCTCTCGATTATCTTTCAAACTGCATCTGAAAACAGGCCTTTCTTCCCTCCTGTATACTTCTTAATTTCTCTCTGCAGCTGCCATTTTTATTTAACCTCTTGTAGCTGTCCTGACAAACATTACGTGATGCAGGTTGTATGAAAGCAGCTATTATTGTGTTGTACTGGAATATCCCTATGTCAAAACATTGGGTAGGAAAGGAAAGACAAAAGAGGTACAGCAAACAGCACAATACAGGACAAGAAACAAAATTGCTCAATAAACATGGTGGCTAATAGATAAAAAGAGGTCAATGGATCATGAAATAACAAAACTGTTTGCAGAATGTATGAGAGAGAATAGAATCCTAAAGAACCCGAGTGATACAATTATCGTTCCTCTACTCGTAGAGATAAAGCTATCAATCTTTTTTTCAGCCCATCAAATGTATCAAAATGTGCTAAGTATTATGTTCACTAACATATTGGATTTTGAATAATGAAAAGAGTAAACAGCATTTTAATTTGGATTCTGAAAGTACTGTCCATGTGATAAATTAACTCTTAGACAAGGCACATTAATACAACCTACTCTTAGTATGCTTGCTTCTGATTCTATGGAGACTCCATTTAAGGTTTCAGAAGAATTAAGATAAAAATAGGGCCAGTTGAAAAACAAGGGGGGAAACCTATGAATATTTTCTCAAAATTTCCCTTTTTTTTTCCCAAAAAAATTTTCCAGTCAGCTATAGAGCTGGTCAAAATACATGGACAATTTCACAAATAAAGTACTGTGGAATTTCCCACCCCGCATTTTTCATCAAAACTTCTAAACATTCAGGGTCAGATCCTCAACTGGTATAAATTGTCATAGTTTCATTGACATGTCCATCCAATGGACATAAGAAAAGAGAGAGTGAGAAGTGAGGGAAGAGATACCACTCCCTCAGAGATCTTAGTGTGTCTCAGAAACATTTTCTAGATATAAGGCTGCATAGACAATAACAGAGACAATTTTAACTACTTCAAGCATTCCAACACTACCTGGCAAAGCCTCTACGTAGATCTGTTTGAAAATTTTCTGACAGAACAATTTGCCATAAGAAAATGCTGATTCCACAAAAGCAAAATGTTTTGTGGGAAAATATCAATTTCATTGAAATGTAATGGGAATTTACCAAACTCATTTACCAAATGACCAAAGTCATTTTGGTCATTTTATAATTTACAATATAAAAGTTGAAAAGATGATGGCAAATGAAACTTTTTGACTATCAAAACAAAGTGTTTCACTCATGAGAAATTCCAAGATTTTGACTTTTTGTCCTGATTCAGGACAAAACGAAATCCTGAAATTTCCTGCAGGATGGAAAGGCTGTTTTTGGCCAGCTCTGTATCTAAATCAGACAGGTAAATGAATTGAAGAAACCAACAAAGATAAAAGAAACATCCTGAACAGCTTGAAGGTAGAGCTACTAATTTTTATTTGCAAAAAGAACAGGAGTCCTTGTGGCACCTTAGAGACTAACAAATTTATTTGAGCATAAGCTTTCATGGGCTACAGCCCACTTCATCGGATGCATGCAGTGGAAAATACAGTAGGAAGATAAATATATACACAGAGAACATGAAACAATGGGTGTTACCAGGCACACTGTAACGAGAGTGATCAGTTAAGGTGAGCTATTACCAGCAGGAGAGAAAAAAAAACCTTTTGTAGTGATAATCAAGATGGGCCATTTCCAGCAATTGACAAGAACCTGTGAGGAACAGTGGGGGGGGGGGGAATAAACATGGGGAAATAGTTTTACTTTGTGTAATGACACATCCACTCCCAGTCTTTATTCAAGCCTAATTTAATGGTGTCCAGTTTGCAAATTAATTCCAATTCAGCAGTCCCTCGCTGGAGTCTGTTTTTGAAGCTTTTATGTTGTAATATTGAAACTTTTTGGTCTGTAATCGAGTGACCAGAGAGATTGAAGTGTTCTCCAACTGGTTTTTGAATGTTATAATTCTTGACCTCTGATTTGTGTCCATTTATTCTTTTACATAGAGACTGTCCAGTTTGGCCAATGCGCATGGCAGAGGGGCATTGCTGGCACATGATCGCATATATCACATTGCTCAAATAAATGTGTTAGTCTCTAAGGTGCCACAAGTTCTCCTATTCTTTTTGCGGATACAGACTAACATGGCTGCTACTCTGAAACCTAATTTTTATTTGTGACTATTCTTATCTGAAAGCTGATATTTTTGCAAGTCTTTACTACATTGATCCAGGGTGAAAATTGAGAACTACTCTCAACAGAGCTTTTTGTGACGGAAATACAAAATTTGCACTTTTTAAAAACTAGGGTTTACCAAGGGAAAGTATCTATAATGGAACTTTTCATTTTTAAATGGAGGCAGGTCGCTGGGTTCTGGACTGGGAATCAGGAAACCTGGGTCATATTCCATTGACACTGTTAGAGATCGGGATGTGGGCATTCTGGCTTAGTGGTCAGAGCAAGCGTCCAGTATAATTGTTGGAGCAGGCATGTGGAGCAGGGAAACAGAGGTGAGGGTCAAAACCAGAGTCAGAGGCCAGATACCAGAGCCAAGGATCAAAACAGAGTCAGAACCAAAAATCAGAGCCAAAGGTCAGAGCCAGGGTCAGAGGCCGAATGCCAAAGTCAAGGGTCAAGCTGAAGTGAGAACCAGGAATCAGAACCAGATTTTCTGGAGTCAGGGAAGGCAGGAGCAGGGTTGGGACAATGCTGGAAAAAGGCAGGACTGGGACCGGAAAAAGAAGAGAGCAGAAGTTAGCACAGCCGTAGGCAAATGCTTTGAGCAGCCAGCACCTTCTGCTTCCGCTGGTCTTAAGAGCATGTCCACTAGTCCTGTTAGCCAACTGGGCACTTTGGCCAATCAAGTGGCTCAACTGGGGGGCCGGTGGCACTCATCAGACTGCCTGGGGGCTAAGCTAGCAGATAAGCAGGATAGTTGCGTGCCCTTTTTCCTGACAGACTAACTCTGCAGGCTGTTAATCACTTAACTCGTCCATGTTTCAGTTCAAAATGGGGATGGTAGAGTTTACCCACCTCGAGATCTATGGAGAAAAAAAGTGCTCCATTTTATTAGTATTGCACAGAAACTGTACTTTTGTTCAGTTAAAAGTTTACACTGGACTTCATTGGATTATATTTCTATAATCTCCAAATGGGCCTAAAAACTGTGGATCTAAGAGTCCTTTAGCAGTTAATTTCATCAAAAAAGATGCGAAATACTGACTCCAGATTTTCTAATTTGCAATCTGCCAGGAAACTTTGCTGGTCCTTAAACATACAAATTACTTTAATTAGATTATGAATAAATGTATTGGGATTGTTCTGTGCGCTATTACCTACGCTGCAAACGCTTCACATTGGCAACACAGGCTTGACTCTGCCCTCGCCTACGCTAGCTTTCATTGGTTCCTGATTTTCACCAGGTTTCAGAGTAGCAGCCGTGTTAGTCTGTATTTGCAAAAAGAAAAGGAGTACTTGTGGCACCTTAGAGACTAACACATTTATTTGAGCATAAGCTTTCGTGAGCTACAGCTCACTTCATCGGATGCATTTTTGTATCCGATGAAGTGAGCTGTAGCTCACGAAAGCTTATGCTCAAATAAATTTGTTAGTCTCTAAGGTGCCACAAGTACTCCTTTTCTTTTTTTGATTTTCACCAGAGTAAGAGGAGAATCAGGCCTCTTGTCTTTTACCCTACCGAAAAATGTATGAAACACTGTTCATTTTCTACAAATAAATAAATAAATCATTCCTAACATTTGCCCAGGATTTTACATGTTCAAGGCATTGTACAGACATTAACTAATTAACTATTGTTATTGTAGAGAATTTATGGATCAAAAGGAGCCACATGAGCCCAGCTCCTGGTTTTAAAGCTTGTTTGTGCAAACTAGTCATCGTATTTTCCTTGCTCAGTACTTATCCTGACATTTTCTTCTTGTCACCATGAATACATTTGTTGAACAAGTTCACCAGGCTGCATCTCTCTCTTTTCTTTTTTTTTTTTTAAATAAAAGAAAACACATAAAAGAAGAAGAAAGATTTAATTTACTTTCCTATTTCATTTTTAGTCCAGGTACCAGAGACACTATGTGTTGTTTAACAAGATGCCACAAGTACTCCTTTTCTTTTTGCGGATACAGACAAACACGGCTGCTACTCTGATACGTGTTGTTTATCATTATTCGAGGAGTTCATCAGCATCTGCTCCCATAGTTCTCTTCAGCATCTTGAAGACTTCAAGCATATGCCCTCTTAATCCTATCTGCTCCCACAAAACAGTCTATGGTGTAGCTTCTTTATACAAAATGCTGGAGTGACTGTCAATACCACAGGTCTACAGAACAAAAATCAAAGCCTGCAGTCTCTCCAACCTTTCTCCAAAGGATCTGAAATACTCAATCTATGTCCTTTGCCTTCAAACCATTTTAATGCTGCAGTAGATGAAACTATTCCTTAAAGCCCAGAACTACAGTAGCAGAGTGCATTATCAAATCTGAAGATGCCCAAAGTATTTGAACCTGGGGTTCCTGCTATCGTGTAGAAATACATTTCTGAAAGCCATATATCAAAGTAAGTCATAGGTTTCCTTGTGCAAAGACAAAGATGCGTACCAGTCCCTTTTCTACAAAGATGTTCCCTTCAGAAATCAGCCCTGAAAAGATTTTTGAAGCCTGAATACATGTCAGGCCTAGTAGGAGACCAAAAAAGTCTTATTAAAGGTGTTATTTTTCCAACTTTATAAATAAAAAACTGTGAAGGTTATTGTCGCTGTTGCTTAGGTTCTTCCAAAAAAGCAAAACCGTTCATATTTCTCTGTCAAACTTTCCCTAGTAAAAAGATCACACATGGATGCTTAGAATTTAAGGAAAATTAAAAATGGGAGATTTTTGTAAACAGATTAAACTTAGTTCTGCAGTTTCTCTCTGTCAAAATTTGGGGGTTTTTTGGTGCTCAGAATAGCTCACAAATCTTTCTTTAATTTTTTTTGCCCTTAAGGAACAATATTTGCTTATTAAATGTCCATGTTATAAAGCAAGAAGTGTATTAATTATAATTTACATTAACATAGCTAATAATTGCCCTATCAGGGTTTGTACCATATTTTATAGTATTACTTATAAATCAGATCACATCAGTATATCTTAAAGCACTTCACAAAGGTGATCAGTATTTTTATCCCCATTTTAAAGATATGTGAGCTGACAGCACAATGATGCCTATCTTTGTACTGCAGCAGAAATTCAAATTTGCTCACTTCTGTGGTTCACTTGTACATGCGCTTCTAGGCTAGGAATTTAAAGGGATAGAATGCAGATAGTGTTGATGCAGCTATGATATTAAAACCACAGCTAGTTGGAAAATTTTAATCAGAACAGTTTTCCATTGAAAAAAGCTGTTTTTAACTAAATCACGTTTTGGTTTTGGTTTTTTGGTTTTTTAATTGAATTTGATAAAAATTAGATAAACATTTTGAAAGTGTCAATACATTTCATTCTGATATTTTTCTGACACTTTTCAGAATGAAATGTTCAGATTTTTTATTTAGAAATTTACTTTATTTGCTGTTAAAAAATTAAATAAATAAAAAGCATTCACTTCAAACTGAAACATTTTGATTGAACTGAAATATTTTTTTTCAGAATTTCATTTTATGAAAAATTTTGAAATGTTGGATTTTTATCCCAATTTGGGATGAACTCCCCTTCCCCTCAAATGGAAAATCCACTTTCCAACCAGTTCTACCTAAACTACAATGGTGGGGCCTTTGCATTATGTGTATATAATACAATATATTGATGGCATCTTTGGAAAGAGAATCTCAATTTACCTTTTCTGCTACTTACAGAAGAGTCAGCCATGGAGTTTCTAAATGGTGACAACAGAATAGGATGGTTTGAGTTACCAAGGGAGTTAGCTAGAGGGTACAATCACATGCCTTTATGTTTGCTGTATTATTCTGACTGTTTGAAGCATTCTCTTTCAATCAGTGTACAAACACAATGTAATTACAGTGTAATCTGTTTTAAGCAACCTCTCAAGGAATAAGAGAAATAAGAGGTCATTTACAAGAGGTGGTCTTTAAAGGATGTTTTTTAAAAATTGTGTGAAAAACCACAATAGAATACATTAATGGTAAAGTGCATGAGACAATTCGTTGCCTGTTTCCAATGGTCCTTAGCGCATGTTTCATGTATTTTTACATCACTGCTCAGCGTATCAGACTAAAGGGCAAAATAAAAAAGGAAGGGTTGTTAAATAGAAACAGCAACTACAATAACTGAAGGAAAGATAAGAACCAAGGAAACGCAAAGACAGAGGCAGAGAAAACAGGCAGCTGGAGGAAAAAATGAAAAACCATTGCTGAGTTGGGGTCACCGCAGTGAAAACCCTTTCCTGTTTTAAAGGGACATGAGCAGTTTGTCTGAACCAGTTGTTGTTTTTAATTGGATTATTTCATGGGCATTTCCTTTGTTTGACTGAAGAAAGGACATAGGGGACCATAGACTCTGCAACGCAAGCCGGAGTGGCTCAGTGTATGGCTCGATATTACCAGTAAGGCTGTTTCCCCTTCGCTGTCAAAAAATAAAAATACCATTCCTTATATGCTTGTCAACACGTCACAGCAGTCCTATTGTGTTTACCTATCAATCATCTTGGTCTGCACCTTTACCTTGAGGCGTAAGTGCTAGAATGGTGAATCAGCCAAGCTCAGGAAGTAATCTCCCTTTCTCTCAGCGAGATGGAATTCAATTTCCAATGTAGCTCAGACCTAAACTTTTCCTGAGAAGACAGCACCCATACCTTATCAAAAACATGTATTTTTGGCTTCTAGTGAAAACCTTAGTGACCAGTATGAGTATGTGATTTAAACTTCAGACATAAAGTAGATGCATCACTAACCACTAAGTGAGCTAGTAATGTATGATTTCCAAGGGAATTCAGCCCTCTTGGCAGAATAGCCTTTCCTAGCCTTTTTTACTATCTGTTTTCTTTACTATGAGATTTTCTTTAGTGGCAGACAACACTTTTTAAAGATTCACTCACAGAATAAGTACTTCGCAACAATTATATCAACCTACAAGTCCTGCACCGTGGATCAGGTCCTGTGGCTCACTAGAAAAATGTCCTTTGGCTTCCAGCCCAGAGATCCATGGTCTTTGAAAGCTCCAGGTCAGTCTCCACAGATGGTGCTTGTGGGGTGCTTCTCTCCTCAAGGATCCCTGTGGACAGCTTGCCATTTCTACACCTGTCCTTTAACCCCTTGTCATCTTGACAGTTTCATAAGGATTCGCTGAGCCCAGGTTCCAATCTTTGTTCCTTTGTCAGCTTTGCTGAGAAGATTCTGCAGAAGATATGGACTTGGTCCTCATGTCCAGTTCGGAGAATGTTGCACAGGTGATCAGTTTAGATGGTCAGGTGATGGGATGGGGGATCTCCCTCAATTTACCTGCAAGGTTTCTAAACCAAGAACATGTTGAGGCCGTTTCTTCCCTACAGCTTTCTCATTCATCTTCTGCTTTCAATGCTGAGGCCACAAAACCCCACCTGTTCTTGCACCACTTATTTAGCAAAGCAACATTCTGAAAGTTGCTGCCTGTCTAATAGATCCACCTTCTTATATTACTCCTGAGGCAATTCTGTGCCAAAAAAAGTAAAATTCTGTGCACAGTAATTTAAAATCCTGCAAATTTTATTTATCAATAAATAAATGTGAAGGCTCCTGCATGGCATTGGGGAGCACAGATGACTGGCTGCACAGAGGTGGGAGAGCACCATGCAGCCCCCCTGCCCCAGGACACAGATTCAGCAGTGAGGCTGCAGCTGATCCTGACATATCGCAAGGGCCAGGCCTGCCCCAGAAACACCCCAGGGTGCTGCCCCTCCACACCAGGAGCACCAAGTGTGAGGCAGATAGGTTCAGCCTGGCAGGTTCCAAGTGTGAAGGGGCTTGGTATGGGTCAGAGGGCTCTGTGTGGGTCAATCTATGTGTGGGCAGCTCAGTGGGGAGGTCTGGGTGCACAGCAGCTTGTTGTGGGGTTCCAGGTGCAGAGATAATGGGATTCTGTAGAGGAGTCCAGGTGAAGGTATTTGGGGCTCAGTGGGGAGGATCTGGGTGCTGGAGTGGGAGTCCAGATGCAGGGGGTGGGACTTGACGGGGTGGGAGATTGAGTGAAGGGGAAATGGAGGAGGGTTGGGTGCAGGGGTTGAGGCTCAGGATGGGGATCTCAGTCTGGGGGGCTCCAGATGCAAGAGTGGCAGGCAGAGGGAGCAGCTTCCTGTACAGTGACTCCTCCCCGCCGCAGCTGAGGAGCGAAGGGACCAGGGGAAGTTTTTGGGGGGTGGGTCTGACTTGGCCCTGGCTGCTCCTTTCAGGGAAAGAAGAAGTCCCATCCTCCCTCAACCCTTCTGGGACTAGCAGCTGGGCCCGGTGCAGGGTAGGGGCATCCCCAGACCAGCCGGGGCATCCCCAGACATGCCCCTGGGGTGATTTACATCTCCGCCAGCTGCTCTGGGTGCCTGAAACAATGCACCCATGCTGCTGGGGAGGAGCATGTGACTACTCTTGTGGCTTCCCTCTGCTTCCCCATCAGAGGGTCATTTTTCTGCAAGGAAGCAAAGAAATCTGCATGGGACATGAATTATGCATATGCACAGCGGTGCAGAATTCCACCAGAGGTATTATGTGGGCAGAAGGTGAAAATGATCCAGCCATTTGAAACTGCCTGCTCACAACACTGCATCAGCTCAGTGTGTTTAATCCAGCCTAGCAAAATTGTCAGTAAAATTTACCAGTCACAGCCCAAAACCACTTGCCAGAAAGACATTAATAAAATTTTACTTACCTGTCAAGAGAAATTACTCGCCCTGGTCAATTAAAAAGTTTGCAAGGCTGCTTTAATCCTTGTAGCCCTTTTAAAATTAAGCTCTTATGTTTTCTGTTGTGCTTCCAGGGTGAAGACAGGTGGGACAGACAGAGACAGGTAGCAGGCAAAGTAATGAAAGAGAGTAAAAAGTAGCTAGCAAGCATACTGTCCTTTGGACTCGAGGACAAAGTACAGCACTTCCTAAAGCCTAAATCCAGTCCCAGATTTCTAATCTGAATTGAAGCCCTGGATGCTGGTCCATAGGAACACAAGATTAGAAGGGACCTCCTGGGTTTTTAGGAAACCTGTCATGTAATCCATTTGGAAATTTATCTAGTTCCATCTTAAAACTAGTTAGGTCGTTTGCCTGCATTACTCTTGTTGGACTACGAGGGGTACTGCCAACATAAAGCAAAGATAGATAGATATGGCTTGATGATGATAAAGGGCTGGCTCCTGAGAAATGCTGAGCCCTGAACAAGTGAAGCCATTTGTTTGGACCACTCACAATAAGGCCCAAAAATTAACATCCAGCCAGACTCCCCTATACACCTGCCCCAAACTCATATACCAGCTGGAGGAGGGATAGAACAAGGAGCAACAGAGAACAGGTCCCACTGAAGTCAAACAAAGTATGTAAAATTTAGGGGACAATAATGGTGTGATCTAGAGATGCTGAGCACCTACTCATGTGAGTAAATGCTAGTCAGTGTGAGTAAGGGCTGCAGAACTGGCCCACTTACGTTTGCAGATCATCTTGAGATCCTCAAAGAAAAGTAGCTATAGGTATTCAAGGCGATCTTAACCACATTTGCAGGGGTCACTCTGCTTCAGATCCCTGTGAATTAGGTTCTGTCTATTATCCGTTGCTTTCCATCTTCAGTTCTCCTTCCTGTCATTAATACTAAATTATTCTACAACTACTCCTCCCTTTACTTCCCCATTGTATGATGTCCATTTACTAACACTATGTTACTATAGTTTTGTCTAAAGTACTATCATTCCCACTGTGTTGATGACAGAATCTTGGGGGCTGTTAGGTAAGGAATCATGGCGAATTTGTGAACATAAATTACTCCCATAAATTGAGAGCTGAGGACATTATTTATTAACAATCAGGGCTTTTTCTAATGCTTTATCAAAAGTACTGCTGATATAGCGCCTAGCACAATGGGACTCTGATCCTAATTAGGGCCTCTGGGAACAACAGTAAAACGAGCAACAAATAATTCCTAAAATAATTGTGTGGCATAAGACCATACTGTGGCACCCATCATGGTTTCATTTGGCTTTTCCATTTCTTCTGCTATGGTAGAAAGGACTTCCATTTTCTTGACTTGTCTTTGTTTCCTCCACTACACCTCTTCAGAAGACAGATTAAAAACCAGCTTTGTGAAACGTCACAAACAAAAAGGGGAGGGAAAAATACAGATTTAATTAAGGCTACACATTTTCAGAGACTGAATAACAAGTAGTTTAAACTGAAAGAGTTTCAAAAAGGGGTACACTGTTATAAACATTTGAAAGCACAGGATTTCACCTTGGAAGGGTGGCCGTGAGTCAACCTGCTATAGAAAGGCTATGACCCTTATAGTATATTTAGAGATCTGCAGTGGGAACTGTTCACAGTAAGACATGGTATCCCACTGAGCATTAAGCACTTTCCATTCCTGTTCTATAGGCTGCTTTTTTAATTCTAACTAGTCCCTAACCCCGTTAGACATGAATTTGCAATTAATGAGCCTTGTTTAGAAGACTTGAATACTGAAATTGTTCTGATACACAGGGCATATAACCACAGAAAAGACAAGCTAATTCAACAAGGGATTCTGTGGTGATTAGGGGGTATTCCAAATCTCCAATAAAGGAATTCAGCTGTTAAGTCATTTCAACAAGGGGCATCATGCGGTGCTCTAGACTCAGAAGTTCCATCTTAAAACATGACGGACTCACAACTTGGCATCTGGGGACACAATAATCTCTGTGCATCAGGGATTCTTAACATCTGCTAGTAAATCTGGAGTCAGTAAAAAAAAATGGCATGACTGGAAAGAAAAGGCTCAAGAGTGATTTTCTACCAAAATCCCTATCTGCACTTATGAATCAATTAAACTAACTAAAGGCTAAAGTAATTATAACTGGCTATACGTGGGTAGAAAAACAGTCATACTTCCTCTCCAGGCTACAGAGAGAGGAGAGGAGAGGAGAGGAGAGGAGAGGAGAGGAGAGGAGAGGAGAGGAGAGGAGAGGAGAGGAGAGGGACGAATCCCTCAATGGTTCCTCTGCGCCAAACCTGGAAGGGAATGAAGATATTCTCTTCAGATTCTCCCTCTCCCCAGGCTCTGAGGATGGCAACCCCAACAGCGTTTACCCTCAGCCCTGTTCTAAGGGAAGCAAGTCCTGGAGTCTTCCTCTTCCCCAATATTTTCAATGAATGGTGATCTGGCTCCCTCTCCCCATTTATTTAAGGGGACAGCAAGATTAGCCATGCTCCTCCCTCAAATCTTCCCCATTCTGTCTTCAAGGGAGTAGCCATGTGTCTACCCACTCCTAATTCTAGAGTAGAGCAACTGGGGGGAAAATGACCTGGTCTCTTTATAGCCAGTGTCCCTTTGAAGCTGAGATACACCAGATTGCCATATACCTAAAATTCCCATTCTTTGAGGAAATGGAAGGTTTAAAATTACCCTGTGCTTGGAAAAATAAAGAGCTCATCAGCATTGGAGAGCTTGATTTTATCTAACTAAAAATTTCCTCCAGCAATTACTTACACTTTATCTGACTGCAGCATAAGTCAAGTACTTAAGCATCCAAAAAGAAAAGGAGTACTTGTGGCACCTTAGAGACTAATAAATTTATTAGAGCATAAGCTTTCGTGAGCTACAGCTCACTTCATCGGATGCATTTGGTGGAAAGAACAGAGGAGAGATTTATATACACACACACAGAGAACATGAAACAATGGGTTTATCATACACACTGTAAGGAGAGTGATCACTTAAGATAAGCCATCACCAGCAGCAGGGGGGGGAAAGGAGGAAAACCTTTCATGGTGACAAGCAAGCTAGGCTATTTCCAGCAGTTAACAAGAATATCAGAGGAACAGTGGGGAGTGGGGTGGGAGGGAGAAATACCATGGGGAAATAGTTTTACTTTGTGTAATGACTCATCCATTCCCAGTCTCTATTCAAGCCTAAGTTAATTGTATCCAGTTTGCAAATTAATTCCAATTCAGCAGTCTTTCCTTGGAGTCTGTTTTTGAAGCTTTTTTGTTGAAGTATAGCCACTCTTAGGTCTGTGATCGAGTGACCAGAGAGATTGAAGTGTTCTCCAACTGGTTTTTGAATGTTATAATTCTTGACGTCTGATTTGTGTCCATTCATTCTTTTACGTAGAGACTGTCCAGTTTGGCCAATGTACGTGGCAGAGGGGCATTGCTGGCACATGATGGCATATATCACATTGGTAGATGCGCAGGTGAACGAGCCTCTGATAGTGTGGCTGATGTGATTAGGCCCTATGATGGTATCCCCTGAATAGATATGTGGACAGAGTTGGCAACGGGCTTTGTTGCAAGGATAGGTTCCTGGGTTAGTGGTTCTGTTGTGTGGTGTGTGGTTGCTGGTGAGTATTTGCTTCAGATTGGGGGGCTGTCTGTAAGCAAGGACTGGTCTGTCTCCCAAGATCTGTGAGAGTGATGGGTCGTCCTTCAGGATAGGTTGTAGATCCTTGATGATGCGTTGGAGAGGTTTTAGTTGGGGGCTGAAGGTGATGGCTAGTGGCGTTCTGTTGTTTTCTTTGTTGGGCCTATCCTGTAATAGGTGACTTTGGGGCCACAACAATGGTTCCCATAACCCACCCAGCAATATTGTTAATCTATCCAACTATACTCTTAGCCCAGCAGAAGAGTCTGTCCTATCTCGGGGCCTCTCGTTTTGCCCCTCCACCCCCACGAACATGATACAGTTCTGTGGTGACCTAGAATCCTATTTTCGACGTCTCAGACTCAAGGAATATTTCCAACACACCTCTGACCAACATATTAGCCCACAGAGACTTTCCTGCCAACACTACAAAAAGAAGGATTCTGGGTGGACTCCTCCTGAAGGTCGAAACAGCAGCCTGGATTTCTACATAGATTGCTTCCACCAACGTGCACGAGCTGAAATTGTGGAAAAGCAGCATCGCTTACCCCATAACCTCAGCCATGCAGAACACAGTGCCATCCACAGCCTCAGAAACAACTCTGACATCATAATCAAAAAGGCTGACAAAGGAGGTGCTGTCGTCATCATGAATAGGTCAGAGTATGAACAAGAGGCTACTAGGCAGCTCTCCAACACCACTTTCTACGAGCCATTACCCTCTGATCCCACTGAGAGTTACCAAAAGAAACTACAGCATTTGCTCAAGAAACTCCCTGAAAAAGCACAAGAACAAATCCGCACAGACACACCCCTGGAGCCCCGACCTGGGGTATTCTATCTGCTACCCAAGATCCATAAACCTGGAAATCCTGGACGCCCCATCATCTCAGGCATTGGCACCCTGACAGCAGGATTGTCTGGCTATATAGACTCCCTCCTCAGGCCCTTCGTTACCAGCACTCCCAGCTATCTTCGATACACCACTGACTTCCTGAGGAAGCTACAGTCCATTGGTGATCTTCCTAAAAACACCATCCTAGCCACTATGGATGTAGAAGCCTCTACACCAACATTCCACACAAAGATGGACTACAAGCCGTCAGGAACAGTATCCCCGATACTGTCACGGCTAACCTGGTGGCTGAACTTTGTGACTTTGTCCTGTCCCATAACTATTTCACATTTGGTGACAATGTATACCTTCAAATCAGCGGCACTGCGATGGGTACCCGCATGGCCCCACAGTATGCCAACATTTTTATGGCTGACATAGAACAACGCTTCCTCAGCTCTCGTCCCCTAATGCCCCTACTCTACTTGCGCTACATTGATGACATCTTCATCATCTGGACCCATGGAAAAGAAGCTCTTGAGGAATTCCACCATGATTTCAACAATTTCCATCCCACCATCAACCTCAGCCTGGACCAGTCCTCACAAGAGATCCACTTCCTGGACACTACGGTGCTAATAAGCGATGGTCACATAAACACCACCCTATATCGGAAACCTACTGACCGCTATTCCTACCTACATGCCTCTAGCTTTCATCCAGATCATACCACTCGATCCATTGTCTACAGCCAAGCGCTACGATATAACCGCATTTGCTCCAACCCCTCAGACAGAGACAAACACCTACAAGATCTCTCTCATGCATTCCTACAACTACAATACCCACCTGCTGAAGTGAAGAAACAGATTGACAGAGCCAGAAGAGTACCCAGAAGTCACCTACTACAGGACAGGCCCAACAAAGATAATAACAGAACGCCACTAGCCATCACCTTCAGCCCCCAACTAAAACCTCTCCAACGCATCATCAAGGATCTACAACCTATCCTGAAGGACGAGCCATCGCTCTCTCAGATCTTGGGAGACAGACCAGTCCTTGCTTACAGACAGCCCCCCAATCTGAAGCAAATACTCACCAGCAACCACACACCACACAACAGAACCACTAACCCAGGAACCTATCCTTGCAACAAAGCCCGTTGCCAACTCTGTCCACATATCTATTCAGGGGATACCATCATAGGGCCTAATCACATCAGCCACACTATCAGAGGCTCGTTCACCTGCGCATCTACCAATGTGATATATGCCATCATGTGCCAGCAATGCCCCTCTGCCATGTACATTGGCCAAACTGGACAGTCTCTACGTAAAAGAATGAATGGACACAAATCAGACGTCAAGAATTATAACATTCAAAAACCAGTTGGAGAACACTTCAATCTCTCTGGTCACTCGATCACAGACCTAAGAGTGGCTATACTTCAACAAAAAAGCTTCAAAAACAGACTCCAAGGAGAGACTGCTGAATTGGAATTAATTTGCAAACTGGATACAATTAACTTAGGCTTGAATAGAGACTGGGAATGGATGAGTCATTACACAAAGTAAAACTATTTCCCCATGGTATTTCTCCCTCCCACCCCACCCCCCACTGTTCCTCTGATATTCTTGTTAACTGCTGGAAATAGCCTAGCTTGCTTGTCACCATGAAAGGTTTTCCTCCTTTCCCCCCCCTGCTGCTGGTGATGGCTTATCTTAAGTGATCACTCTCCTTACAGTGTGTATGATAAACCCATTGTTTCATGTTCTCTGTGTGTGTGTGTATATAAATCTCTCCTCTGTTTTTTCCACCAAATGCATCCGATGAAGTGAGCTGTAGCTCACGAAAGCTTATGCTCTAATAAATTTGTTAGTCTCTAAGGTGCCACAAGTACTCCTTTTCTTTTTGCGAATACAGACTAACACGGCTGCTACTCTGAAACCTGTCATTAAGCATCCAAGAGCATCTTCCTGTGTAAATAATCACTGGTGCAAAATTGTATCACCAGGTTATTTTCGCCTGCAGTTTATGGGTACTAAAAGGCAGGTCATTTTTTAAACCTAGCATTTAGATTTCCCGCTACCTAATTTTCTGGTAAAAGATACAAATTCAAGACACCAGTTCAACAGAGCACTTATGTATGTGCTTACATCCATTCCTATTCAGGAAAGAACTTAACCACATGCTTAACTTTAAGCATTGATTCAATCCCATTGACTTTAATTGGACTTAAGCACATGCTCAAATTCTTTCCTGAACTGAGTCTTTATTGCTGACTTATCTGCCTGCAATTAATTATAGGTAGATACAGAACTTTGCCTGAAAAAAAAAAAGTCACCTGTCTGAAAATCAGGTCTTTAAACCATTGTCTAAAGCTTTTCTGGTCAGAGAGATTGAAGTACATGCACATTTCTGTAAAAGCCAGGAAAATACAATCTGAGATGTACAATAAAGATGAAGGTTAAACTTTGCCTTGCTAGTGGGAACATTTTACCAGTCTTCATGTGTCATAAAGTGCCTTCATGCATCCAAGATATCTTATGTATCAAATTTAACTGCTAACAATTCACAGTTGGTGTACTAAAGAGCAGACCAGGATAAAGAGAGAAGTCAATGTACATTACTCCTGAGTGTAACAGGTGAGATATATGCTTTGGGACCAGGGTGAAACTGGAGAGTGTATTATACAGTGCCAGGTGAAGATAAAATATAAATGCAAAATGCACTTCTTCATAGGTATTACATTATTATATCTACATCAGGAGCATTTCATTCTGCAGCTTGAGACTGATTGGAAGTAATTTAATGGGAGAATGGTAGCTGAAACACAATCACACCTCTAGAACAATGTAATTACATTGAATTTAATGTGATTTCCTGCCACTGGTTGAAAAGTCAGCCTCCTCCACATTCTTGCTCTTGCATTGAGCATTACAATCTAGGCAAAATTAGTTTGATGTAGCCAGATACAGAGTTAGTCAGCATGTTTGGAGAAAAAGAGAAAAGGCATTAAGGCTATGTCTACATAACAGCTTATGTCGACATCACTTATGTGTGAATAAACCACCCACCTGAGCGACATAAGTTACACCTACATAAGCAACGACATAAACACCGACGTAAGCACCAGTGCAGACACCACTATGTTGGCAGGAGAGCTTCTCCCGCTAACATAACTACCGCCTCTTGTGAAGGTTGTTTTATTATGCTGATGGGAGAACAGACACGCTGCAGTGGTGCAGATGCAACGGTGCATCTGCGCCAGTGCAGCGCTGTATGTGTAGACAAGCCCTAAGACTTTATGATGATGAAATTAAAGGAAAGGTACCAGCCATAGATCATCACTGTGATGGCATAAAACTGCAGGGGATCCTCACACGTATGGGTGATAGATTTAAATTTCTGGAAAGAGGATTCTCAGTGGGTGACCTTTGTTTGTCGAATTCACTTCCCTTCCTGGCATGACAAAGAAGTTTGCTGAACTTAGAAGTAGGGTGTGATCACCTCTGCTCTCTGGGAGTAGAAAGAGTTGAGGTGAATTTTGTTTTAGACAAAAGGAGTCTTATTTTGTTTTTTAAACTTCCTCTGTTGACCCCCTAGATGCTGTATTAGGTATGTTTTAGAAAACTGTAACTAAATAAATAGATGGGAGAAATTGTGACTACAGAAAAGGGCAGGGCAGATACTGTCCAAAAAAATTAACAGAAGTTAATTTCAATAAAGAGTGTGAATTTGAGTCAAAAGGTCTCCTACCCCCTTTTAGACAGTGTCCATGATCACTCATCACAGTAAATTTTAGTTTACTAAAATGTATCCAGAAAGAGAAAAGCATCATAGTTATTCAAATAAATATATTGCCATTGCACTGAGACAGTTTGCATTGCCAACTTGAAAACCCTTTGAGAATGTAGTTATCCAATCCTGGAGTAGAAAAAATGCCATACAACTTAGGTGACCAAAAGAACAGCATGCATACAGCAGGGGTCAATTTATTGTGTCTAGTATAGTTGCAATAAATCAATCATTCTAGGGTCAACTCCGGTACTCCACCTCAACAAGAAGCGCAAGGGGAATCGATGGGAGAGCATCTCCCATCGACACACCACAGTGAAGACACCGTGGTAAGTAGATCTAAGTAGGTCGACTTCAGCTATGCTATTCACGTTATTCACATAACTTAGATCAATCCCCACACCCCCCGTAGTGTAGACCTGTCACTAAACATATTAGAGGGGAACTAGACTGAATTTACACCTTGCTGTTATCCGAGTTTCTAGCAAATTGTATAGTCTAAATCTGAAGATATCACTGGCTGCATTAGCTTTGGGGCAGGGCACCTCCTGCCATAAAGAAACTCGTCTTCTTTAAACAGGGGTTCCTGGAATGAGAACAGAGGAGACTGAAACCAGGGCAATGACATGGGACCCATTGCCTCTCTTAGATATTTATATGACCCTTATTACCACACTCACAATCTAATGTCTTGATCCTCAACACACCAAGGGATAGGGAAGTGCAATTATTTCCATTTTACAGATAAGGAACTAAGGCACAGAGGGGTTAAAGTGACTTGCCCAAGGTCACACAGAACCATTAGGGCAGAACTGGCAAACGGGCCACTGGACCACCCTTCCTTCCAAGATCAGTCGGTTCTGGATGGCAGAACCCCCTGCAAATCCCAACAACCCCTCAATGGAATGGAACTGGTGATTTTTTTTTTCCATCCACAGGCCTCCTCTGGGTTTTTCCATGGGACATGGAGGGGAGGAGAGGAGAGATGACAGGATCTCTCCCTTAGTAGGAACTTCAGGATATGGCTTACAAATAGGGCCAGAGCCCTCTCAAATGCCCTCTGTGCAGATCAATCTAAGCTCATGAAGTGAAGTTGAAAGTGATTGGTTGTATATCTGTATCTGTGACATGGGCAATCTGATTCTAGACCAGTTTCCATCCTGAGTTAATCAGAAGAAAAACAATACTCTCGAATACTTAAACCATTAACCATTGGGGTTAGGTATTTAAAGTTCTTCTGACCGTTAAAGCAACAGCTTCTGTGCAGGGATCACAACTGCTATAATTGTTGCACAAGATGGCTGCCAGCAGCTGGGGGGCTCCAACCTGCCCATTTTAATCAGAAACTTTCATTTCAAATGCATTTGGCAGTGGTGAGAAGTGCTACTCTACATGTGAACTTTCAGAGAGTGGCAGCGAGCGAAACACATGCAGCTTTTCTTAAAGCTTGGGTCAAAGCACAATTTCCCAGGTTTCTATAAACACTCCTCTCTAAACATGTACTGTGCCTTACTTTCTGTGTCCGCTGTTATACAACTTTGTGGCACCTCTTAGACTGAGCAAAATCTTCAACAGTCAGTTCCACAGAATATTCACAACAGGAAATGAAAAGAACCGTGGATGAATCGGCTTAAAAGTGCACTTCAGTGTACTATCTTTTTTTTAAATTGAATATACATTGGTTCCCAATACCGCTGCAAGGAATAACACCATTAACCCCTGTTTTGCTCCAGCCCTTCAACTGGCCAAGTTTATTTTCCCTTAATAAACGACCTGGAAGTCATTAAAAATATAGCATTTCATTATGGGCCAAATCCTGAGGTCCTCATTCAGTTTTTACTCTGTCCTGATTTAGACAATTTCTGGTGAAGTCAAATTCCACAATCCTGACTCAGTCAATGCTTAATGGCAGTTTTGCTCAATTGCATGGAATTTGGCCCTGAGAGATATCTGAGTAAGGACCTCAGGATTTAGCCCTGATCATTACTACAGTAATTTCAAATGCGTGTCAGGATGCCATTTAAAAGCCAAAGGAAAGATGACACGAGAAACTCTGTCATCCAAACCCTGTAAGGTATTAAAGAATGCAAAATGTCTGTGTTTGGTTGTTCTTTGTGTTAATTGTTGAAAGGAGGGGATAGAAAATTTGAAAGAGACCTTATGAAGAAATAGAAGGAGTCCTTCTGGGCAATGCACTCTATGGGACCAATTCATCTTCACAGTAACTCCACTGATAGCAATGAATGGCAACAATGATACTGATGTCTGTTGTAAAGCACGCTGAGGTCAACTGAGGAAATGTGACCTGTAAGCCCAAAGTATAATCAAAGTTTAAATTCAGCCCTAGGTTTCTGCCACTGATCTAAGAGGCAATCTCCACTAATTGAAGTCATTGGCGATGGATGGGCAAATCAGATCAACAGATTTCCCCTCTGTGGATGTTGCCCATTCTTCTGCAGTGGTGCTACTGTAAACACTGCAACAGACCTCCTTTTCCAGATCATATTTGCTTATTGGCTCTGAACCATGAGGCCATCCGGTAACATGTGCTAGATGGTGCTCTTTTGAGGATGTCATCTTTCTATTTATATCACCTAACTCTTCTTTTCCAAACCCCCATGGCAAGCCAACAATGGAAATCATAAAGCATAAACCAGTAGGATTAGATAAGTGTCCATTTGCTGCACATATACGCCCTAAGGACAATACTCTCCATGACAGCTTGTAGCACAAAAGGCGGAATGTCCATTTTAGATGTATAACCCATTTGAAAGTGCACTGTACTATACCTCTGTAGAAGAAGCACGTCCAGTTGAAACACAGGACTAGGAGCCAGGAGATCTATGGTAGAGTGAAGTAACAGAACGCAGGCTTGATGTAAGTGTGCCTCCGTTTCCCTATCTATAAAATGTGAATAATACTAGCACTGACCAGAGGGTGACAATTCTGTTTTGCTGCAATCTTCAAAGTTTCAAAATGTGTTTTCGCTGGAACAAAAACACATTTTCAAACATTTCCATGAAAATGAAATTGTGTCAAAAAGTCAGTATTTGGACTGAAAACTAAGCTTATCGGTTTGTGCGTAGGTAGGCAGGTGGTTAGAGCAATGGCCTGGGATGTGGGAGACCCAACTTTAAGTATCAGCTCTGCCTGATTCAAAGTGACTTGGGATGAAAAACTCTGCTCTGAATCAAGCAGGTCTCCCACATTCCAGGCCAGTGCACTAACCACCAAGCTAGGTAGTATGTGAGAGTCTCTCTTAAATACTAACCTCCCACATTGGGGTTATGAAGCTTTATTCATGAATGTCCATAAAGCCTTGGTTGCAAGGTGCTTCAGAGGTGCAAAGCACCATTCACCACTGCTGTATCTCTCGCTTTCTTTGTAAGGCAGAAGTAGCAATTTCTATATTGCTTTGCTCTGTTTTCTCACATCCTGCTAAGCTTGGTAGCAGGGTTTGAGTTGCCAAATTTATTCTGCGTCTCCGTCCTCTTCTTGTGTTTTCTTACTTACATCCTTCAGCAAAAATAAGAGCAAAGACTGTGAAGTACAGAAATGCATGATATAAATCATGGCACTTACTAAATAGACTGCAGGATACCTTTGACTCTGCTGAATCAACTCTACCTCTGACATCTTAGGTTCCATTAGGTCTATTAGACTTTGACACAAACATGCCCTATTCCTCTAATATTTTCAGCACATAAAGGAAGTTGCATGAGGTGAGCTTATTTAAATAAGTAACTAGGTTGTATATTTCTAAGCAGAATGCATGTATGGACATGCATACATACATGCTTGGGGGTTGGACTAGATGACCTTCTGGGGTCCCTTCCAACCCTGATATTCTATGATTCTATGACATGAGTATTTCCATTGTTTCATAATTTACAATGGACTACCACAAGCCTTTATAACAAAAAAAGAATACAGTATACACTATGTATTCCCTAATCTCCAGTCATCAGGTAATAATATTGGCCCTGTAACATTTTGTTCCTTTGGTTTCACATCCATTCTCTCAAACCATTTTATCCACTTGCTTCCTCTTTTCTGAGAAACAGGAATGTGAAGCAAACCTGAATCCATGTAGTCTCTGTAAAATACTTGCTTTAGAATTATTACATGCACAGTGATTCCTTTATCTCAGAGGTGGGCAAACTACAGCCCACGGGCCACATCCAGCCCACGGGACCATCCTACCTAGCCCTTGAGCTCCCGGCCGGGGAGGCTCGCCCCCAGCTGCTCCCCCACTGCCCCCCTCTCCACAGCCTCAGTGTGCCGCGCCACTGGCACAACGCTCTGGGCAGCCAGGCAGCGCAGTTGCAGAGCCGAGGCCTGAGCCGGTGCTCTGAGCAGCATGGCTTTAGTGCCGCCAGCCACCAGTGCTCCAGACAGTGCGGTAAGGGGGCAGGGCGCGGGGGGGTTGGATAGAGGGCAGGGGAGTTGGGGGTGGTGGGCAGGGGGAGGGGGTGTGGATAGAAGGCGGGGCAGTCAGAGGGCGGGGAACAGGGGGGCTGGATGGGGCAGAGGTCCCGGGGGGGCAATCAGGAAGGAAAGGGGGGGTTGGATGGGGCAGGGGTCCCAGGGGGGGCAGTCAGGAAGGAAAGGGGGGTTGGATGGGGTAGTGGGGAGCAGTCAGGGGCAGGGTTTCCGGGGGCAGTCAGGGGACAGGGAGAAGGGGTGGTTGGATGGGTAAGGGTCCCAGGGGGCAAGTCAGGAACGAGAGGGGGGGTTGGATGCGGTGGCAGAGGGCAGTCAGGGGTGGCGGGGTCCAGGGATGGTCAGGGGACAGGGAGCAGGGCGTAATGGATGGGGCAGGAGTTCTGGGGAGGCCATCGGAGACGGGGGGGGGGGGGGGGGTTGGATGAGGCAGAAGTCCCGGGGGAGCCGTCACGGGGCGAGAAGCGGGGGTGGGGGTCGAATAGGGGGCAGGGGCCAGGCCACACCTAGCTCTTTGGGGAGACACAGCCTCCCCTAACCGGCCCTCCATATAATTTTGAAAACCCGATGTGACCCTCAGGCCAAAAAGTTTGCCTGCCCCTTCTTTACCTGCTCCATTATACTCCAAAATGGCTTCCATTAAGTCAGAAAGATCCATTTCTAGATACAATCTGGACTTCTTTCCACAACAGTAAGCCAGGCCTAGAACACAATAGGAGCTAGGGTGCCCTCCTTTAGGAAAATTCCTAAGGACTTCAGGGCATGGCTTAGAAATAGGATTCGATTGCTTGACAATTCCTCCTGTGTATATCTTCAGTGTTACTGGAGATGTGCAATATGCTGCTTCTTTCTCTGTCCCATTCCTTAAGATTTCTGCTGCTCCAGACTTGGCAATTTAGAGTACAGATGCTCAGTTGTTGGACTGATTCACACATGCAGTGCAGTTCTTCTTCCCAACTGGCTACTCCTTTGGCTTTTCTGGCCAAACCTGCTCATAAGGTCTGATCCACAGAATCAGTATGTATGTCTACTGTATAGTCCTCCTTTTAGAGTATCATCATTCCACTATAATTAACTCTTCTGTGCCAATCCCAGTGGCATGCCAACTATGGAAATCAGACAACTCAAACCAATAGGGCTAAACAAGTGTCCATTTACTACCCATATGCTCTGTAAACTCTAAAGAGCCACCTTCCTCATCATTTGTTGAAAGGATGGCACAGCAAAGTTCCCATGTTGGCTATAACATGGAGAATTGTTTAAAAAAATGCTTCTGTGCCACTCTCCTGTATGTGTCTTAGTTCCTTAGAGAGCACAGGGGAAAATGTCACCAACAAACAGATCTTCTTTTTTATGTTTATTTCTTCATGATACAGAGACAAATAGATGCAGATGCCTTCTCCTTAGAGGCCTTGCTAAGCAAATTAAAATGCTCATAATTGTTCTAGGGATTCATAGAATTCAACTTTTGTAACTGCCTGTTTTTCAAAACATTAAAAAGTCTCCATGACAGGAGAAGAAGAACTTGTAGTTCCAAACTATGTCCCTTGAGCCTTTCAGTTACATTTTGTCTCCTGTTGGTTTCCTTTGCACTGACTATCTGCTATCGCTTTTATCTTACATCATCATTTACTTAAAGAACAGGAGGACTTGTGGCACCTTAGAGATTAACAAATTTATTTGAGCATAAGCTTTCGTGAGCTACAGCTCACTTCATCGGGTGCATGCAGTGGAAAATACAGTGGGGAGATGTTTGTTTTCCTCCCACTATTCCTCGCACGTTCTTGTCAACTGCTGGAAATGGCTCACCTTGATTATCACTACAAAAGGGTTTTTTTCTCTCCTGCTGGTAATAGCTCACCTTACCTGATCACTTTCGTTACTGTCTGTATGGTAACACCCATTGTTTCATGTTCTCTATGTATCTAAAATCTCCCCACTGTATTTTCCACTGCATGCATCTGATGAAGTGAGTTCTAGCCCACAAAAGCTTATGCTCAAATAAATGTTTTAGTCTCTAAAGTGCCACAAGGATGCCTGGTTTTTTTGCGGATACAGACTAACACGGCTGCTACTCTGTGACCCATTATTCACTTGTCTCTCTACAATAACAGATTATCAGAACTACTGTAAGCAAATCGAGCCTTCAGCTCTTGGAGTTCATTATATCAGCTATACTAGGCCCAAATCATGTATTCAAAATGCTATTTTATACTGAGCACTACTCTCAATTCTTCTGGCATAACCGGAGATACGGCGCTGGATTCTGATCTCCCTTACATCCATATAAATCCACTGACCTCAGCTAAATTGGTTCTTAATTATACTGATGTAAGTGAGATCAAAATCAGGCCCTTAGAAAAGGTTGGGCCAGGTAGATTTCAGTTTGGTGGGGCAGGCTTAGGTGCCAGAAATTATAGAGACCAATATGTAGGGATACCAATAAAGCTATAATTTATCTTTCTTCTCGGTTGTTACAGCAGGCCTGATTTGTTAGGATATAGATATTCAGGCCTGTCTGCAAAGGCCTATACTCTAAGAATGTAGGTGTATTCTTATCACTTGTCTAGTTCTAGAGGTATAAAAGAAAGAATCAAAATCACTGTCTGCCCATGTAAGGGCCTTCTCTCACTGCGACCGTCTGAGGCCCTGTGCTTAGGCTAAGGCCTTTGGCTAAGCAGCAGAGACAGCCATAAGCTGGGAAGCGACCGGGTCACATCCTCACATTCCAACCTGGTCACACTGAAAGAAGGTGCTATTGGGCTGTTAGGATACAATCCTGTCCCGATAATGCCAATCACCTCCAGAGAAAGGGAAGTGCCTAGAAGATGTAAAAGGAAACTTAGGTTGATAGCATCCTGTCTGGCAAGAACTCACTTATCAATAGCTGGGATGTGAAATCCTCATTTCTGTGTTGTTCTATCACTGTCGTCCCCATTTCCCTATTGTTTGTCTGTATAATCTCTGTTTGGTTCTGTGATTGTTTCTGTCTGCTGTATAATTAAGTTTGCTGAGTGTAAACTAATTAAGGTGGTGGGATATAACAGTTAAATAATCATGTTACAATATGTTAGGATTGGTTAGTGAAATTTCAGTAAAATGATTGGTTAAGGTATAGCTAAGCAGAACTCAAGTTTTACTACATAGTCTGCAGTCAATCAGGAAGTAAGGGGGGGGGAAATGGGAATAGGGAATGGGGGTGGGGAAATTGAAATCACGTTTTGCTAAGGGGGGGAAATGGGAACAGAGACACAGGTAAGGCTCTCTGGTTTCAGAGCTGGGAAGGGGGCTGGGGACACTAAGGAAGGAAACTGGAATCATGCTTGCTGGAAGTTCACCCCAATAAACATTGAATTGTTTGCGCCTTTGGACTTCGGGTATTGTTGCTCTCTGTTCATGCGAGAAGGACCAGGGAAGTAAGTGGGTGAAGGAATAAGCCCCTAACATGGTTATATAGTAATCCTACTTTATTTAGCATATATAATTCCAAAATCTGCAAATACAACAATTGAGTTACTCTACATTTTCAGCAGTGTAACTGAGAGCAGAATTTGATCTGAAGTATCTCCTCTACCAAGTATATGGTCTGGGGGGAGAGACTTTCCAAGATGTAAACTGGTCAGTTTCACTTCAAATATTCAATGTGGTTAAATCCAAAATTATTTAAATTTATCACAAGAACCCATAAATGATCAACGCCAACTATAAATGCAGGGCTCCTTTCTGGAAGGTGCTGAGTATCCTCAACTCCTATTGAAGTCGAAGGAAGTTGATGGTAGGAACATTGTCAGGCTCGAATATTACTGAGAAGGGAACAGGAATAGCCATAAGTAAGGTACGTGTTATTCTTCCCAACCACCCCCAGCCCCATTTTATGGATGGTGTAACTGAGGCACAGAGAAGTTAGACAACCCATTAAAGGTCATACACAAAATCTATGGTGAAGCCAGATCTTGGAGTTTCCTGTTCTGTGGCAAAATCACAGGACATGCTATGGATTTCTAACAGAAAACGCATCTCTAATTCTGTGTGTCGCAGGCTCATTCAAAATAAAAGTCAGTCACTTCCGTTGGATGCCAGCCCGGTTACTATGGATACATCATGGAGATGTGAACAACAATCTGCTAAGCTTAGCCATGTACCACAGGGATACAAGAACCTTAAAAAGCACTGGTCCCTCAAATACCATAAATTATATCAGCTCATTCTCACATATAATTGTGTAATAGGTCTACTCTCACTCCCACTTCCTGAGGTTAAATGGTTCATGTCATTTTAATGACTGCAAAGAGAACAATGATCAGACATGGCTGGAGAGCAGAAATAACTTATCCTGATCGGATGTCAGAGATCCTCTTTAGCTCGTTGGTTGAGAATTGCCACCTGTGGTAGATGAAGAAGGTGTCCTTTATTCAAATCCAAGGAGCTACATTTTCAGAGGGGCTGAGTATCCACAGTTCTCATTGAAATAAATCTCAGCCCCTCTGAAAAGCTAGCCTATATTTTTCACTTTTTAAGGATCATTAGTAGAAAATAGACAGAGAAGAACTAAATCCAAACCAAGCATATGGACATCTCTGTTAGAGTACATTATGTGCCCAGCTTTTTTTTTGGGTGACTCTTCCATACCTAATTAATAGATTTGCTTAGGTCAAAGATTACATATTTAAATAGAGACTTAATTTCTCATGGACTGTACAGTGAGCTAGGTTATTCATATACATATATATGTTGGGGTTTGGTTGTGAAACAGCTAAAATATCAAAAGGACATTCCACACTAATCATTTCGGGGGGGGGGGGGGGGGGGAAGGGTTGTATTACACAATTCCCATAATAGGAAACATATACCAGGGGACTAATAAATAAAGCAAACTCCTCTATCATTCGAATTATGGTGCTTATGGTCAGTAAACCCAATTAACTCTTATATTAACCTACTTCTTGATTAAAATGCTGCATCTGATCTTCAGGACTACAGTGGTGTGACATAATGCGTCTTTGAAAAGGATTTTAGCTCTATTTTCTTTGTGCAACTTCAATTATTTAAATTAGTTTCTCCTATGTCAAATGGGCTGATACATCTGCCATTCCTAATTTCCCATTCCAGCCACAAACTTCCTTCTCCAGAGCACTTAAACAGCGCATAATTACAACTAATTATTGATCACTGAGGGATTACTAATTGACAAATCCAATTTTCACACTGTTATCGAGCATGACTGACCATGGATCTGGGAAGATAAAATGTACCTGTGCCGTCTTATTTATCTGCTGCTGTACAGAGCAGAGTGAACACAGTCACTGTTTTCTAAGAATATTAGTATTTCAGATGTATATTGCAGTAGTATCTGGAGGCCAATGAGGTCAGGGAATCATTGTTCTAGGCACGGTACAAGAATACAATAAGTGACAGTCCCTTCCCCAAAGATATTACAATCTAAAAGAATATTCTTTCAAATTGGTAAACAACTTCACTTCAGCTGGGTTCACCCTCCTTTTGTGTTCAATTTCTGCAAGTGTTCTTTCAAGCAAAATCACTGGCAGGGATGGTCATGGAAACAGCTAATTTGGTGCAAATGCTGCAGAGAGAAAGTGAGTTTTAAAATTTGCAATCTTGAGTTTTCCTGGTGGAACTCTGATTCTAACTGGTTGCCCACTCAGGGAAATGGAACATACCATGTGAGTATGTGACCCATGTGCCCAATCAAAATAGTGCAGGCATTGAATGTGCACACTAAACTATCCAACCATGAACGCTCTGGGGCCACTAGCATTTAGAAGCCCAGTTAGCCATAGCCCACTAGTCCACAGTTTTCCAGTTTGTTGGAGCAAACAAACTACAAGCCAAGAATTGCTCGCAGAGGCTATTCAGCCCAAAAATTCTAAGAAATCTGAGAAAATCAGGAGCTGTTCCCAAATAATTCATGAACTGAGAAAGGGGCAAGATTTTTCTAATACGTTATTTGTTACAAAGTATTTGCCAAGCTCTACTTTGTTATTTACATACAATTCACAGTGCAAACATTTCTGTACTCTTGGGGCCAAACAACGGCCCTTCTAGTGTGGCTCATGCTAAAGAGTGCACAGAGTCTATTCCCTGCACTACTCTCAAACTGGATAATCATTAGCGCCGGTGAGAATTTTCTGTCAAAATCATTTTTCAACAGAAAACGCATTTTCATTAAAAAAAATCATGTTTTATCTGAGGAAAATCAAAATGAAACCATTCTTTTCAGGTCAGTTCAACATTAAACTGCAAGTTCCCTATTGTGCCACATTGCCTTATGGGAGTTGTAGTTCAGGCCCTCCTTATAGGCCAGGCTCCCCAGCTGGATTTTGTGCTCCATGATGTGACAGATGCCAGTGGTCATGCTTATATTAGATGTAGTCTAGCCTATTGCAGGAGAAGGAACGCACCAGGTTTCCAAACCACAACTCCCATAAGGCAATGTGGCATCATACAGAATTGCAGTTCAATGTGCACAGACGCTAAACTCACCATTTTGCCATTTCCAAATCAAAATTTTTCAGGATTTCTGTCTGTAGAATGATTTCAGTGTTTCAACTTTTCGTCCTGATTTGGGACAAAAACCAAAGTTTACAATAGAGAATTTTCTGTTGGACCAAAATTCGGATCTTTGCTCCGCTCAAAAAATTATTGTTAGGTGATTAGAGCTAAGGAGCAGAGCCAGAAAACATCTTCAAGGGGGTGAGAGCAGGGCACCAGCCATTTCCATGCAGCATGGCAAGCAGTGAAGAGAATGCAGCCAGCTCCTTTCAGAAGCTGTAACAAAACTTGCTCCTCTCTATGTTCTATTCCACATGCAGCATCTCAGACGGTGTTATGTTCTACGCAGGTATCGCGCCCCCTTCGGCTGCAGATGCATGTTTTGCCCCGTGAAATAACAATGATACCAGTCCTTTGCATTTGCAGAACACCTTGAGGATCTCAATGTTTTATAAGCCTTAAAAAGCTTCCCAACTATCCCGCAAAGTAGGCAAGTATTAAAACACTTTTTTACAGGTGCATAAATTCTGACACAAAGACATTAAGCAAACTGCAGCACCTCAATTAAAGAAGAGGGAACAGCATCTAGGAATCCCTGCTCGCCAACCCCCGCAACCTTGACATGTATTGTTAAAGGCCTTCCTATCTTATTAAATACATCTTTAACTCCAATCTCCCCCACACCTTGTCCTTGCACTGTTGCCAGGGGGACCTGTGCCACACTCAAATATGCGGTCTCCCAAAATATAAAACTAAAAATGAACATCACACGCAGGCGAGCTGCAAGCCAAAAGTTAGTTTTATTAATAATATGTACAATGTCTAGAGCGCACAAGGGCTGCAGTTGATTCATAGGAAGAAAAACGCATAGCTTTTAGTTATCCTTTAATGAAACTGAAGTGCTGCCAGGATTTCAATTACGGTCAATGAGATTCTCTTTAACAAGAACATATAAGGTTTCTCAGCCATGAAAGATGTGTCGTATAACATGAGCATCAAAAGCATTAACAGACTCTCAAGGGAATGTACACAGAACACCCCAACAGAGACATTCTTTGTGGACTTGTGAGGTTACATAATATCTTGTTGACATGAAAGCAGAATCAGGCCTGGCAAAGAACTCGTAACAAACCCCGTACAATCCCAATATCTACCATTTAAAATATTTTGGTCCCCTTTGTAAGGAAATCTCTATTCCTATTTTACATGCAAACATATCGATGAGCAGTTCCGCTTAAAAAATCAAAAGCACCCTATGGCCCCAGGTGCTGTATCTAATGGAAAGTTATAAAGAGACTAAGTTTAAAAGACCAAACAAATGGGTACCTTTCCTCCTAGACAGCAAGCTGATGAAATGTGTCACTAAATAACACCCATTCCAGTCTGGACAGAGTGATCACACCATGCACCTTGTATTTTTAATCAGCTGTGTCCCTGGACTGGCAAACATTTCAGAATTGTTGCCCAATCATGTCGTTGGGCAGCCTATCAATGCTGAAGATGCAAATTCAACAAACTCTCCATAAACCTATTACAGAAACTACATTCTGCACATAATTACTTTTACAAATACCCAACACTTTAAGGCATATCTAAGCTGTCTACCTACTGCATACACCACTGTAAATCCACACGAAAATGCAATAAATCTCTCCTCAAGGATACTGTGAAATTACTGCCAACACTGACAGTTTCTGAATTAAACAGGGTTGCATCTTGCACAACACATAAAGAGGCGGTTTCCATCCCAGATTTAGAAGATACAAATATCTTTGCTGTGCCTTTCATCCAGTCGGACCTCAAGCCACTTTCTAAAGTGATTGCTGGGGCACAACGAAGGGTGGGCCCAGAGGGCCAAAGCCTCCCCCACCCCCTCCCCCATTGGCATCCCGCAGGGATTTGCCAAGAAGCACACGCCCCTGGTGGTCCCCAGACCTTCCCCTGGCTGGGCAGCTCTGTTGCACAAGCATCATGTATGGGGACCCTGCAGAGGCCAGAGTGCTGAGGTTTCTCCACATCTGCGAAGGCAGTTGAGTCCACAACACAGAGCTGCTGGAGTGATATAGGCAGGGGCACCCCAGGCTGGGAAAGGTGGGAGGAGCCCAGGGCTGATGGGGGCTTGACAAGATAGATGATGGTCCCAAAAAGGAATTGCTAACTCAGAGGCTGGTGCCTTGGCCACAGAAGCATACTGAAAGTCCGTTAAAGCAGCTGCTACATTTCACCCTGGAAATGGCCACCCTTCAGGGGTAGGTGAAATGAACTAGATTGTTCACCCCTTTGTACAATTGCTCAGGGACACAACCAGAATTTTCCTAAGGAGGAGGCCAAGGGCTGCTGATTTTGGGGTGTCTTCCTTGGGCTGAGCATGTGATGGGGAGAGGGCCTATTGCACAGAGAGAGGCACTTTAGAGACTAACAAATTTATTTGGCCACAAGATTTCGTGGGCTAAAACCCATGCATGCATGCATCTGATGAAGTGGGTTTTAGCCCACGAAAGCTTATGCCCAGATAAATTTGTTAGTCTCTAAGGTGCCACAAGTCCTCCTCATTCTTTTTGCTGATACAGACTAACACAGCTACCAATCTGAAACCTGTGACTTCAGAGGTTTCCATCCAAGTATTGATGAGCCCAGGCCTGCTTAGTTTATGAGCTCATCTTGAGGTATGGCTACAGGTTTCTTTCATCATTCTTTAACTGCAACAAGTGAGCTGTAGCTCATGAAAGCTTATGCTCAAATAAATTTGTTAGTCTCTAAGGTGCCACAAGTACTCCTTTTCTTTTTGTGAATACAGACTAACATGGCTGCTACTCTGAAAAAAGGTCTATTCTATCACTCATCTATTTTTATGGTCCCCAAAATTCAAGGATATCTATTTAATTTCCCAAGAAAACCTAATATTAAAAATACTGCTCTCTCAGGCCAAACCACACAGAACGAACAAAGTTCTCCTGGCTGCTCTGTGAGAAGGTGATTAATAAGCACATCAAGAAGAAAGAAATTAGACCAAATTATAATCTATTGTAAATCTTTTACTCGTCCTGGGAATAATGACTGTAAGTAGTTTCAGAGAACAGAACAGATTTCAACAGAAGTCATCTTAGTTTTCTTGTCAATCAACATGCTATTCATCCTGATAACAGCAGAGACAGACAACGAACTTGCTTAGTCCTAAAAGGAAGGCGTACTATATCCTAGATAGGGGTATTAGAACTATCAGGAAGCATCTGTGTTTAAAAAAAAAAAAATTTGAGAAAAAGGAATATTACAATACACTAAAGCTTGCAAAATTGTCCAGAATATTTACCAGGCCAATCAAAGCTTCTGCTCATCCATCCTTTTCCATAGTAATGATCACAATGGGGAAAAAAAGTACCATGTTTCACTCACCCTGGGCAAGTAGAATTTTACAAGTCTAGGCTGACGAGATCTGCTTTTTTCAAAGAGCTTAAGTAAAATAAAAAGAAAAGGAGTACTTGTGGCACCTTAGAGACTAACAAATTTATTAGAGCATAAGCTTTCATGAGCTACAGCTTACTTCATCGGATGCATGAAGCTCACATAAGCTTATGCTCTAATAAATTTGTTAGTCTCTAAGGTGCCACAAGTACTCCTTTTCTTTTTGTGAATACAGACTAACACGGCTGCTACTCTGAAACCTAAGTAAAATAAGTTTGTGAGCAGATCCCTCCGGCTAAGTGTCCAATTCACAACATGTTATAACTCAGGTGTCAGAGTAGCAGCCATGTTAGTCTGTATCAGCAAAAAGAAAATTTGTTAGTCTCTAAGGTGCCAGAAGTAATCCTTTTCTTTTTATGTTATAACTCAGACACTCGTATTACAGAGCTAGGGAAAAAGTGGTGCAAATTGTCTGCAAACAATTCCAGGTATTCAATACTTGTAAATTCTTGGAGGAGGGGGCTGTCTTTTTGTTCTGTGTTTTTACAGTGCTTAACACAATGGGAGTCTTGGTCCATGAATACGCACTACCATAGTACAAACACACAACACTGAATTTCAGCTTGCCATGTTCATGAAATTCATGCAAGTCAAATCTTCTTTGTATGAATGTTTGCAAACACAATGAACAACTCAAGCAGAAATTTGTTATCAGATAAAATGAGATTCATTTTGTGACAGATCGATCTGAATTTTGAAATGGAAGTGGATGGAATGGTTAAAAAAGGATTAAACTGCTTTAGTCTCCACATCTAACTTGAGATCTTGGTTTGAGACCCATCAGTAGCGGCATTTGAGGGAGCTGCCATTGCTAACTTCTTGTGCTTTACCTGTTCTGCGGGTAAATAGACAACCATTGGTATCCCGAGATACTGGAGAAAACTAAATTAATATTAAGGGCCAGGAAAAGAAAGTTATTAGCTTGAGTAAGTAAAGCCATCTTTGCAAAAAGGCTCTCTTTGAATTTTTTATTTCATGCTTAAATAAAAACACTGAATAGCAGAAGTCTTATCTCTTGGCAATTTTACATAGAATAGCAGTTCTTTGTATAAAACTAGCTTTAGAAGACTTTAGACTAGATTTGTGTGTGTGATTTGAAACATATGTTTGAGTCAAATACATATTGTATTATTTAGCATTTATGTAGCCCTGTGAATTTACTGGATATCACGTGGAACACATAATACAGCAACCCTGACCTAGAGCACTTCCAGACACAGGCCATAAAGACAAGGATCAGTAAGATGCTATAAGGCATGGGGTACTGTCAGTAAACAGTCAGCTTAGAAGAGAATCACAAAAGGGAAGGGATTTGAAGCTGGTGAGGGAGAATTCTTGGCACAAAGGAAATGAGAGACTGTTCCAAGCCTAGAAGGTGTCATGGAAGGAAGTGTGACGCTGAAAAGATGAGAGAGGGCCCAGTGCTGGGCAGTGTGGAGTGCCTCAACTTCAGTGAGAGATGAGGTTACTAGGCAGCTTGTAGCATTATTTAGAAGTAGGATACGGAGAAGCAAAGGCAGTCTGAGGGGGGTGTACAGTGTGAGGAGAGCTGTCTAAGGCAGGACTGGCATTGTGGATGGTTTAAAGGATGAGCTTACATGTAATGCAGAAAGAGCGGGACAAGCCAGTGAAGGGATTTCAGCTGGGTGGGAGCAGGATGATATGGTCAGAGGAGATTTTTTAGCAGAGACATGTTGCATAAACTAGAAGGTGGTAAGGAGATAGGCATGGCTGCTAGGGAGCAAGCAGAGAAAGAGAGGAGACAGACCACGGTTCTGTCTCTCGGGTGAAAAGGAGGGATTTTACAGAAGAAGGGGCAGGACTTAGCAGGAGCCAGGGTGGAAGAGAAAGTAATCTAAGAGAATATCCAGTTTGTGCATTGATGGCAGAGGGGCCTCAGGGAGGAGAAGGTTTTGGTGGGTAGATGATGAGCTTAGTTTTGGTTATTCTGGTATAAAGGCGGCAGTGAGATACCCACAAGGAGATGGCAGAGAGGCAAGCATGCAGCAGTCTGCTTTGTACACGACATACTCATCAGAGTGATCCAGAAACCGAGGCATGAAACCTTGTCAAAACTCTCAGTGTTCGTCCACTAGAGGACATTCTGGAGATGAAGTGGCCTATTGTGCAGCTATGCTGGAAGACGGACAGGGGGACACTGAGTGTAGTTTATTAGGCCACAACTTTATTCTTAAACACCTGGGAGTACCCTGCGGATAAAAGTGTACAGAGCAAGTAATTCCATCATCATTTCAATATATACCAAAGGGCATCTGTCAGCCCCCACTCCCCATCCTGGTCCCCAGCCAACCTGCTGCTGGGACCTCAGCATCCACCCACCCCGAATGAGGGCTAAGAGAGGCTAGAGGAGGGTTGGCTCCCTGCTGTACCAGTCAGAGGAGCCCTGAAACCCCCGTTTCTGCTCCTTTAAAGACTACCTCCTTTCAATCCTTTCCCAGTCCATTCTATCCGATCAGTGTATCCCTCCCTAGGGAGTTCCTGCACCAGAGATCCACCCCATGTTTACATACTGAGTTGCAACATCATAGCTGAACTCCCGTTTCATGTTTGCCCCAGCGAAGCCTCCCCAGAACCTGCAGTGGGGAAAGTGGGGAGGGGGGGAACCCATTTTGCCTTGGCCAATCTGGCAGTGAGGGAAAAATTCCTTCCCAGCCCCAAAAGAATGGAGCTATTAGCGCCAGGCCCACAGCAGATCCTGACCAAACCTGGTATTTCACCACTTCCATGGGTGAGAGGGAAGGTGCTTCTCCACCCCGTCCAGGTAAAAGAGGGCTTTCCCTGCACCAGCATAGACTATATAGTCCCCATCACCACCACTTCCAGCCCCCTGGAGGGATAGGTCAGCATCCCCACGCTGACCTGGAAGGCAACTGCAGCAGAAAGCCACTCCCTGGCTCTCTAGCCCTTAAAGAGGCACACAGCCTTTCTGACAAGCCGGACAATGACCCCAGCCACTTAATGTGTGGTGAGGTCATTCTCTACTCCCTAGGCATTCGTCTAGAAGAAAATAGGCCCCTACAGTACACGTGCATTTCATCAATGAGGTGGGACTGTGATATCGTTTGA
The DNA here is from genome assembly GCF_009764565.3 of Dermochelys coriacea. Taxonomy (NCBI): domain Eukaryota; kingdom Metazoa; phylum Chordata; order Testudines; family Dermochelyidae; genus Dermochelys; species Dermochelys coriacea. Next base: position 23,139,233 of record NC_050082.1, read on the forward strand.
GGGACAAGTTTAGCATTTCACGTACTAAGAGCCAACACAAAGAATGCATTCTAACCCTCCTATTTCCCACCAAAAGAGGAAGTATTTTCTAGCCGTTAGAGCAATGTATTGCATATCAGAACTCTACAATTCTGGTTGGGCTTCCTCTTTGACCCAGAGTGAATCTAAGTACCCCCTATCTCCCTTCCCTACCTCGCAAGTCTGTTGAGTGGGGCCAGATTCTACCACTCTTACTCACACAGAGTTGTACCTTTCCCCTTGGCCTTAATGGAACTATTTGCAGAGTAAAGTATTATTCCATGTGAGCAATGGTGGCAAACCCTGACCCTTAATGCTAATCAATCTCTCTCTGGAATTCCCAGGTGAAAGGTACTATGCAGGAAAGGTGCAAAGGGGGGGGGGGATTCTTGCTTTAATGAACTCAGATGCATGAAATGTTCAATACACAGTTTTTCAGCAAATATAGAATATGCATTTTTGACCTACATTTCCATTGGCAGTTATTTTTTTAAAGCCTCTTTAAATAATGGAGAGTTTGAATGCATCCATATAAAACATTTTAGCATGAATCCACTGTGTAATTCATGCCAGAGGTAAATAAATAGAGCCACCTTCAAACAAATGCTGCTTGGCTACAACTAGCTGTTCCTTTAGCATTTCATAATTGCTCATTGCTCCAATGTCTATTGCTTGCACAACTTCTTAAGACTGAATTAGACAGATTTTTTTTGCACAGTTCTGTTACTGTTTTCTTTATATTTTGAAAAATATAGGTAGAATGCATCACACAAGCAGCAGTATCCATGCTAATACAGACAAATGAACATAATTAAAAGGCAAAAGAAGCACTGAAATTTACTGAACTATGTGTAGATGCTTGTGCTCTGTTACGCAGACAACAGTAGCAACTCCATAACTAAGAATGTGTTTGATTTACTATGCTGTGGCAGTGTATACCATCTAAAAATAAGGGTTCAGAACACATAACATACACATGAATGGTCCAGATCACCAAAATCACAAGGCCATCCTCTCCAGGCATTGGCATATTTCCCATTAGTTATCATGCATGTGAATTTACAATTTTCACTCTCTCTCTGCCCCCCCTCCTGCCCCCAAAATTCTATTACTATCATTCATGCATACCTCAGTGGAGGTAGCATCAATGGAATTATGCCAGTGTGGACCAGAGCCAAAACCCTGAATCCAAAACAACCCAAAATTTAAAATTTGTTTGGATCCAGATCCAAGCTTCACTGCTAGCCCCCCTCTATCACGGGACAAACTCCAAAACTCTCAACACCCGGGAACTTACAAATATTAATTGGTACATTTTATTATCATCTCCTATATTAAAGATTTTCTATAAAAGAACTTGTACACGTCCCGCCTAGCTCCTACATTCCTTGCACCAAACCCTCAGTAACTTCAGTGGATGTTTTGAATGCACAAGGAATGCACTGTATCTAACCCTGGTTTTGCTTCTTTGCTTTTTGCTTCCCCCACTCACTGCCTTCTACTACCAGCGCAATTAGAGATGGCTTTTCAGTGTAACTGCCTTCTAACTACTCTCTTTCATTAATCCAACATAAAAAGCTTGGACCACCCGAAGAGAAGAAAGTGATTGCAAGAAGCGAGTAGTTTTGTCACAATGACCAATTAAAACAAGGCATAATTGGGGGTTGACTTGGCCTCCCTCCATTCACCTGCCATAATAGAGAGCTACTAAATGGGGATGTAGCAGCACCCGGCTCCCCTGTTGGCCCTAACTTTGCGCATTTAAATGCCCTCCTTTCAACTTTTCTACCAATGTGGATTGTAGCCAATTATCTGACTTTTATTTCTTTACTTTTCTTAAGCATTAAAATGAACCCATGCACTGAATATTTTTCTTGGAATATTCTATCTTAAGCACTTACATGGCTTCCACTGCTGTACTGTGTGAGCCGTACTGTGTAAACAATCTTTAATGTGTTTGTTTATCCTCACAGGGGTGCTGCAAGGGAGGGGAGTGCTCTTACCCCATTTTACAGATAGGAAACTGAGGCATAGAAAGACTAAGTGACTTATCCAAGGCAACATAAGAAGTCTGTGGCAGAACAGAAAATCGAACCTGAGTCTCCCAAGCCTGAAGCTAATGTCCTACTCACTGGACCATCCTTCCTATGTTCAGCTGTGAAAAAACACACTGGGAAACAAAGGTACCAAAAAGTCTGCCCAGATGCACCAGCATGAATATGAAACATTTAAAACTAATGTCAATGCACTCAGAGTAAAACTTCACTGATTTCAAATGGTGTTACACCATATTTACACCTGTGTAACTGACAGCAGAATCGGACCCAAAAGTCTGTCGCCCAAAGAAAGCAAATTTAAAGGTGCTTCTACTTTCTGTTTTAGTACTGTTCATTACACATAGGACCACTAACGACAGCAATCCAATTTGTATAAACAAGGCTGAGACTTACTGCCTTTTCAGTTAATGAAGACCCGCATTGGGATTTGATCACGTAGTCCTTGGCTGCAGCACACAGCTAAAGCAGCATTCAACACGCAGTCCAAAATAAAGAATCCCCATTCCAATCCCAATGTTGGTTGAGGCATTAAGGCACACAATTTGCATGAAACCAGCAGGTGTTCTGCACGTTAGAATGTTCTCCCCAAGCTAAGAACCTTCTTAATCTACCCTCATACGTCACAAGCTTTGTGAGGGGTTTTTGGTTTTTTTGGTTTGTTTTTTTTTAAAGGAAGTAATTGGGTACATAAAAATTTTACCTCATAACTGGCTACCTTTAAATCACTCGCTGCACTATTGAATATTTAATCAATTTCATCAACTGAAAATAGCTTAATTCATTTCAGGTTGCTGTTGAGCTCAGAGCCAGTTGTGTATGTGCAAATTTCACCCAATTAGTTCCATCTTTTGGGACTTTTACTTCCCATTATTTATTATTTAAATTACCATAATATTTTCAGGCCCCATTGAAATCAGCTGTCCCATTGTGCAACACCCTGGAATAAAACAAAGACACCCCCCCGTCCCAGCCCCAACCTTGAGACAATACGGGTTTGGAGAAAAGTGGTGGTAATCAGTCCAGACAGAAAAGGCTGGATCTTTGAGACATTAGACAAGAAGAGGAGACAAGATTTAGACGAGCTCTGGATGAGTGGCCCTAGGAAGCAGTCCAAGTTAAAGAGTGAAATCAAGCAGATGGGGTCATCACCAGAACTCCCATTGACTTCAAAGTGGCCAGGAATTCACCCAAGATTTTGTTGCATTAATCCAAAACATCCTGCCCCTTTCCTTCAACAGTGAGGGTATAACTCAAAGTTTCCCCCACATCTAACATTAATGACCCGCCTAGAAATCACCTGCTACTTTAGTGCTCCAAAAAGAGAACTCATTCCAGCACAACAGTTAACCACATATTTGACTTTAGGCATGCGAGTTTCCCATTCCCCTATACACTGAAATACTTTATCACATGCATAAAGTTAAGCACGTGCTTAAGTACTTTGCTGAATCAGGGCCTAAACCAACCAGGCTCAGTTCTCGCCTGTGGCCGAGCAAAGCAACACACGGGCCGAGTGGAAAAGGGAGGCTGTCAGGGAGCTGGACACAGTTCCCTGATTCTCAGCTGATTGGCCACAGCATAAACTTCAGGGAGGCGGCTTTAACTTACAGGGCTGGTGAAAGAGCTTCCCCCAGTAGAGAATCAATAGCAGCAAATCCTTGCTCCCCTACACCCCGACCTACTCCCTGCCCAGACCTATCCAGTCCCACCTCTCCGCCACTCTAGGAGAGAAGAAGCAGCCAGAGGAGAGGACATTCCATGAGGAATCTTCAGCCAGTCTAAGATCACTTCACTTACCCAGCCCAGTGGGGACTTAACTGGACCAAAGTATCGAGCCAATCATCTCCAAGGTGGCCATCTCCCTTCATCTAGATTCTTAGATGCGCATCACACTGCAGCACTATGCACCTTCATCATAGCCCCCCAGCCCTACCCTCACAACTACAACGCTTTAGAAAGCGAAATGCCTCCTGAACCTTTTAACAGAATCTTACACTTTCCCCCTCAATATGCTCTCCGTGATGTGCACTATGCCACATCTGTCTGACATCGCTCCCCAGATCTTTACACATTTTGAAACAAAATCTCAAGTTATGCAGAAGCTGGCTGGAGATAATTAGCCGGCGCTGTCATGCTGAAACTTCAGAAAAGAAGGATAGGCCTGAGAATGGGCTTGTAAAATCCGAACTACTTAAAAATGTAAAATCTCATTCCATTACTGTCAACAAGGATAAATTTGTGTCAAGCCATAGGGTATATTGGCATCTTCCAAATATACTGGAAACGTTTTTCACATTTTCCCCTTGTTGGTTGATTATAACAGCTCCTGCTAACACCAATGTAGACAAGAGGTTGTCAGTGCTTCTGCTCTAAATCTTGTTTTTCCATTAGTTTGCTACTCAGATATAAAACTAAGTGCTTCAGAGTCCATTGCCTGATACATTGTATGAGATGCACTGGAACTGATTATGTCTGGCCCCACTCATCTATTTCTAATGCAATCTGGTATACAAGGTGCCAGCTTATATGTGGGTTGCCTTTAAATTTCCATAAATAATTTTTTTCTTTCCATTCGACAGTTAAGTATCTAGAGGCATATGGAGTATACTTAAGTTATTTCATATAAAATATCTGTCTTCCTTGGGTACTCAGATGGCCTCAGTCTTTTCATGTGTTTATCCTTCCCTGTGAGATAGGGAAGTGCTCTTAACCCCAGTTTTACAAAGGGAAAACTGAGGCACAGATAGGCTTCCTTCCTATAGGATATGCACCTTAACAACAAGATGGGAAGCTCTGTATCTCCATAAGCCAATGAGACTCTGGTGCTTTTGCCTTTTGCAGGACAGAAGTCAGACAGAGAGAGAGTTATTGCAGTTAGTATTACTTCATTGTGATCGCATTGTGGTTATTTCTGAGACTATTTCATACCCATTACTCAATAGTGAAACCAGCATCTCGCTGCTATGCTGCCTGTTTTTCATATGAAGAGTGATTGCTGCCCTACTCATTGTAGCAGATCGTTGCCCGTTATCTAAAAGTCCATTAAATGGCTTTACCAGCTGCGGCATTGTGAGTCCTTTGCAATTTTATAGAATTAACCGGGTCATTTACCCTCGTTTGGACATCTATCGTTATTTAAGCTTTTAGTACTGACTGGGCAACTGGAGAAGGTCTGGGAGCCAACAGGCTAGGGATGTGGGAGGATATTAAGATGGGGGAAAGGGGAAGACCTGGACTCACTGGACAAGATGATTCAGACTAGGAATTAGCAAAAGTGGCAGGGAAGATAGATTTGACAAGGAACTGGGATTTCGGGGGAGAACTGGGACTGACTAGACAAGGAGACTGGAACAGTGAGACCGGGGAAGTGGGGAGATTAGGATTAGGATAAGAAGCCTGAGTAGGGGAGACTGGGTAGGCAAGGAGAATGGGGCTGGAACAAGGAACCTGGTGTGGAAAAGAGGCAGTACTGGGAAGGGGACAGTTTGGAGTGGATGGGACAGGTAAGTCCAAACTTGGAGGGTAACAGGTGGAAGAGTCCGAGCCAACTAGACACACTCCCATTCAGAGCCTGGAATGGAAACCAATATTCCTGAATCTCACTGTTCCTCTGCTATCAGAAAATCTCTGTGAAATCCACTGGCAGAGTATACGTCTCATCCCCCTCTAATGCCAGTCCACAGAAGGGATGACAACCTTCTATTGCTATCAGGTTTCAGAGTAGCAGCCGTGTTAGTCTGTATTCGCAAAAAGAAAAGGAGTACTTGTGGCACCTTAGAGACTAATAAATTTATTTGAGCATAAGCTTTCATGAGCTACAGCTACAGCATCCGATGAAGTGAGCTATAGCTCACGAAAGCTTTTGCTCAAATAAATTTGTTAGTCTCTAAGGTGCCACAAGTCCTCCTTTTCCTATTGCTATCAGTTACTCAATTAGATCAAGTACCAGAGGTCTGTGAAAGGGATCTAAAGATTCCAACCCTGCTGATGAATCATGTTGGTGTCTAGATGATGGGATTTCTGTTTTCTCATTTGCTTTTCTAAACACCTCGGAAACTGCACACACAAAAACTACATTAAAAGAATATTAAGACTGCAAAAGTCAAGCACTCAAAAGTTAGGAAATGCCAGAATTAAGATCGTCTATGCAACTTTAATTCACAGCCCTTGTGTGTGTGCATTATGATGCAGTCTTTAACTATAGGATTACATTATTTTTTCCCACAGGACCTGGTCTTATTCAGCGCACAGAAAGAACCTGCTATGGGGATGAGTCAGGATTGCGTAGTAAAGGAGGCTGTTGGCTGTAGGACCCCTGCCTCATTTCTTGCAGGTGTTGGAAGGGGTGGAGTGCATGAGGCAGGTGACTGAAGGAAGAGAAAGGATGGTGTCCTAGGCAATCCATTGCTGCCCTGGAGCACTGGATTTTATCCCAGCCTCTGCCGCAAAGATCCTGTGTGACTCTGAGCAAGTCACATAAACTTTCACAGGGGGTCTCTAATTGCGTGTTCCTCATTTTCTGGGTGCCTGACTTGAGACCCTGGGGTCTGATTTGCAGGAGTGCTGAACACTCACAGCTGCAACCAAAGTCAGTAGGAGCTGTTCTTTGAACACAGAAAGTGCCATATAATGCTACATATTCAAGTCCTAGATCTCTCATATTGGACAGCAAAATTAGTGGAAACTTTGGATCTTAATATCCTGTACGTAAACTCCCTATATGGAAAATGGGGAAAATCTGTAAGTCACTCCGATACTATGGTGACGAGCTCCACAGAAAAACCCAGGAGCAAATAATTGTCTTCAGAGCAGGATTTGAACAATGCATAGTAATAAGGCACGGGGCCACACGTTGTGAGAATAGTGAGAATAACTATTCATTAAGTGAGCACCATCCATCCTGTGCACTGAGTGAGGCAGTGGTATTGTGTAAAAATAGCATATGATGCAATTAAAGACAGCATCAGTCAACCTTAATCCTGGTATTTCCTATCTTTGAAGGCTTGACTTTGCAACCTTAATAATGTTCTTTTAATGTAGTTGTTGTGTGTGGCGTGCGCACACAGGCACACTCACATATCTCATCGAGATGGGTTTGTGTCAATATTAACTGACTGTATCTTAAGTTCTTTAGACATCTTTTTCAAGTATTCCCACACCTCCCATTATGGTCTTCAGTAATAATTTAATGTTGTGATTATTTGTTAATAGAGAGAACTCTGATTAATTTGAGACGGATCCTTCCCTCCACCCCCCACTCTACTTGTGCTGGATTGTTATCTCTTGGCCTTTAATAAGTAGTCATTTTAGTTGTGTAGCCACCATGTTCCTGCCTTGCTACCTGATTCAGAAAGATTTCATTTTAAACGATGAAGGCCATGTTCAGCATGTTCCCACTACTAGCCGCGCTATGTTCCCAGTATTCTGTGTTTTCTTCTTTCCTATGTATTTCAAGGTCTAAAGCCTGTTTTGTTTTTCCTTGTTGCTTTCAGCAGCTATTGGCAGGAGACTGCCTCTTACTATTTCATGTCTCTACAGATCTTTCATTATTAACAAAGAAGTCTTGTAAAGTCTATTTTAATGTCCTGTGTGATTTTTCTCCCCTTAGTAGGCAGACATTTAACCTCATCTGTATGGATTTATGTTTATTAATATAAATTCTTCATATCAGTTCTGCTAGTGAGAGTGATTAGTAAAAGCTAACACTCCTGTATTTCACCTTGTACTAATTCATCCCAAATCAAAAAGTAATTTTCACTGCTGCAATATCCAGAGTGCGGCACAGGGAACAAAAAAAGTATAATCCACCAAATACCTGCTAAGTTTTTAGCTTCTGTATATTCCTGCCATTCCTCTTAAGCATGGTGATGATTGCACCCCACCTACAGCATGTTGTATTTGTC